>NC_138357.1:2676924-3006924 GCF_046562875.1 Panthera onca | reverse complement strand
CTCATTTTCGTGTTTCTCAGCAAAGGCTACCCAACAGCCATTCATGTACACCAAGCACACCCTTCCCACTGTTTCGGATTGCCATCCCTGCAGGCATCCAGCATCAGGGGGAGGGAGCAGGGGCAAGGACCACCCTCTGGGGATTGTCTGGTGTGGCTGGTCCAGTCTCTCCAAGGCACCGCAGCAGTGTCTTTTGAGCTAACTCAAATTTGTTTACACCTGATTCCTAACCTGAGTACACTAAGCTTTATGGGCATGTACACCTGGGGTGTATGAGGAAAGATGGGTCCTTGATTTGGCCAAACAGTAGATGAAGGTGCGAGAGCAAGGACAATGCAGGACCTTCTAGCATTTAGAGAGAACAAGGCACTACAGGCTCAGTCTGGGACTGTTATATAGGGCAGGGAGGGGGTTGCCAATCAATGAGACCCTGGGTCCAGGGTTTCACCTTTGGGGTAACCCAGGACTCCCTGTAATGCTTCCCACTAGACACAGAATCAAATTCCCCTCTGTGTCTGAAGTGATATAGAGATTCAAGGACAGACACACACACATACACACACCCCACATGCAGAGGCCTCACCTAACTGTGGTCAGGTTCAGTGGGTCAGTAATGAGGCTGTGGGAGCCTTATTACTTCCTTGAGAGGAGGAGGAGAAGGAAGAGCCAGGGGAAGTTAACAAAGCTGCTTCTTTCTGGGCAAGAAAAGTGGGATTCTACAGTATTGCAAAAGGCAGGTCCCTGAGGACTTCACCTAGTTCCTCACCTGGCACAATGTAGGCACAGAGTGAAGGAATGAGTGGGACATCTTCACCATTCCTCCGTTTATCTGCTTTTCCTCTGGTACTCTGATGGCTGCTAGGGAGGACAAGGACTTGGGGTAGCAAAATTTCCAAGAGGGAGGAAGTGGTTAACCCCTCTCTGCCTTCCTGAGCCCATCAGGAAGGAATATGGGGCTGAGGCCATCACCACAGAGATAGCATTTACACACCTTATCTGGAAAATTTTTGTTCCCCTCCATGGGATACCTTGGCTAATCTCTCATAAGGTGTCCCCTCTAGGTGAGTAAATTAGAAAACAGTTCCAGGTTTCCTTCCTCCAGGCTACATCCCCAGGCCAGGACTTATGGACTACATTTCAGCTCCCAGTTGCCCCTTGCACAGGGCTATGTCTTGGCCCTTTAGGGTTCAGGTCCCCCAGAATTCCACTGTAAGGGATGGGGCTGCCTGATTGGCACAAAATGGTGTAAGATGAGAAGGCTGACCCAACAGTGAGGTGTCGGGGGATGGATGGCCCCTCTAGGACTTGTTGCCTGCTTAACACACTTTCCACTCTCTAAAGGCATGTAAGGAGCCTGACAAGCTATAATAAAGAACTACATTTCTAGAGACCTCTATGACTACATACAGTGCTGGGGATCATTCACAATAGCCCTAAATGGTGGAGTCTGGGCTGTGGCCTCTCAGAAAGGCCCATTTACTTCTCAGCTGCCATTCAAATGCTGATGCCCAATCCCAGGTCACTGAAGCATTGGGATAGGATAAGCCTTTTCCCTCTTTTCTGCTCAGCTTCTGGGCCATCAGCCTGCAGTGAAGCCAGCAGGTAAATTGCAAGTGTCACACATGTACCCATAGCAGCAGTGTGGTGTAATACATATAGAATAATGGCTTAGCTGTGGAGCCAGGTGAAGACAGCTTTGAGCCAATAGGAAACAGCAAAAAGTGTTTTTCCACAGCACTATATAGTTTACTACATATTTTCACATCCATTATCACATTTGAATGGGCAGTGCTAACACCTAGGCCCAAAAAGGAAAGCAGGAGGCAGAAATACACTCATACAGACACACATTCAAACACACATATTAACATACACAGACATCCTCACACATGCACTCACAGGAAAAAACTCACAAGTTCATTCACTCATAAGTTCAGTATACATGCTTACCTGCACTCACATATTTACACGTGTGCACACATCTGTGTACATACAAAACATGCTTACACATTTACATACACACATGAACATATTCTCACAAGCACACTCAAAATTTTATTCACACACATAAATTTGTATGCCTCTGCTCCCACATTCACTCATACTTGCATACAAACATGCTCCCATGTACAAACACTGCCAAATTCACTCACACACATAGAAACATGCACACACACACACACATGCTTGGATATTCACACACATGGACATACACACATTAACATGTTCAGGTATTACACATAAATAACTCCTATTCGTCCACATACAAAAAATGCTTGCACATACACTGATATGCACGTGCTTACACATGCACATTAACATGATTGCATGCAAGCAGGCTCATGCATTCACCCACACATGAGCTTGCCCATACACATGAACATGCTCACATATTTACCAATTCACACAAACAGGCTCACACATTAAGGCACATCCATATCCACATGCACAGATATATTCACACATTCACTTATACCTGCACAATGACACACTAACATATGTGAATATGTTCATGGATTCACTTGCACATCAGCATGGTCACACATTCAATTACACACCAGCACACTCATGTATGCTCATATTCAATCACACACAAACATGCTCACACATCCACTCAAGCACATAAATGTGCTTACATAGACTCATATCCCCACATATATAAGTATGATGAGTGTGAGAATATAAGTGTGATCACTAATCACACTTAAAACTTGCATACAAATAAGGTCACATATGCAAACTCACATATTACACAACAAGCATGCTCATGCACAATGACACAGACACATACAGTCACACACTCAGAAGTTCACTCACCTTCCTAAACATTCACTCACACAAACACATTCAATTAATTACACATTCCCTCACACATGCACTTAACATGCCCACACACAAACTGACACATGAGCATATTCATACACACAGACACATCCATCCAACACACAAACATTCACATACACTCATGTAAACACAACTTTAACATACAAACATGAGCATGCATTTACTCACACATGGACATGCTTATGAATACATTACATTCACATGTAAATACAAATACATTCACATGTGAACAGACTCAGACAACCCACATGTTTACTCCCACACAATACACTTCAATACATACACGTTCACATATTTGCTACCTCACAAACACACATAGACTCACACATTCACCCACACTTGCATATGAATGCACTCATATTTATAGACATACACATTTACTCCCACAAAACACTTGAATATTTCAATATTTATACATGCATACATGGTCACATCCACACATGTACATGTTCACACATTTACTCACAAACATGCTCACATACATGAAAACACCAATTCACTCACACACATGAATGTACTCCTACATTAACATGCTAACATATATGAACATAGAAATTTGCTCACACACACAAATATATACATGTTCACACATTCACTTGCACATGAGCACATTCATACACTCCCACACATCAACCTGCCTACATGCTTGCATGTGCTTACACATTTACTTACATGCAGTATATACAAGCATACAAACATGTTCATGCATTCACTCACACATGAACACACAAATTCACTTATAGGCATGGACATGCTCACATACATATACTCACACATTTACACACACAAATAAGTTCACAAATACACCCATGTTCACACATTTCCTTGCACATTAACAAGCTCACATACACTCATACGGTCACACATTCACTCACTCATAGTTGCACACTCAAACACACAAATACAAATTCATTTGCATATGAACACACATTTACTGACACACAACACACTTAAGCACACAAATCACTTACAGGCAGACATCCTCAATACTCTCGTGCATGTACACTGGCATAGTCACCTGCATGTGAACACAATCACAGATTTGCTCATGTATGTGAATATGCTCACATACACTCATGTGCACAACTCACACATTCATTCACACAAAGACACATACTAACTCACATATGGACACACTCACCTGCACTCACACAAATATGTTCATACACACCAGAAATCTTAGCTCTGTTTTTGGGCTCATTGCTCTTGAGTTTTTATCAGAAAACCATTTGAAAAAAGAGTGCTTCATCTCCATATTTTCTCTTTATCTTACCATGAACCCTTCCCTTCATCATATGGGTGAGGCCCAGCTGTAAGAGCTTAGCTTGCGTTAATTATGAGATCAGTGCTATCATTATCCCTATTTTACCCATGAGGAAACTTGCACTCAGAGAGATTAGGTAACCTTTTTTTTTGGTAATTTTTATTTAAATTCCAGTATAGTTAACATACAGTGTAATATTAGTTTCAGGTGTACAATCTAGTGATTCAGCATTTCTATACATCACCCAGTGCTCATCTCAACAAGTGCACTCCATAGTCCCCATCACCTATTTTCCCCCTCCTCTCTGGTAATCATCACTGTGTTCTCGAGAGCTAAGAGACTGTTCCTTGGTTTTCCTCTATTCCTCTTTTTTCCCTTTGCTCATTTGTTTCTTAAATTCCACATATGGGTGAAATCATATGGTATTTGTCTTTCTCTGACTGACTTATTTTGCTTAGCATAGTACTCTCTAGCTCCATCCATGTTATTGAAAATGGCAAGATTTCATTCATTTTTTATGGCTGAGTAATATTCCTGAGTGTGTGTGTATGTGTGTGTGTGTGTGTGTGTGTGTGTGTGTGTGTGTGGTTGTGTTTTATAAACAATCTCATTTAATATGGCAATTCATATATATATGAAAATTTATTCTGGCATCATACTTGCCTCTGTAAAAAGTGGGTCATCAGTGAAGAACTCTGACAAATACGTTAAGATATAAAAACCTATCAGTGCCTTGAGAAAGTGACTTAGCACCTATATATACATTTGGGTGTGTATGTATACTGTATCTTCTTTATCCATTTATCACTCAGTGGACACTTAGGATGTTTCCATAGTTTGGCTACTACAGATAATGCTGCTGTAGACATTGAGGCACATGTATCCCTTCAAATTAGTATTTTTGTATTCTTTGGGTAAATACCTAGTAGTGCAGTTGCTGGATCATAGGGAAGTTCTATTTGTAACTTTTTGAGGAACATCAGCCACTCTGGAAAACAGTATGGAGGTTAGGAAACTTATTCAGGGTCACACAGCTAGTAAGTGTCAAGATGGGGTCCAAACCCAGGCAATCTTGCTCCTGAGTGCGTGCTTTATCATACCCTGCATGTAATAGTGTCTTCCCACTTGTAGGTGCCCCTGTGCCTGTGGGAGTATCTATCTATGTCTCCAGTATTGAACAGATCTCAGAAATGACTATGGTAAGTGTGTCACCTTCAGCCATGGGCCTGGGGACAAGGGACATGTGGCAAGGAGCAGAGTCATAAGCCAACTCCAATTGTTCTGACTCACAACAGAGCCCACATAGATGAACATGGTAGGTTTTGTAAACTATAGCCACTGGAACAAAAAAATAAATAAATCCAAATGGATTATAGACCTAATAGCGAAAGGCTTATGAAGTTTTTAAAAGATAATATAGAATACTGTGTTTGTGTCTTTGTGGTAGGACTTGTTTAAAAAGACATAGAGGGGCCCCTGGGTGGCTCAGCCAGTTGAGCGCCCAGCTCTTGGTGTCAGCTCAGGTCATGATATTGCAGTTTCTGAGTTTGAGCCCCGCATCTGGGTCTGTGCTTATAGCACAGTGCTTGGGATTCTCTGTCTCCTCTCTCTTTGCCCCTCCCCTGCTCACACATGCTCTCTCTCTCAAAAATAAACTTTTTTTAAAAAAAGTTACACAGCCCTTTTAAAAAAAATAAATAAAAAGACATAGAAAGCAGAAAGCATAAAACCATAAAAATAAATACTGGTAATTTAAACTATTTTAAATTCTATGTAGCCAAAACTTCTGGAACTTCTGTTTTGCAAAACAGACAAAACCAGTATAACAAGTGTAAAAGGATAAGTCAGAGTGGACTGAGATATCTGCAACACAAAAAACTGATATTGAAAGTATACATAATTCCTGTGAATTAATAAGAATATTTTGAAAATGATAGAAAAATGACTAGAGGAGTGCCTGGGTGGCTCAGTTGGTTGAGCACCTGATTCAGCTCAGGCCACCATTCCTGGTTCATGGGTTTGAGTTGCACATCTCTCCCCATCTCTGTCCCCTCTCTCTCTGTCCCTCCCCCGCTCATGTGTGTGTTCTTTCTCTCTCTCTCTCTCTCCTCTCTCTCTCTCAAAAATAAATCAACATTTAAAGAAAAAGAAAAAATGATTAGAAAATTTGTGAAGAAAACCAAGTAGCAAATATGTGAAAACATACTTGACTTTATTATTAGTCAGTGAAGTGCAAACTAAGACCAGAGCAAGAATCCATCACATACCCACCAGATTGGCAAAAGTCAAAAGTCAGACCATACCAGGCAGGCGTTGGCCAGGCAGGAGCATTGAGAAATCTCATCTGTCCGCAGTGTGGGTGTAAACTTGAACTTTCACTTCATAATTCTTATTTCATGTTGATTTGGGTATGTATCATGTGTTCACAGAGTGGTGTCTATGTAGTATATTCATATGAACAAATTTTATTAACAGACATCAACTTGAATGAATCTCACAAATATAATACATACAGTGTCATTCCATTTGGAAAAAAAAAATTTAAAAATGGGTCCAAGCAACACGTTGAAACTTAAAGTTATTGGTAATGTTTCATTTCTTAACCTCGATTTTAATTACATGAAATTCAGTTATTCTTTTTTTTTTTGAAGTTCATTTTTAACATTTAACATTCTTACATATTTCAGTACTCGTCTATATTTGTGATATATTTCATACACCTTCATGCACACACACACACTGTGAGGATGGAGAGGAGGACAACCTCACTTACAGCTGGGATTCACCTTTCTCTCCCCAGGACTATACGATCACAATGGTTTTTCATCAGACCTGGAAAGATCCACGTTTAGCATACTATGAAACCAACCTGAACTTGACCCTGGACTACCGGATGCTAGAGAAGTTGTGGGTCCCTGACTGCTACTTTTTAAATAGCAAGGATGCTTTTGTGCATGATGTGACTGTGGAAAATCGTGTGTTTCAGCTTCATCCAGATGGAACAGTGCGATATGGCATCCGGTGAGTTTCCCCAGGCACTTGAGGACCATCCTCACGGGCTTCCTTCTTCCAAACGAGTATCCCATAAACACACTGTAAGAGACACACAAAGGAGCCCATGGCTTTCCACATCTGTCTTGTGCTGCCCCCTCACTCATCCTACCCAGTAGTCGAAGTGAAACCTTCAGAGCTTTCCACAACCATCCTTGGCTGTCCTGTCCCCACACCTTGCCCATCTTTCAATCCCTAACTTAAATGGTCTCTTTGTCAAGAAATCCTCCTTGATTATCTCAACTCGAAGAGCTCTCCCTCCACTTTAGCATTCTATACATTTTGTTATTTATCTTTGTTTCTCTTCTCTTCCATGCAGTGAGGGAGGGAGACAAATGAATGCTGAAGCCCATATGTAATGAGGGAAGGGGACCAATCTCTGCCATTGGTCATATTTGCATCATGCAGGGGAGCCCATGGTGTGCAATATATGTCTATTGTCTATGGCTCTGTACACATAGGATGTGCACATGCTGGAAATCCTCACTGGCTTATTTATAGCACAGTATATGGTCACCAAGGCTCTCCCCACAGCGTCATCTCTTATAAACTATCACTTAAGACAAGCGTAAAAGATAAATGTAGCTCAGAAAATTTTTCCAAAAGGTAGTTGTGCCAGGGTTCAGCCCCTGTCTCTGAGTCTCTCTTTCTCTTGGGTGCTCCTGTTCTATCCCTTTGTTTATCCCTTCTTTCTCCATGGCCCAAGGTGCTAGAGTTAAAGAACAACGAAACTTACAAGGAATAGTGACTTGTCATACCTGTTTCATTAAAAGGGGTCCTCAGCTGATAAACGCTGCATGGAGGATTCATAGAAAGGAGACACACACACACATCTCTACCCAGAGTACGAAATGGAAATTGCTTAAAGGGTTGAAAGGGAATACACTGGGATTAGCAGCTGGGAAGGGCAGGATAACGGATAGGGGACAGCCTCCCAGTGGAGGCTACAGAGAACGTTTGTAATTACCCTCTTTCCTACATGCCATTCCGCCCACTTCCCTAGCTCCTCCAAGATCCTTCGTCAGATTCCTCCCACAGACGCACCACCTGGCAACTTGAAGCCCCTGCCCAACACTGCATGACCCACCTTAGATATGTTAATACCTCCTACCCATTTATACCTACTACTGGCAATTTGCTCAGCTCCAGTGGCCCATGTACTTAGACAGATACGCAGAGATGAGAGTGCTATGGGAGCACCTCTCCTAGCCAAAGGTGGGCCTGGGCTACAGCTCACATCCATGCCTGCACAACACATACGGGCACTCCACATGGGATCTGGCACATCAGCTGCTCCAATGTAGCCTTGCTCCTTCTGCAGCAAGAAACTCCAATTTCTGTCTCTCCATCCAGTTTCCTCAAGAGCCCTTCCCATTCTGATGCCCTGAGACTTCCTGACATGCCATACACCTGTTCTTTAAGCCCTGCCAGACTTGTTGGCATATACATTCCCTCTCTCCTCCCTCCACAAGTGCAACTTAGCTTTCCTCTAGAGAGAAAGGAAGGAAAGGAAGAGGAAAAAGAAGGAAAGAAACACTGGAGGGAGAGGAGGACCCAGTTCTAGTGTAAGCAGTATGGGAAGGTGTTAGGTGGGTCAGCACTTGGAGTACCTCTCTCCTGCACACCCCTGCAGCCTTCTCAGGAATGGTTCTTTGCCTGAACTTGATTCGCTTTTCCCTTCTTTCTGCTTTTCCTTTGCAGACTTACCACCACAGCAGCTTGTTCCCTAAATCTGCAAAAATTCCCCCTGGACAAGCAGACCTGCAAGCTGGAAGTAGAGAGCTGTACGTATGTCCTCCAAGGCCCCTCATTTCTACTTGGGGTTATGGTTATCCAGAAACCAAAAGCAGAGTAGAGAGTGAGAGGGATAGCATATTTCCCCTACTCCATCCCTCCCCATTCTCTCTCTCCTCAGTAGACAGACAGACAGACAGAGGTATATACAGAGTATCTGGGAGAAGGTGGACTTTAATGTGTAAATAGTCCCATGAGGAAATTGTACCTTGCTATTGGGAAGTTGTGTACAAGCTAGTGTGCAGGAGCATATCTGTTTGCTTTCTTTCCTGGCTGAGAAATTCCAAAGTGAGAATTCCCTTTCCAAGTTCCCCCCTCTTCTGTGCTCAGACTCAGCAAACCACAAAGGTGCCCCAAATGTGCAGGTTCCAACCATTCTTTGGGTTCCACAGACTGCTCTGGTGTAAAATCTGCCTATGCCTGCTTTCTCAGACTGACCTGCTTCTTTCCCTCTCCCAGATGGCTACACGGTTGAAGACATTGTATTATACTGGGAAGGCAATGGGAATGCCATCCAGGGGACTGAGAAGCTGCACATTCCTCAGTTCAGCTTCCTGGGGAAAACAATGGCTAGCAAAGAGGTGTTTTTCTACACAGGTGGGTCTGATATTCTCTCCTATTTCTTCTCTCTTTTGTACCCTGGTAAACTCCTGGACATCTCTCTGCCTTTGACCTCTGCACTCCTGTCCTATTTCCTTCTGGCTCTGTACACCTTCCAAAACCCCCTTCAAAATGAGGAAATGGATGTGGAAGCACTTGGCTGGGTTTGACACTCTACAGGTATAAAAGGTTCATGCTTTTGCTGATAAAAATAGGCCTCCTCTTAAAGCCAGCCTCTCCCCCTCCATCTGTTTGCAGCTTTGAAATATCCTGTATCTCCCATTTCAAAACTCCAGTTGACATGAAGCAAGTGAGGAAGGAAGGAGGAGAGAACAGACTCACTATGCCATATGGGCCTACTTACATGCCACTGTCACTGGCCTTAAGGCAGCAAATAGGGTCAGATCTACAAACTGCCCAGGCTGGAATATTAGAGGCTGAACTGCCCATCAGCTTCCCCTCCTCCATCCTGTACTTCACCCTGAAAATCCCCTCAGCCCTGCCACCCTAATACCAGTATGTCTCCTTGCCAGGTTCCTATGTACGTCTGATACTGAGGTTCCTGGTCCAGAGGGAAGTCACCAGCTACCTTGTACAGATCTATTGGCCTACTGTTCTCACCACTGTTGTCTCTTGGATATCGTTTTGGATGAACTATGAATCCTCTGCAGCCAGGGTGACAGTTGGTAGGTCCTGTCCTCATCCTGAAGAGGAACTTGGATCATCTTGCTCAGAAAAAAGTTGACAATAAGAAAGGAATACCTGGAGTGGTATGTGACTGCACAGGCAAGGAAGCAATATGGTGCCTGCCCAACAGGCATTTATACAGGTCCTCAGCCAATCCCTAGCAGAGACACTGATGTTGGAGACAAGTGTGAAAAAGCAACAGGGATAGGATCTTGATATGTTGGGCCCAAAGTATTAGAATTCATTATTTGCTGGATACATAAATGAACAGGTCATAAATTTAGATCATAAATGTAATACAGCAGGGGTGCCTGGGTGGCTCAATCGGTTAAGCGTCCGACTTCGGCTCAGGTCATGATCTCACAGTCTGTGAGTTGGAGCCCCACATCGGGCTCTGTGCTGACAGCTCAAAGCTTAGAGCCTGCTTCAGATTCTGTGTCTCTCTGCCCCTCCCCCACTTGCACTCTGTCTCTCTCTCTCTCAAAAAAAAAAACATTAAAAAAATTTTTTTAAAGATGTATAGAAATTTAATACAATAAACATAGATTGAGCAACATAGCAAAATGTCCTACTAGGCATCAGAGGACTTCCAGAGAAGCTTGCCCTCAATGAGTGTCTAATGGAATGCTAAGATAGATGCTAGGAGATTCTACACTTGATCTTAGCCAAAAGGCCAAAAAGCAACAGATGCTAGGAGATTCTAGAGGAGGAAATGACCCAGGTCTTGTTGTCTAAAACTACACCAAGAAAATGTTGCTCAAACTGGGTTTTCAAGACTTGTGGGAGGCAGAAGCATAAGATTTGTCATTCACTAAAACAGGAAATTGCTATTAAAAGGCACAGGGGCCCTAAGAGGGGACTAGATCACAGAGGGCCTGGGGCAAGAGCTGGAGAAATAGGGAGACTAGCAGAAAGACAGGAGGGTTGAATTGGAAAGACCTTGAGATTCCAATTTTAGCAGTTAGAACTTCATGTCCAAGCAATGGGGAAAACAAGAGGGTTTTGAGCAGTACCAAGGAGGGGCCTAAGAGATCAGCTCCCAAGTTTATCTGGTCCCAGTGTGCCCCACATCCAGGTCTGGTTTTCCATCACCATCTTTGGGGCAGACTCCTCGGCCTCCTTCTTTAGGAGCACATGTTGGATTAAGCCTTTAACATTTGTGTAATACTTTAAGGGCTCACAAACCTTTCTGAGGGATGTGATCTAAAGGAAAGCCTATGTGTTGGAAGGCAAAAGAGATTGGAGATGTAAGTCACTGTGAAACCATGGCTGGAGATTTTGGACTTGACCCTAAGAACAATGAGAAGTCACTGAATCATCAAAGCATGGCTGGGTGTAAAGCTGGGGGGGGGGGCAGGGAGGAGCAAAGAGAGCACTTGAGCAAAGTCCCCAGGCCTAGGGAGTTGAAGGAATTTTGCTGAGAGTCCTCCTTATCCCAGAGATGATCGTTGCTCCCTTCCTGTGGGATGTGGACCTGATGGCTTGCCAAGAACTTCAGCCACCTGAGGATCCTAACCCTGCCATGTTCTTTACAGGTCTGACTTCAATGCTCATCCTGAATGCCATCAACTCACATCTGCGGGATAAACTCCCCCAAGTTTCCTGTATTAAGGCCATTGACATCTACATGGTTGTATGCTTCTTCTTCGTGTTCCTGTCCTTGCTGGAATATGTCTACATCAACTATCTTTTCTACAGCCGAGGTGGATCCCGGCACAGACTCAGGCGACACAGGAGAGCCCGAAGAGTCATGGCCCGCTACCGCTACCAAGAATTGATGCTGCAGGTTTGGCTTTTTGACTGACAATCAGCTTTCCCTAATTAGAGATTGGGCACATATTACAACCTAAGTTTAGCACTTGACCCTTTCACATTTCTTAGCTCCTTTTAGCCTCACACAGCACATGTGTGTGTGTGTGCTCAAACACACACACAGACACACACACACCAGATAACAAATAGAACAATTTATCATCACTCCTTTACAGGTCAAATCATTGTCCTAAAGTCACAAAGCAGTAAGTGGCAGAACTAGATTTTCCCAGACCTTTTGACTTCAAATCCAGTCCACTTAGCATACTTTCCAAGGACAGGTGATGGAACCAGAGGGAAGAGGAACACAGGCAGGCTGAAAGGAAAAGATAGGCAGCAGAGGTGTTTGTCTACCGCTCCTTCCTTTGCTCTTTCAGTTCCCAAAGCCATGCTGAGACTTTTGTTGCTGGCAGTACATTAATGTCCAGCAGTACCCCCTCCTTCACAGGGAGCCCAGCCACATTGCCTGAGGAGCCCTCGCCTCCATCCACCACACAGCACTCCAGAGGGAGCAGCTGCCCCAGGGAGACACAGGGGCAGCCACCATGGATTTCCCTTACATGCTAACAGCCTTTTGGTCTTGTTCCTCAGCCCCTTGCACGCCGGAGATCCCAGGAAGAGATGATTCTGTCAGTGGAAGAGATCAACAATCACATTGCAATTGCTGTTGAGGAAAGTCCTCTCCCTCCTCCCTCCCCACCACCAGTGCTTATTCATGTAGGATGTGAACCTCCTGACTTCGTAAGTCTACCTACTATCCCCTTAAAGGATGACCAGGTTAGCATAGAAGATGAAAGTGGCTCTCCTTTCTCCACACCAGTACAGGCCTGTCTGGCAAGCCTCGAAAGCCTCAGCTCTTTGACCTCCATCCCAGAGCAGGCCCCACTGGCCACCTCAGAAAGCCTCAGCTCACTATCTTCTCTCTCAGAGCAGGCCTGGATGGCCTCTAGAGAAAGCCTGAGCGATCTCCCCTCCACCTCAGAGCAGGCCCTGCACAGCTATGGCGTTCGCTTTAATGGTTTTGAGATTGATGACAGTGTTATTCCTACTGAAATCCGCAACCGTGTGGAGGCTCATGACCATGCTGAGACCCGTGACCCAGAAGACCCTGAAGAGAACTCGAGCTCAGATGAGAGTCGTGGCTGTGGCCCTAGTGGGAGGCATCTGCTTCTCCACAGCCACAGGTGTGTGCAAGAGGCAAGCTATAGCCTTGATGAGATCCGTAGCAACCTTAATGAGATCCGTAGCAACCTTGATGAGATCCGTAGCTTGCCTGATGACATCAAAGTTGAGAGCGGCTACCTTGACCTTGAGAAGCAACTCGAGTGTGATCTTGACAGCACCTGGAGCCTTAATGTTGATGATTTCATGGGCTTTGACCAAGGCAAGGATAGTAACTCAGAGTCTGATGACAGTTGCCCCCCGAGTCCTGGGTGCTCCTTCAGTGAAGGGTTGTCCTCCAAGCTCTTTCACCCTGACTATGTCCCTAAGGTCGACAGGTGGTCCCGGATCCTCTTCCCTCTTGCCTTTGTGGTGTTCAACATTGTTTACTGGGTGTATCATATCAATTAGTCCCATAGTGCTCTTTTCATGGTTCCACTTGATTCTACTCTGCCTTCTTTTCTTTGTTCATTTTACTTTGTGGTTATTTGGGCAGTTGAATCAGTTCTACCTTTCTCTTTGTAAACATGAGGTGGTGAGCGGTTGGAAAGGATGCGTTCTGGCTGGAAGGAAAGGTATTGAGGAGGAGTTGGAGGTAAATAGCACACTGATTTCCCTTTTCTGCTAGAAGACTATCACCTTTCCAAAGACTTCTACCATCTATTAAGCACAGAAAAGCCCCTAGAAATGTTCAGAGGACAGAGCCAGGTTGGGGGGGATGGAGGAAGCATCCAAGCCCTATGCATAAACATTTCTAGGGGTTTTTCCTGTCCCCCCGAGGTGTTGAATTTTCTTTTTCATTACTTTTTTTCTTCTGTTTTTCCCTCCTAGGGATTATGGTCTTGCTCACCCCGATTAAGGTTTTACAGGACAAAGTCAAGCTGGGTTGAACAGAGGTACACAGGGGAAGGGCTAGCCATGGCTTTAAAGTGCAAGGGGATGGCACTAGGGAACTTGGGAAACTTTGAAAGTGCCTCTTCCCCACTCTTTTTTCTGTTGTATTTTGAGTGTGGCATTGTGGCATGAGGTTGGGAGTGGAATATGAGTGGGTAGGGGTACTGAGTGAGATGTCAGAGTGAAAGATCATGTTTCCAGGAGGAGCTTACAGGGGGTGATGAGGTCAACTTGGAGATTACCCAGATGGAACTAGCATCTTTGGAGGGATTGGAACTTCTCTTGTCTATATTCTGCTTCATAGTGCTTGACAACACAGCCTGAGTACACCTGTCTAGGTCAGATGCTGACGTGATCACTAGTTACAGAGAAAGCACTTGATAAATGAAGACTAGGGTCAGGACATTTCTGACTTGCTATCTCATCATCTGGTCTAGAACAGCAAATGAACAATTGTAGTGAATCTCTATATAGTAATCTTATTTGTCTAGTGCATAGCAAGTGTCAACAAGCTCACTGACCCATCACAGAGTCACACCCTCACAGGAGGCCAGTGAGGCAGGAAGGCAAGGCACATGGTCTTCAGTGTTCCAAGGAGAACAAATGGAGCTTATGTATCATGCTTGGGGACATGCAGCCAGTGAGTGGTAGATCCACTCCACTTGCTCTTCCTTCTTCTTGTCCTTTTAACTCTCTCAACTGAAGTGTTCCCCTTTCTCCTTGACCCTTTACAAATGGGGGTGCTCCATCAGGTTCTGCTTATCTGCCAGGCACCAGACCTCATTTGATAGCACCTGGAACATCTCTGCTGGAAGTGGCCAGTGACCAGCCAATGAGTGTGAACTGAGCACATGGAACATGAGCACTGCTCACCCAGTGGGGCTCCTAAGGGAAATAGAAAGTAGCCTGCACTCCAACTTTCTTAGCAGCTCCACCTCATGAATAGAGGCCACAGGGAACAAGATTTGCCAAGCACTCAGCCTGCGTTTCTCCTTCCTCCCTAGGCAGCCTCTCCCGTAGCCCCTCAGCCACCTACCCTTTTAACTGTGTTTCTGTGTTTGTGTTTCTGTGTATAGCTGAGTGTATGTGTGCATGAAAACAATTTTGTGTGCACGTACAACCATTTGAGAAGCTGTACAGCTCTATGTATATCAGTGTAAATCTATATTGATGTGTATAAGAGTGTATATATAACAACATGTGGATGCGTGTATGTGTGTGCATACCCCTAGGAAAGAGTGTGTGTGCTTGTGTGTACACACATGAGTATGTGCTGTGTGTATATAACAGCATATGTGCATACCTATGTTAATTTATCTGATTTGAATGAGTGTGAAAGGAAATACACCTGAAAGCATATTTATTTCCTGTTGGTGGCTCTTCTGGAACCACCATAATTCCTTTGGCCTCCACATATGTGGGGGGCCTTATTTGGCCGGGCTGGTTAGCTGTTTCATTCCGATTCCTTCTTCCAGGGAGCAGTGTCTCCTGGCCCCCATCCATTCTTCTCCTCCTCCCTCCACCCATCTGTGCTGTCACCTGGACAGAAGACATAGGAGAAGTGAATGTAGTCCCAGGAAGTTACAGTTTAGTGCCTTGAGGTAGGAAGTGCTCAAATGTGTGATAAGCTGGGAGTGCAGAGCATTTTGCTTTGTCCTGAAGCGAATGTTTGCATAACAAAGACAGATTGAGGGGGGTTCCTTGAAGATGCATTAAGAACAGAAATATGTGGACAATGGATGGGGACAGCTAAAGAACTGGAGAGGGAGTTGTATATAGCCTTTATAACTTATTCCCTTATTGCAATCACATTGTACGCCCAACATGTGTGGGGGCTGAAGGCAGCCAAAAGCAGGTGGGTGATGTGAAGACATATCCCAGGGGATCAGCTGTAGCACTGGATGCAGAGAACTAAAGGTGCTTGGGAAAGGCCTGCAGGCATGGCCAGTAGGAGTGGTCCCTTTTAGGGGCACTGTAATAACCCATCCTGCATCTTTGGACAGCCTTGGATTTGGAGTCCAGAAATCCCTCCTCCTACCCACTCCAGGAAAAGAGATTGTTATAGGGGTGAGAGGATTGGCCAAGGAGAGAGGTACAAAGGAGCCCCAGGGACTGACTGTCTAGATCGGTCCAGCTTGCCATGTCTCTTATTTTCTATACACACAACATACAAATATAGCCTCCTACACATACACACCCACAGAGACATAGACAGTCGTGCATACATGGATACTCACCCTCAGCAATAAATGGATATATACACAGAGACATGCACACTCACATATAGCTACATATATATTCACATGCACAATCACACACGATTACCCTCATTCATGTGCATGCACACACGTGCACATACACACACACACACAAACTGATAAAACAGCTAAAAACAAAAAAGTTTCCAATGGAATATCTAAGATTGCCTCTTTCTTTTTGGACACATCTCGCAGAAAGATACAGGTTGGGAGGAGAGCAATGACCCCAAATCTGAAGCTCCCATCATGGCTATTGAAAGTCTTGCTTCCTGGAGCCTAAACATCGGTTGGTTGATTTGAATTTGGGTTTCCGGGATCCTAGAGGACCTTCGAGCCCTGTAGGAAGTGAGTGGCTTATCTGGGGTGATGTCATACAGAAAGACTGGAGCAGTGGGGACCAGAAAGTGGGTTTGAAGATTGGTCTGGCAGCAATGCATAGGAAGGCTTCAGAGCACAGACGAAGGGCATAGAGGCCAGTTGTAAATATGTCTGTAGATACACGTAGCTAGATAAAATATTTATACCTTAAAATGAACATCTTGGGGGCGCCTGGGTGGCTCAGTCGGTTGAGCGACCGACTTCGGCTCAGGTCACAATCTCGCAGTTTGTGAGTTCGAGCCCCACGTCGGGTTCTGTGCTGACAGCTCAGAGTCTGGAGCCTGCTTCGGATTCTGGGTCTCCCTCTCTGCCCCTCCCTTGCTCACGCTCTCTCTCTCCCAAAACTAAACAAATAAAATAAAAAAAGAACATCTTGCCCTAATGTGCTGCAATGAGAGCAGTTGAACTCTACTGCAACTCACACTGCGTGAGGTTAAGTGTCAAGGTGATGTGGAGGTTTGGCAATGACACCTTTGCAGAAACTTGAACCTTCTGAGTTTTTCATGGACTTGGTCATTTTAGCCTGAAAATTGCCAGATCTCCCCTTGTTGTCTTCTATGTGTGTTCTGTCGCCAGTGTCATTGTAAAGCCCTATCCTCAGCCAGCTGCCTACATCCCCTCCCACTCCTCACCCCACACCAAGTAACTGTGAAGCGCAGAGTATCTAGCAGGGCTAGATACTAGAACTACTAGGGTTCAGCCCACAGAGCCGTTCTCAGCCCCAGCCAATCAGAGAGTGCTTATGGTAAGATAATTCACAGCTTGAGCAGAGGGAAGGGTCTTGTTGAGTTTGGGATGGAGCAACCCTCACTTCACTTTTCTGCACAGCTTTCCTTCTTTTCCTCACATGGGCTATCCCATTAACTTTCCCTCTAGAATTCCTTCTCCACCACTACCACAGGAAGGGCATCCTCTGTCTCTTCAGAGTGTCATTTTGTTGTGAGGATGTGTGATATGTTTCCTACCCATTCTTGCCCATTCCATCTGCCACTGTGGGGTGCCTTTGCAGAGATAACAAATGATCTATTGGGTCTTACTGTAGCTTATACAATGTATTCTTACAATTTGTGTCATCTTGTTAATAGCAAGGCTGTGGTATCTTTGCATATTTAGAACTGAACTTTGCTGAGACCATGGCCATTCCTAATGAGGTTTCTTTATTCTGTACTTAAAAGAACTAACACTTTGAGCTATTAACTAATGAATGCATTTGCTAAACCATCCACCTGCATGGTACCTTGCTTTGGTGATGAGCATCAAAGGAAATCTTGACTTGTGCTATTGAAAGTGCAGTGTATTTGTGTTTGTTGTGTAGTGTCCTGTGATCAATATGAAATCCCTATTGTCAGTGTTGTGTTTTCAGGGTAGGGAGGGGGGAGGGTGTTACAATGTCTCTCTGATATATTTCAGTTATGAAATAGCCTCAGTTGGTCAGGGTCACCTCTGTTAACATGTGTGAGACTTTACACCCACTATCTTGCCAGACTGCATCCCTGGGGTCAATAGTCATTAGCAGAACTAAAGGTGCCCGAGTGTAGTGAAACTGGCTGTGGTGCCTGACTTCAGGCAGTGCAAGAGAATTCTTCAGAGGACAGGCAAGGCACTGCCATTCTGAGGCAGATCAAATACAGTAAATCCACAAACATGGAGGTCTTCAAGAAAACCAAGAAAGGACCAAGAAGAAAAACTACATGTCTTGCTGTCCTGAGCTACATAAGGATGCAGAATGGCAGAGACCCCCCCAAGATGACCCAGTTCCCTCTTTGTCCTCATTAAATGTACATTTTTGCATGAAAAAGACCTTGACCAGTCTGGACTTCAAAGAAGGAAAACATGAAGAAACATAAAATTATGCTTCTGAAAAATATGCTGAAATAAAGGTTGTAAATAGCCAAAAGGAGAAAATAAAATTAATATATATAATGGCAATTACACTTATGGGTTGTTGTGTTTCCTCTCTTGGATTGGAAGGCAGCGCCTTCTGGACCTAAGAAGCCTCTGGCTTTCATTGCTCACCTTTACCTTCCCAAGGCTTTGCATATTGACCTCCTCATACCCTGAGATATTTGAATCCATAGTTTTCAAGCAGACTGGAAATATTAATGTACAGTTGAAATTAGTTTACACTTTCACACAAGCCATTTTAATCATATGAAACAAAAATTATAAAACATGTCAAGCCATTGTGGTGCCAGAATACAATGAGGACATTTATTTCCAGTGGCAGGGGCATCTTTATGAAGAACATTTTTAAAAAAGTATCTTTTGGGGTGCCTGGGTGGCTCAGTCGGTTGAGCATCCAACTTCAGATCAGGTCATGATCTCACAGTTCGTGGGTTCGAGCCCCGCGTCAGGCTCTGTGCTGACAGCTCAGAGCATGGAGCCTGCTTCAGATTCTGTGTTTCTCTCTCTCTCTGCTCCTCCCCTGCTCACACACTGTCTCTCTCTCAAAAATAAATAAAGATTAAAAAAATTTTTTAAATATATCTTTTGTGGTGCCTGGGTGGCTCAGTCGGTTAAGTGCGCCTGACTTCAGCTCAAGTCATGCTCTCATGGTTGGTGGGTTCAAGCTCCACATTGGGCTCTGTACTGACAGCTCAGAGCCTGGACCTTGCTTCAGATTCTTTGTCTCTGTCTCTGTCTGCTACTCCCCCACTCGCACTCTTTCTCTCTCTCTCTCTCTCTCTCAAAAATAAATAAATAAACATTAAAAAAAAATTAAATCTTTTTTGCCAGTGTGGATGTGCAGAATAGAGAGCAAGAAAGCCCTATGGGGGTGGAAGCAGGTTTTAAAAATTTTGTAGAGTCCTGCACATTGTTAGATCTTGGAGTTGAGGCCCCTGGCTAGCGATAAACTCACAGGGGTAGATAGCATGCTACATGAGGGGCAAGCCTTTCACTAACACCACGAGGGTCTCTGGCACAATGAGTGGAGTTTGATAGTAATTCTTGCTGCAAGAATAAAAAAAAAAAATAGAATTTTTTAAAATAAAAAAACTTTGTAGAGTCACATTAAAACATCCTGCCACTGGCCCAGAAGGTCCTTGTTGTGGCCCACATTTGTGAGTGCACCCACCTCCAAGCACCTTTTGATGAATTCCTTGGAGTTACAACAGGAACCCTAACCTAGTGGCTCCTCTGTGGTCCCCTTTGTGCCCAAAACAGGCCCGCAGAACTGTGCATTCACAGCGTGCTTTGCTGGTCTGCTCATGGTGGGAGGGGCCTGGTGTCCTTATAGGTACACACAGAAGGAGAAAATGCAGTTGAAGGTAAGGAGGAGTTTTCACAGTACACCTGGATCCTGCTATTAGCTACCAAGTTCTTTTCTGGCTACGTTCTTGCCACAAGTCAGGTTTTGTATTTATTTTGTACAAGTCAGGTTTTGAGGGTAGCCAGCGACCCCAGGTGGAGCTTGCTGCCCTTGAATGGTCCTACTGTCAATTGCTGCCCACTGATTATACAGCTACCCTAAAGAATAGGTCAGAAGAAAGGGAATGTGACCTCTTTCTCTCTTTACAGCCTCCCTTAGGGTGAAAGAGCCCTTGCCACAACCTTTCCAGGCTTTCATCAAGGCCTCTCTTCCCAGCCTCCCATGTTGGCCTACCTTCCTCCAAACCCTGGCAAGGCCTCCCAGGGGCTCCTTGGTACTGCTTTCCCAGTCCAGGTCTCTCCTAAGCTCTCCCCCTGATCAGAATCTCAAAAGAATTAGTAATACAAGACTGAGGCAGATTTGTTTTATTTTTTAATAACCGTAAGTGCATTTTTATACTGATACATTTAAAAGTAATAGGGGATAAGAGACTATTCCTCATGAGACTCAAATGAGTTTCTGTCCAATGGTCTGGAAGCAGTTCAGAGACTGCACCCAATGTGGAAGTGCCAGAATTTGAACATGAACTCTTCCCATGGCCAGGCTAAGACTTGCTGCAATAGAATGCAGTCCAGCATCCTTGACTCTAGATTTCTCAATTTCAATTTACAAATCAGCTTCTTAGGAAGTCTCCCTTTAATATCACATGGGGGAAAGATGTTAAAAATTTATTGGAGATAGTGGACACCAGCCCCCACTTCTGTCTAGAATACTCTGCATGCTTTTGGGTGAGACTCTGATCATTTGGGGACTTCTTCCATTCCTCGCCTTTCCCAGCCCATTCTCACCCCAGGCCAGGTGCACCACTCAGAGTTCTGCCCATTAGTAAGATTTTCCCTCCCCACTTTCTTTCAAGACCACACCCATGTTAAAACCAGCCCATGTTTCAACCAGCCAGGGCCCAAAGGAATCCCATACGGTCATAAGTGCAAGCTGGGGAAGGGGTGCTGGTGCAACTGTAGCAGGTGGTATGGGGGTCTGGGCTATCTGCTCATGTAATTGGGTCCTCTGCTACTACTCAGGCTAGAACAGGCCAGCACTAGTATCTCTACCATGCTGTATCATTGGATGCAAGCAGCCCAGGAGAAGTAAGGCCTTATTGCAAATGCAGCTGAAGCTGGCAAGCAACTATGCCCCTTACAATAGATTGTCTTGCTAAACATCTGAGTGGCACACCTCCATGGCCACAAAACAAACACATTTTACTATTGCTAATGTTGGTTTACTTCTTTCAGCATACTATTTTGCACCTAACCAAAGACCCTCTTCTGTTACTGTGCTTGTGGTTTGGTATAGGCCAGGACTCCAGGACAGTCTCCATCCTGGCACTCTCTACATACAGGAATATGTGGATGCTTTGCTAAGGGAAGTGAGACCTCCCACCTTCCTCTCTAATGAGTGAAAGGGACTCTGTCCCATCACACTACCAGACAATGGCTAACCATGTGATAGCCAATTTGTTATAGGATAATCAGTGAGGAAAGGTTACATGAGTGCTGCTTGAGGTTACAAAATCCTAGTAACTTAACCACAAAGCATGTTTATTTCCATCTCACATTGTGTGTCTAATGCAGGTCATCAAGTAAAGTTGGGGGTTTGGGGGGAGGTGTCTCACATTAGTGATTAAATGCTATATTCAGAAAGGATACACATCACTCACACAACTCATTAGCTAGAATTATAGCCCAACCCAACCTTGAAGAGCCAGGACATTTACTTTGCTATGTACCTAGGAGAGGTGAACCACATACATAATCACTGAGAAGTACTAAGGACAACCATTGGAAGTTTCCCTTGATCTTTGCAGGAATATTATTTGTTCCTCTTCCCACTCTGAGGTAGTTATGCCCTCCTTTATAGTAGTCGTCTCATCTTTAACTTTGACACATGAGCCAGCAACATATATTAAAATTCCAAAATGCTGCCAATCATCAGTGAGAGTGTTTACCATTCTTAAAGGAGGGATTTCTGGCCTCTGGATGAAGTTGCACCCTCCCTATGGCCAGGAGTGCAATTAGTCGTTCCACCCATCCCAGGATAACTTGGTCCTGAGCGAAGTGGACCTGGAGATAATTCAAGCCTCCATTGAAATCTTTGACAAGACTACAGGTAAACTTCTTTTGGGATCTCAGTATTTCTGAATTCTTCTGAGAGTCCTGTCAAGACTGAGAGCAGCTGGGGGAAAAAAATGTGTGGAGCAGAGATGGGGTGGGTCCATTTCTGAGCTAGCAACTCCCCATGGGTGGATCAGATGACCAAAATGGACTCCTTCTTCCTGTGGGGTCCCCTCAGCTAATAACCTTATGGCCCTACTTATGGGTGATACCATTCTTAGAGAATGAGACTGCCAGCCTGAGGCCTTTCTAATTAGGAGCTTCAAATCCTATTTTTATGGTGGAGGGACTTTATTAAACACTTCCATGAAGTGCTGCCCAGACTGGTGGTACTTCATGTGCTAGAGGAGGAGGTGCTCCCACTGGCATTTCTGGAAGCTCCCTGACCACTGTGGAATCATTCCATTATTCCTATCATCTCCCCACTTAGAGTATCCCTGACCTCAGGGAAAAGAGAGGCCCTTCCATTGCTCCAGTAAGTACCCCAAGCCCCAGTAGTGGGGGTCTGCATAAAGCATTTTCTGCAAGGTCACCTTTGCCAGAGCAAAAAAGGAGTGAGGCCAGGGCTTCCGAGTCCTTCCCTCTAGCAAGAGCTCTCATCCAGGTGGGGAGGGAGGTAGAACTCTGCTCCCATCACATGTCAATAACCTGGCACTGACTTTAAGTCAGTAAAGGACTACTGGGCCTGTTCAGGGTGTTTGTAGTCAGCCCAGCATCTCATTGTCATGAGTCTCTGGAATTACACTATCAAGTCATACATGTATGACTATGTCAAAGATATACTCTCCAGAGCTCCAGAGGTCAGCAGAAAGACTGGTCCAGTAGGAGGCAGGATAAACTGATTATTGGCCCAGTAGCTTTCTCCCAAGCCACTGCTAAGTACCAGGTCCTGCTCTTTGAAGGCAGAGGCCCATGAAGGTGGCAAAGCCATCAATGTTAGCAATAAGGGGGCAGAAGGAGCTACCATTTCCATTCCTCCTCTCTAATTCATATAATCTCTACCCTTTTTGTTATTGATTTGACCAATATCCCCAGCCTCTTCTAGTCCTTCCCCCTCCAGCATTATCCATGTCCTACTTGACTGGGACTGCTGGTTCTCCAGATGATAGAATATATGAAGGATCATTTTACTATTGTGCATACTTACATGCACAGTTGAATATTTTTATAACAATTTTATTTTTTAAGTTTATTTATTTTTGAGAGAGAGAGAGAGAGAGAGAGAGAGAGAGAGACAGCGAGAGAGAATGGGGTAGGACCAGAGAGAGTTGGAGACACAGAATCCAAAGCAGGCTTCAGGCTCTGCTGTCAGCACAGAGCCCAATGCAGGGCTCGAACTCAGGAACCGCGAGTTCATAACCTGAGCCAAAGTCAGACACTTAACTGACTGAGCCACCCAGGCGCCCCTCTCACTTTCATTCTCATATTGTTTGTTGCTGTAGAAACAAAGTTTACTTTTTATATATTGATACTAAGCCCAGCAAACTTTATATTCACTTTATTGATTGAATAGTAACTTAAGTACTTTTGAATTTTCTTCGCATGCAATCTAATCATCTGTGAATCATAGAAGCTTTGTTTCTTGTTTTTCTGATTTCTACCTCTTTTATTTTTCTGCTTTTCATTCCTGCACTGGCTAGTATTTCTATGAAAATATTGAATAGAAATGGTGATTGTAGGTATCCTTGTCTAGTTTGCAGTTTCAAATTAAAAGTGTTCAACTTTTCCTCATACAAGTATGATGTTTGCTATAGGTTTTTCATACTTATCCTTTAGCTAGTTGGCTAAACTTTCCCTTTTATTCATTTGCTAAGAAACTTTTTATTTTAGAATGGTTTTAGGTTTGCAAAATTTTGCAAAGATAGTACAAAGAGTACTCATATATACTCAATACTTAATTTCCTCTAGTATTAACATCTTATATTCACATGGTACATTTGTCACAACTAATGAGCCAATTTTGTTATACTGTTATTAACACAAATTCATACTTTATTCAGATTTCCTCAGTTTTTATCTAATGTCCTTTTTGTGTTTCAGAATCCCATCCAGGATCCCACAATACATTTAGTCATCATGCTTCCTTACGATATTCTTGACTATGACAGTTTCTCAGGCATTCCTTATTTTTGATGACTGATAGTTTTGAGTAGTTTGAGGAGTACCACTCAGGTATATTATAGGATTCCACTCTTGGCATCCTTTGGGTGATTTTGTCATAAAGATACTGGGGTTATGGGCTTTGGGGAGGAATAGCACAAAGGTAAAGGGCTATTCTCATGACATCATATCAAGGGTACATACTATCAACATGCCATGAGAGTTGATGTTAATCTTGATCACCTGGCTGAGGTCATATTTTTCAGGCTTCTCTACTATAAAATTACTCTCTCTCCCACCTTTTTCACATTGTACTTTCTGTGGAAGGAAGTCATTATGCATCACACACTTAAGGAGTGAAGAGTTATGCTCCCCCACCTTGAAAGGGGAGTACCTGTTATGCCCAGAATTCGTGATCCCCAAAGACCACTAGGGAGCCAAGTCCGATGCAAAAGCAAAAGAGCCTTTATTCGAGCTAGCTCGAGCTCAATCCCCTACCTGCACCGAGGCAGTGGTGAGATACCAGGGAGAGAGAGCGAGTTTCAAAAGGACAAATGTTTTATTGGGGCCTAGGGGCAGTTGGTGAGGTAATGGCTGTGGCCTCAGCCGATTGGCTGGGTAAGGGTCAGAGTCCTGTTAGGCAGGTGAGAGGGAGGTTACAAGGGGAGGAGGCGTGGTCAAGGTGAAGGACACAGAACAACATGGAGTCGGCCGGCGTAGGCCCGCCTTTTCAGTACCTACAAAAATGATTTGTAATTCCACCACATGAGAGGTGTATCTATAGTCTCCAATTTATTTATTTATCCAGTCACTTATTTACATCAGTATGGACTCATGAATATACACTTTATACTCTGGGACTAACATTTCTTTTTATTATGACCAGATATAGATATTTATTAAATATTTTTATTTATCTACTTAGATATGATGTTCCTCACTCAATCTGTTAATATAGTAAGGCAGTCTTGGGCCTATTTGTCCCTAGATCCATCCCTCATTCTTCTCCTGGTCTGCCCTCAATTATACAGGGGCTAGTCCCTGAAGACTACAATCCTTAGGCTCACCAATATTTGGCTACCATTCTAGTGCAGCCAATTGGAGGCACCAGCAGGAGATTAGAACCCAGGAGGATAGAGAGTCAGACATTTTTCCTCCTTCTTCCTCTGCATCAAGTGGCTTCTCCTTCAATGACTACATGGGCCCTATGGGTCCAGCCACCATCACATTGGCCCACCATGCCTCCAGATACTAGAATCCAATATTTAGATTATAGTAACACTATCACCTCTCTTTGTCCTACCAGCCTGGAGATCAGATTGACTTTCTCATGTTGCTAATTATTGGGTTGTCCAACTTTCCCTCATTGGGTTCCTCCATCACTTGTGTCTCTGCATTAAATTTTCACTGTGTTAAATATTTAGAGATGTTTCTATTTTCCTGGGCAATCCCTGACTGTTACATGAGGCCAATTACAATGATTGATTTTCTAGTGTTAAATTTCTTTGTTTTCCTGGGATAAATCAACTCTGTTGCCAGCAATCAAATATGTTTCTCTTTATAACTAACAACAAAAATAAAATAAAATAAAATAAAATAAAATAAAATAAAATAAAATAAAATACAATACTCTGGACCCTGAAATCTCCTCTAAATGACATTTTACCTCTCTCATCTTCTTCACATCCTTCTCAAAAACAATTTTTAGACTCAATTTTCAGTTCCACATGTAAGGAACTTGGAAGTTGCCGCTCCTTCCTAAAAATGAATAAAAAGCTGAACAGACTAAAAAATCAACAACTTTACTTAGATCCATAGAAGAGGTGAGAACACAGGGCAAACAAGTTCTCAAGATTATTGAGACAGGCAGGTGAATACAGGAGGTTGAGAACTTAGCAGAGCAGAAGTTCATAATGGAAACCATTGTGGGAACCAGTTCTGGGGTGACCTGTACTGTAAGTGATGAATTGCTAGATGCTCAGTGTAGACAACTTTGAGAGTTAAAAATTCCGGGTTGGAGGAGTCATTGTAGGGGTGGGAACATTATTGTGAGATTTACTCCAGGCACTCAAACAGGTTCCCAGAGTAAATATCAGAGAAAAATCCCCCCATGCTTCTGGTAGAGGAAGGTACAAAGGAACCATTTTGAAATACACCAGAGCACTCTGTTGTTTGTAACAAGGCCTGACTTCAGGGAAGCCTAGTTAACCAGAGCCTAACCTGGTAGGGTATTATCAGAGCATAACTGACTAGGGGAAGGGAAATACCCAACTCCAGTCAGCTCTAGCTTTTCACGTGGGAGAGGGAAATACTCAATTCCAGCCCACTGTAGTCATCCTGTTCCATCAAAGGGAAAGGGAGAGGGGAAAAATAGAAACACTTGTGAAGTTCACAGTGCAGAGGCACAAGCTCACTAAAAGACTGGGATCTAACATAAGACCAAAGAAAACTTCCCATCCCCCCACACTTTACCACTATGTTAAAGTCTTATTTACAGTAGTTCTTTCTACCCAGTACATCATGTCCAACTACCAAGAAAAAAATTACAAGGCATACCAAAAGGCAAAAAACACAATTTAAAGATAAAAAACAAGCATCAAAATTAGATGTGGCAGGGCTGTTGGAATTATTGGACCAGAAATTCAAAACAACTGTGATTGACATGCTAATGGATCTGATGGATAAGATAGACAGCATGCAAGATTGGCTAGGCAAGGTAAGTAGAAAGAAAAAAAAATTTAAGAACCAGGAAGAAATGTGAGAGACCAAAAACAATATTGAAAGAGAAAAATAAAGTTGGAAGACTGACACTACCCAACCTCAAGACTTATTATAAAACTATAGTAATCAAGATAGTGTGGTATTGGTGAAAGAATAGATGAATAGAACAACAGAACACAACAGAGATCCCAGAAATAGACAATATAAATATAGTCAACTGATCTTTGACAAAGGAGCAAAGACAATACAATGGGGGAAAAGATAGTGCTTTCAAACATATAGTGTTGGACAACTAAATATCCACATGCAAAAAAAATTAATTTAGACAGAGACCTTACACCCTTCACCAAAATTAACTCAAAATGGATCACAAACCTAAATGTGAAATGCAAAATTATGAAACTCCTAGAAAATAATGGGAGAAATCCTAGATGCCCTGGGATATGGCAATGACCTCTTAGATGCAACACACAATCTATGAAAGAAATAATTGATTAAACTGGACTTCATTAAAATTGACAACGTTCTGTTCCATGAAAAAGAATATAAAGAGAATGAGATGAGAAATAACAGGCTGGGAGAAAATATTTGCAAAAGACACATCTGATTAAGGACTGTCATCCAAAATATAAAATGCACACCTAAAACTCAAAACTAAGAAATTTTGATTTTAAAATGGGCCAAAGACCTTAACAGACACCTTACTAAAAAAGATATACAGGTTAAAATGCGTACTTTTAAAGTAACTGTTGGGTCCAAGATGGCAATGTAGGAAGACCCTGAACTCATCTTCTCCACGGAACACACCAAATTACACCTGTTAATTGAACAACTCCTCCTAAATAAGAACAGAGGGCTGACTGAACAATTTCTGCACAACCAGAAATAGAACTACAAAAGAGAACAGCAAGAAAGATGGAGACGCAGTAACAAAGGGAAGCCCTACCCCTGATGCTGTGAACAGCAGTGGGGAAGGATAGTACCAAGGGACCAGGAACAGATTCCTCTGTCCTTGGGCACAGAAAGAAAGCCACAGTTTAAAAGAGCAAATAGCATATGAAAGAGACAACCACTAGAACTCTGCCAAAAGGTAGAGGAGCTGCGGGAACACTCTCCAGGTCAGAGAGACTGGAGAACAACATGGTTTACATTCCCACTCCTGTTTAAATATCCAAAAGGGAGCAGGGTCCAAACTGGCAGGTCTGGGCATCACAACAAGCTTGGGACCACAGTGATCCCAGAGTCTGCAAGCCCACACTAGCACCAGTAGCACTGGGGAACAGACAATAAGGGGTTTGTTGTTGTATGTGTTTTTTTGGTTTTTCGTTTTGGTTTTGTTTTGTGGTTTTTTGGTCTTGTTTTGTTTTTGTTCTTTTTGCTTTTTTTTTTCTTTGTTGCTTCTTTTTCTTTTTTCTTTTATTTATTTTAAAAATTATTTTATATTATTATTATTTTATTTCTTTAAAAAACCACTGTTCAAAAGACCAACTATGATATAAAACAGTCAGCCCTAGAACTCCACCAGTGAGGGGAGCTGATGGAACACTCTCCAGATGGGAGAAGCTAACAGATACAGTCTACACCCCATCTCCACCTTGAATCACAGACCAGTGCATAGTCTGGGCACCCTAACTGGCCTGCTGCCTCAGTGAGCCCCAGGCCCCTAGCCCACACCAGCCCCAGCTGACCTACCAAGGTGGCCAAAGGGCAATGAACACTGGGACACCACTAGTTAGCACTCAAAATGGCCCCAGCCTTCGTGCCAAGGTGACACAGACACAAAGCACCCTAGAACACTCCAGGCCCACACCACTTTGGCTTCAGATGTCTTGCTAGGACCCTCCGGGTGCAGAGCTCTCTAGAACACCTCATCTGATGTCTGTTTTAAATCCAGTCACCCTGCCAGGGTGTCTTCTAAGATGAGCACCCCAGGAATCCCAGGTTTGTGCCTGCATCAGTTTCCGCTAACCCACCAGGATGCTCCCTATATGGAGTATTCTAGAACAAACCCACTTGCAAAGGCCTTGGCTTCAGTATCTCAACCAGCACACCCACTGTGCTAAACAGCTTGAGACACCATGGCTTGCACACAATTCAGCTTCAGCTGTCCTGCTAGGGCACATTTTGTATGAAGAGCCTAGGGACCACATCAGCCTGTGCCCATTTTAGCTTTTAGCTGTCCTGCCAGGATGCCCCCTGGAGTGCCCCAAGACCTCCCAGTCTGTACTTCACCTTAGCTCCAGCTGCCACTTTAGGGCACCCTCTATGCAGAGAGTCCATAAACACCCCTGATTACATCCACATCTGCTTCACCTATTCCTGCCAAGGTGCCCTCTGTTTGTAGAGCCTTGGGTCCCCCCAGCTTTCACCCACTATAGTTTCAGCGATCTTACTAGAGCACCCTCAGCATAGAGAACTTACTAGGGCCCATACATCGCATCAGCTCTAGCCACCCTGCCAAGGTACCCTCTGCACAGAGCACCATGAGACACTCCATCTTGCACCCATCTCAGCTTTTACAGTCCTTCTAGGGTTCCTTCAGCACATAGAAACCCCGGGACACCCTGGTCTGCATCCACTTTAGCTGTCCTGACAGGGCACCTGCTATGTGGAAAGCCCCAGGACGCTCAGCCCATGCCAGCCACAGCTCCACCCAGCCAGCAAATTTACCAAGCACACACAGTTAACACAGGGGATGATGATACACAAATATATTCCTTCCAGCTGAGGAGAAGTGGCTATTCCACCTAATCCATAGAAACAAACACAGAAAGTCAAGTAAAATGGGGAGGCAGGAATATGTTCCAAAAGAGAGAACAAGAAAAAAAAAACTCTAAAAAAGAACTAAAGTAAACAGATAAATAATATGCCTGATAAAGAAAGTAATGATCATAAAGATACCCACAAGGCTGGAGAGAAGAGTAGAAAAAAATGAGTGAGAACTTCAACAAAGAGATAGAGGGATGCCTCGGTGGCTCAGTCAGTTAAGCATCCAACTTTGGCTCAGGTCATGATCTTGTGGTTCATGAGTTCGAGCCCCATGTTGAGCTCTGTGCTGATAGCTCAGAGCCTGCAGCTTGCTTCACATTCTGTGTCTCCCTCTTTCTCTATCCCTCTCCCACTTGCACTCTGTCTCTCTGTCTCTCTCTCTCTCTCTCTCTCTCTCTCTCTCAAAAAAATAAACATTAAAAAAATTTTAAAGAGATAGAAAATATAGAGAAGAACCCATCAAAGTTGAATAATACAATAACTGAAATTTAAAAAACATTAGAGGGAATTATCACTCTAGTGGGGGGTGTTGATAATGGAGGAGGGTATGCATGTGTGGGGACAGAGAGTATATAAGAAATCTCTGTACCTTTCCCTTAATTTTGCTATGACCCTTAAACTGCTCTAAAATATTGTCTTAATAAAAATAAATAAATAAAAATAATAATTCTACACTCTAGTTTTTGTATATGTATGTCTAAAAACTTCTAATACCATAAGTTATAGAGTGATATATTCAACTTGTAAAATATTTAAGTAATACACATAAAGCTATACAATATTACCTTTGTCTAAATGATACTTATCTGGATACTAGTCTAAATGATACTTAACTGGAAATATATACCCTTGAATGTATTAAAAAATAAGAAATATTTATAACATCCAAGGAATTCAAGAAGCTAGGCAATGAATACTATAATAAACCTAAAGAAGTAGAAAATTAGACATAATGAATATAAATGCAGAAATAATGTGCCTGTTCACACTCTGTCTCTCTCTCTCTCAAAAATAAATAAACTTTAGAAAAAAAATTTTTTAAAGGGGCACCTGGGTGGCTCAGTTGGTTAAGCGCCTGACTTTGGCTCAGGTCATGATCTCACAGTTCATGGGTTCAAGACCCTTGTTGGGCTTTGTGCTGACAGCTCAGAGCCTGGAGCCTGCTTCGGATACTGTGTCTCCCTCTCTCTCTGCCCCTCGCCAGCTCACACTCTGTCTCTCTCTCTCTCTCAAAAATAAATAAACGTTAAAAAATTTTTAAAGAAATAATGAAACAAATAACAGTTGAGCTAAATAACAAAAGCCAGTTCTTTGAAAATACTTACAAAATACTTTTGCAAATATGATCAATTACTGAAAAAAAGCACAAATAAACAAATTAATTTAAATAAAATTGGACAAAATATAGGTGCACAGGAGATTTAAATATTATAAGAGAACACTACAAATATGTTACACCTTTTCCTCAGTGTAACCAATGGTGGATGTGGACAAGGAAAGGTCTCTACTGTGAAAACTAAGGAAACGTTGGTTAAAATGGAGTCAGAAGTCCAGTAGGGGGAGCTCTCACATACTACCACTCTTGGTCAATTGCAGACCCAACAGAAAGCGCCCCACCTTGCAAGTAGATTCTACTTTAGCAACTACTTTATAATCCCAACAAAGGTAATAAGGTTTCCTTATCACCTAGCAACAGCCCAGCCAATGAGAGAAGGTCACAATTTAGCCAATGAAAAGCCACTATATTTCAAACTCCCAGTTTACTCCCATAGGCTTTTCTGCTCATAAGAGCCCTCCAAACTTTCCCCTTTTCTCTATAAAAGAACCCCTCCTTTGTTCTCCAGCATTGCCTATGGTTTTGCAGTAGCTTGTGTGTCCTAATATTGCAATTCTCTTTTATTACAAAAAAAAAAAAAAAAAACATTTTGCTGGTAAAATACTTGGCTGTTTTATTTTTAAGGTTAACATAACATATAGAAGTATTTCAGCCAATAAACTATGAAAGAGAAAATGAGAGAATTACCATCCTGCATTAATAAAGGTGGTAATTGTTTTTTTTATTTTTTAATGTTTATTTTTGAGAGAGAGAGAGAGAGAGAGAGAGAGAGACAGAGTGTGAGTGGGGGAGGGGCAGAAGGCTAGAGAGACAAAGAATCTGAAGCAGGCTCCAGGCTCTGAGCTGTCAGTGAAAGGGCGGGCCTACGCCGGCCGACTCCATCTTGTTCTGTGTTCTCCACCTTGAGTGACTATGTCCCCGACATGACCCCTTTTCCGGGAAAATCACAGAAACCTCAGACCTCGCCTCCTCCCCTTGAGTAACCTCCTGCTCACCCGTTCAAACTTCCTGATCAAAACACGCCCAGCGACCTGCGTAACAGGACTCCGACCCTTCCCCAGCCAATCGGCTGAGGCCACAGCCATTACCTCACCAACTGCCCCTAGACCCCTATAAAACCTTTGTGCTTTTGAAACTCGCTCTCTCTCCCTGGTATCTCACCACTGCGTCGGTGCAGGTAGGGGATTGAGCTCGAGCTAGCTCGAATAAAGGTTCTTTTGCTTTTGCATCGGACTCGGCTCCCTAGTGGTCTTTGGGGATCACGAATTCTGGGCATAACATTTGGGGGCTCGGCCCGGGATCCCCAAGACCCCTGAGGGACCCCCGACCCGGAGAGCCTGACTGGCCACGGTTAGTGTCTGTCTGTTTGTTCTGTCTTTTCTGTGTGAGCTCACTTCTGGAATTCTGGTAGTGCCCGACGCGGTCTAAGTGGACGCACTGGAGGACCACGGGCCGGGAGTTTCGGAAGACGTTCCGATTCTCCCTTCTGGAGGGACGTGGAATCCCCTCAAAGGTCTGAGACGAGGCGGGTCGCTCCCGCTGGTCGGCGTGAGGCCGTCGTCTTTGGAGGGACGTGGAATCCCCTCATCGGTTTTGGAGGGACGTGGAATCCCCTCATCGGTTTTGGAGGGACGTGGAATCCCCTCAAATGTCTAAGCTAGCTTTCAGTTTTGCTTCCATGGAGTTGGAAGATTTTCTAGGGGCCCTCTGTTTGTCTGTTTTTGTGTTTCTCTGTTTTGTTCTGTGGACTTACTGGACGGACGTTATGGGACAGACTCAGACTACTCCTCTAAGTATTATGATTGATCACTTTAAGGATGTGAGGGGAAGAGCTAACAACCTCAGTGTGGAAGTCCGAAAGGGTCGGTGGCAGTTTTTTTGTTCTAGCGAGTGGCCAACTTTCAATGTCGGATGGCCACCAGAGGGGACCTTCGACCTCCCTACCATCCACCGAGTCAGGAGTATCATCTCTGAGCCTAAGACGGGCCATCTTGATCAGCTCCCTTACATTATCACTTGGCAGGACCTTGTAGAAGACCCACCCTCTTGGCTTAAGCCCTTCCTAGCCCCGCTCCCTCCGGAGCCAAAACCCATTCTTGCTTTGCAGGGGACAAAGAAGAAGAAAAGTCTTATCCAGCCTTCAGCACCCCTCTACCCTGTCTTACAGGGGGGTACTGAAGAAGAATTAATTTTTCCTCCCTCGTATAACCCCTCTAGGATGCTGGAAGAACACCATCCTCCCCCTCCGGGGGAGGCGGACGCTGTTCCGAGAGCGGGAGGCGGAAACGCTCCAGTGGGAAGCCCGCCCTTCACCAGACAAAGGGCTCAGAGGGAGCAATCCGCCTCCGTCGCCGACTCCACTGTTCTGCCCCTGCAAGCCACCGGACCCCCAGACGCAGAGGGGAATCAGCCCCATCACTATTGGCCTTTCGCCACTAGTGACCTCTAAAATTGGAAAGCTCAGAATCCTAAGTTTTCCGAGAAACTGGCAGGGCTTATTGATTTATTAGACTCTGTTCTTTTTACCCATCAGCCCACGTGGGACGATTGCCAGCAGCTTTTGCAGGTCCTGTTCACGACTGAAGAAAGAGAAAGAATCCTCAATGGGGCCCGAAAACTAGTTCCGGGCACAGACGGGAATCCCACCACCAACCAGGCTCAGATAGATGCCTCCTTCCCCTTAACTCGGCCCCAGTGGGATTTCAACACGGCAGAAGGTAAGGAGAGGCTCTGGGTCTACCGCCAGACTCTAATGGGGGGTCTCTGAGTGGCTGCTAGAAAGCCAACCAATTTGGCCAAGGTAGGAAATGTACAACAGGGAAAAGATGAATCTCCGGCTGCCTTTTTAGAACGGATCATGGAGGCATTCCGTACCTATACCCCCATGGATCCAGAGGCTCCGGAAAGCAAGGCAGCTGTTATCATGGCCTTTGTAAACCAATCGGCCATAGACATTAGGAGAAAATTACAGAAAATAGATAGACTAGGAGAAAAAAGTCTGCAGGACTTAACTGGTGGTAGCCGAAAAGGTATATAATAACCGGGAGCCTCCTGAGGACAAGCAGGCTCGCGCCATGGTGGCTGCCAGCAGTAAGCAGACTCGAGACCTGGCCAGAATACTACTAGCTACCACTGCTGACTCCCCTGAGGAACGAGACTGCCGTCTCTGGCAGCTGGCAGACGACACAAGAAAAGGTAAAAGAACCACCAAGGGGGGGAAGCAGAGGCTGCAGAAGGATCAGTGCGCATACTGCAAGGAGATAGGGCACTGGGCCCGAGATTGTCCAAAAAGGGCCGGTGGGAAGGGAAGCAAGACTGATCGAGTAAAAGTCCTAGAGCTAGATGAACTAAGTGATTAGGGGAGTCGGGGTTCGGACCCTCTCCCCGAACCCAGGGTAACTCTTAAAGTGGAGGGGACCCCTGTTGACTTCCTTGTCGACACCGGAGCACAACATTCGGTCCTCCGCACCCCACAAGGAAAACTAGCCAGCAAGAAGTCCTGGGTACAAGGGGCAACTGGTATGAGCCAGTATTCATGGACTACCCGAAGAACAGTAGATTTGGGAACGGGCCGGGTATCCCACTCCTTTATGGTAATACCAGAATGCCCCTACCCGCTGTTAGGACGGGACCTACTGACCAAGATTGGAGCTCAGATAACTTTCAGACAAGGGGGGCCTCAGGTCACCGATGGCAAGGGCCACCCCATCCAGGTACTGACCATGAAACTGGAGGATGAATACCTCCTCCACCAGGAGGCGCTCCCGAGAGAGGATAATATAGACAGATGGCTACAAGAATTCCCCTCGGTTTGGGCAGAGACTGGGGGGGGGATGGGACTAGCCGCTCATAGGACCCCAGTCCTGGTAGAGCTCAAGCCAGGAGAGAGTCCGGTAAGGATCAAACAATACCCCATGTCTCAGGAGGCCTGGAAGGGGATCCAGCCACACATCCGGAGACTACGAAGCCTAGGGGTACTAGTTCCTTGCCAGTCTGCCTGGAACACCCCCTTACTGCCGGTCAAAAAGCCTCACACAAATGACTACCGACCGGTACAAGACCTCCGGGAAGTAAATAAGAGGGTCGCGGACATACACCCAACTGTTCCCAACCCATATACTCTCTTGAGCTCCTTGGCGCCCTCCAGGGTCTGGTATACTATACTAGATTTAAAGGACGCCTTCTTCAGTCTGCCGCTGGCACCCCAGAGCCAACCCCTGTTCGCCTTTGAGTGGCATGATCCAGAGGAGGGCTACAGTGGGCAGCTCAGCTGGACACGGCTGCCTCAGGGATTCAAAAATTCGCCCACCATCTTCGACGAGGCACTACACGAGGACCTGGGTGAGTACAGAAGGGAGCACCCTGGCCTCACCCTCCTACAGTACGTAGATGACATCCTGAATGCTGCTGACACGGCCAAAGACTGTGAGGGAGGGACCCAGGACCTGCTGGCTACCCTGGGGGCTTTAGGGTACCGGGCATCCGCGAAGAAGGCTCAGATATGCAGGGAGAGGGTAAGTTACCTGGGATACATCCTGGAGGGCGGACAGCGGCGGTTATCAGATGCCAGAAAAGAAACTGTCCTAAAGATCCCTACTCCCACCTCCCGAAGAGAAGTGAGGGAATTCCTAGGATCAGCCGGCTACTGCCGCCTCTGGGTTCCAGGTTTTGCTGAGATCGCCAGGCCCCTATATGAAGCTACCAAAGAGGGGAAAACATTTAAATGGACTGAAAAAGAAGAAATTGCCTTTAATCAGTTAAAAAAGGCCCTCCTAAGTGCCCCAGCCCTGGGCCTACGAGACGTTACGAAACCCTTCCACCTCTTTGTAGACGAACATAAGGGAATAGCAAAAGGGGTTCTAACTCAAGCCTTAGGCCCCTGGAACCGCCCAGTGGCTTACCTGTCTAAGAAACTAGACCCAGTGGCTGCCGGCTGGCCACCATGCCTAAGAATTATTGCGGCGACAGCACTCCTAGTCAAGGATGCAGACAAACTGACCCTAGGACAGGAGATCTGGATCACGACCCCACACGCCATTGAAGGGGTCCTGAAACAGCCTCCTGATAGATGGATAAGCAACACACGTGTGACTCATTACCAGAGCCTCCTACTCAACCCTCCACGAGTGCGGTTCCACCCCATTGCAGCCCTCAATCCTGCAACCCTGCTGCCCGACCCTGACCTAGGTGCTCCACTACATGACTGTGCGGGAATCCTGGAACAAGTACATGGATTCCGGATGGACCTGACCGACCAGCCCCTCCCCGATGCCGAGGCTACTTCGTTCACTGATGGCAGCAGCTTTGTGCGAGATGGACACAGGTATGCGGGTGCAGCGGTGGTCACCGAAACGGACACCGTATGGGCGGAGGCTCTACCTTCTGGAACGTCAGCCCAGCGAGCGGAGCTCATAGCCCTCACCAAGGCGCTGATGCTGGGAGCTGGAAAACGGCTTAACATCTACACAGACAGCCGTTATGCATTTGCCACAGCTCATATTCATGGGGCAATTTATCAGGAGAGGGGGTTACTGACGGCAGAAGGACGGACTATAAAAAATAAGCAGGAGATACTTAACCTGCTTACGGCCTTATGGCTTCCTGCCAAGCTAGCCATTATCCACTGCCAAGGGCACCAAAAAGCTGATAACCCAGTAGCTAGAGGTAATCGAAAGGCTGACCAGGCAGCCAAGGCAGTAGCCCTTACTCCAGTCCCCACCATGACCATACAACTACCGGACCCGGGAGACCCAGTTTTACCAGACCAGCCCAAATACTCCCAGGAGGAGTTACAGCAGATCAAGAAACTCCCCATGGCCCAGGAGATAAAGGGATGGTGGTATACACCTAACAAGGAGCTCGTGCTGCCAGACCAGCTCGGAGTCTCAATATTAGAGCACATGCATCGGTCTACTCACATGGGGGCCCGAAAATTAAAAGACTTAATCCGACATGCCGGAATCAAGATTCACCAACAGGACACCAAAATAGAGCAAGTTGTGGGGCGCCTGGGTGGCGCAGTCGGTTAAGCGTCCGACTTCAGCCAGGTCACGATCTCACGGTCCGTGAGTTCGAGCCCCGCGTCGGGCTCTGGGCTGATGGCTCAGAGCCTGGAGCCTGTTTCCGATTCTGTGTCTCCCTCTCTCTCTGTCCCTCCCCCGTTCATGCTCTGTCTCTCTCTGTCCCAAAAATAAATAAACGTTGAAAAAAAAAAAAAAAAAAAAAAAAAAATTAAAAAAAAAAAAAAAAAAAATAGAGCAAGTTGTATCTGCCTGCAAGACCTGCCAACTCACCAACGCGAAAGCCACATCAAATAAAAAAGGAACCAGGCTCAGAGGCACCAGACCGGGAGCCCAATGGGAAGTCGACTTCACTGAAGTCAAACCAGGAAAGTATGGTTATAAATATCTTTTAGTATTTACAGACACCTTCTCTGGCTGGGTGGAGGCATACCCAACCAAGCATGAAACGGCTCAGACGGTGGCTAAGAAGCTACTAGAAGACATCTTACCCAGGTATGGTTTTCCTGCCATGGTAGGATCAGACAATGGACCAGCTTTTATCTCTCAGGTAACACAGGCAGTAGCCAAGGCGGTGGGGGCAAACTGGAAATTACATTGTGCTTATAGGCCCCAGAGCTCAGGACAGGTAGAAAGAATGAATAGAACCCTAAAAGAGACCCTTACCAAATTAACCATGGAGACTGGCGGGGACTGGGTGACTCTCCTACCGTACGCCCTTTACCGGGTTAGAAACACTCCTTACACTCTGGGTTTTACTCCCTACGAGATCATGTTTGGCAGGCCACCCCGTTATTCCCAGCCTTCGAGCTGAACTTCTTGCAGAGTTTAAAGATCAAGAACTTTTTCTTTCCTTGAGAGGGCTCCAGAGGGCGCACGAGGACATTTGGCCGCGCCTCCGTGCCATCTACGAGGCTGGCCCGACCCCAACACCTCATCAGTACAAGCCGGGAGACTGGGTCTATGTCAAGAGGCACCACCGAGAAACTCTCGAGCCGCGCTGGAAGGGACCCTACATTGTAGTGCTGACAACCCCCACCGCTCTCAAAGTAGACGGCATCGCGACCTGGGTCCATCACACCCACGTTCGGCCAGCGGACCCCTCCTCGATCCGGAAGGACTTCGTCACGCGATGGGCCATCAGTCGGGACCAACACAACCCGTTCAAGCTCAAGCTCAAGCTACAGCGCATTCGACCCACCTAATATTGGTAACTCTGTTAACTCTGCTTGTCATTGCTCATGCTGCCGGGAGTCCCCACGCCCCCCAAAACATCACCTGGCAGATCATAGATACCAGCTCGGGGACAATACTTAATTAGACCTCCCAGAGCCACCCCAGGGACACATGCTTCCCAGAACTTAGCGTAAACCTCCAAACTCTGTTCCCCTTGTCACCATAAATGCAGCCGGTCCCATGATTGGGTCCGTAAGTTACATGACAAGGGGGGAATGAAAGGGCGGGCCTACGCCGGCCGACTCCATCTTGTTCTGTGTTCTCCACCTTGAGTGACTATGTCCCCGACATGACCCCTTTTCCGGGAAAATCACAGAAACCTCAGACCTCGCCTCCTCCCTTTGAGTAACCTCCTGCTCACCCGTTCAAACTTCCTGATCAAAACACGCCCAGCGACCTGCGTAACAGGACTCCGACCCTTCCCCAGCCAATCGGCTGAGGCCACAGCCATTACCTCACCAACTGCCCCTAGACCCCTATAAAACCTTTGTGCTTTTGAAACTCGCTCTCTCTCCCTGGTATCTCACCACTGCGTCGGTGCAGGTAGGGGATTGAGCTCGAGCTAGCTCGAATAAAGGTTCTTTTGCTTTTGCATCGGACTCGGCTCCCTAGTGGTCTTTGGGGATCACGAATTCTGGGCATAACAGTCAGCACAGAGCCTGGTGCGGGGCTCGAACCCATAGACTGTGAGATCATGACCCGAGCCAAAGTTGGATGCTTAACCGACTGGGCCACCAAGGCGCCCTGATAAAGGTGGTAATTATTAATGACTGCCGGCATCAGCACAAAGAGAGACAACCAGACAATATGTAACGCCTAATGGAAGTACATAGCATCACCTATGGAGTGGTCTTGCAAAACAACAATAATAACAACAATAAAACAAAACAAACACAAGCAAATTAATCTGATCAAGCTTACACTTCTAACCACTAATTAAAAGAAACACAAGAGGCTAAAACACATGTTATGGGACACCAAATTGTTACATTAAGTAAAATCTACACTACAAGAAACAGGTCACAATAGAAGACTTGGTTTGTTTTCTTTTTTCCAACAACAAAAAAATTGTATGGAAAAAGATGTGATGTGAGGGGAATTTATAGATTTTTAAAGATTTAAGGAACATAATGAATAATCACAGCTGTGAACCATATTTGGACACAAATTCAAATTTTTGAAAAAGTATAAGGCCCTCAGGTAAATATGAAAAATAACTGGATATTTTCAATATTTAACATTTCATGCTTAGAAATGTACGTTGAAATATTTAGACATAAAATAATTATTCCAGCAGCTGAGGTGCAAAGTAGGTGGAGAAATAATTGGAACCAGATTGGCCATGTAATTAAGGTTTTTGATGATGAGGGTCAGGTATATTGAGTTCATTATACTATTCTCTCCACTATTGTATATATTTATAACTTTCCACAAGAAAACATTTCATTATAATTATCATTTTATTAAATTTGAAATCCTAAGTGAAAATGATCATTTTTAGGGGGGAAAAATGTCCAAATTGGCCCATACAGAAATAAAAAAAAAAAACCTTAACAATACAAACTGAAACTGTTTTCAAAACTAAAGTCACCCTCAAAAGTTCTAGGACAGGCAGTTTTGGGAGCCAATTCTACAAAATATCAGGGAAAACTAATCACCATCTTATGTCAACTCTTCCAAAACTATAGAAAGATGGGCAACTGTTCAACTCATTCTCCCAAGCTAGCTATTCTTTTTTTTTTTTTTTTTTTTTTGAGAGGGAAAGAGGAGGGAAGGGTGGAGAGAGAGAGAGAGAGAGAGAGAGAGAGAGAGAGAGAGAGAGAGAGAGAGAATCTTAAGCAGGCTCCACACTCAGCACAGATCCTGATGTGGGGCTTGATCCCACAACCTGGGATCATGACCTGAGCCAAAATCAAGAGTTGGATGCTCAACCGACTGAGCCACCCAGGTGCCCCTAGCTATTCTTTATTCAAAAATTAAATGTGGACATACCACAAAAAGAATACTTGTGCCAAGTTCATTCATATAGCAGCAAATATCCTAAGTAAATTAATAGCATATTCAACCCAACAGTGAATTAAATGAGCAGTAATGTCTAAGGGATGAAAATATGATTTAACATTAAAAAATAATTTCAATTGTAATTCCCTACATTGACAAATTAGAGGAAATAAAAAGCATTTGATCACATCAGTTAGTAAAGAAAAAGTATTTTAAAGAAATTCAAGATGAATTCATAGTAAAAAGTTTTAGCAAACTAAGATGAGAAGAACTTCCATTTCCTAAAATAGTGAACATATTTAAATGTCAAATGTTAGAGGCATTCCCATTAAAGACAGGAACTACATTTAGGTAGATACTCTCACCTTCACCATTCATACCTGTACTGGAACACAAAGCCAGACCTATGAGTGTCATATAAATAATATGTATGCACATTGAAAATAAAGAGATAGTGTTTAATAACAATCTCTTCACTTATTTTGAAAAGTCAAAGGAATAGGCACGTGCGATATTCAAGGGGATGAGACTTCAGATAGTGTATGAAAGATCCTTATAGCAAACTACCTAGCTCTGCCACACAAAATTATTAACAAATTAGAACATGTAATAGAATATACCCCATTCACAATGACAACAAAATTCAAAAATTACCTATAAAGAAGCCCAGCAAAAATGACAAGATCTATGTAACTATACAGAAAACTATATAACTAGGGAACCTGAGTGGCTCAGTCAGTTAAGCATCTGACTTCGGCTCAGGTCATGATCTCACAGTTTGTGAATTTAAGTCCCACTTCGGGTGAGCTAGAGACCTGCTTTGGGTGACCCCTGCTTCTCTCTCTCTCTCTCTCCCCCACCCCTGCTCACTTGCGCCCTCTCTCTCTCTCTTTCTCAAAAAAAAAAAAAGCCTATACATAATCATATCAATTATACATATATATGACACATAGCTTTATATATCTTTATAAATATAGTTAAGTATACAAGTACACAGGTTTACTGATAGATTCAGGTAAAAGAGGTCCCAAATAAATGAACCAGTATATATTGTTCCAGAATATTCTAAACACAGAATTCTGTTTAAATGATTTACAGATTTAGTGCCCTACCGTGTAGCTGGCAAGATGACTATCAAGCTCAGACTGCTGACTTCTCCCCATACCAAACCTGGAAGACTATAGAAGAAGGGGAGAAGGGGAATCAACAACAAATTATAAACAACAAACAGGAGAAAGTTCTTCGGGAGAATAGGGAGTAGTGAGTTGGTGCCTGTGTCTGGGCTTGGGGTGTGAAGAGCAACAGGGATGTGGGAAGGTACTGTAGGCTGCATAGATGCAAATGACAGGATGGATAGGAGAAATTATTTTAAACTTCTGCCCCTACATCCTGGCACAAATCTGAGGCGGGTTCTGGCAACACACATGCCAGTAGCCCTGGAGTAATACCAAGACAGAGGGAAAGATGGGATGATTGAGGCATTTGAGTCCAGAGTCTGTGCTAATAACCATCTGAAATCATCTTAGCAGGGAGGAATACCCTTTCCAAAAATTATTATGTAAATAGAATATAAACAACAGACTAGAATAGAGAGTATCAAAGCAAATCACATGTAGTAAGACAAGTTAGTCTTCATCAAATAAGTATAGTCTACACACATATACACATATATATGCACACTCATATAAATATATAACATAAAGAGGCATGCATATATATGTGTGTATACATATATATGTATATAGTACACACACTAGGTAGAGTTGGACAATGTACTTCTTACTATGGATGAGCATGACAAAGGAAAACTCACTGCACTGGACCCTGCAATATTAGATAACCATAAAATCGTAGGATCATCCCCCAAAACCCTTGGAGCTCCTCAGCCTCCTCAGTAAATTAAATCTTGAACATATTTCTGAAGTCTGGGTGCTGGCAAAGGGACCACATGGGAAGCAGTGCATGTTCTCTGACCCTTGCCCAGGTTTATGGGCACTAAAGCTCCACTTCAGGCATTTGTCCTGCAACTGCGTGCATTCCCTAAGTGTTGATGAGAGCCTCCTGGGTAAGGATTGAAGATGGCACATGACTCAGAATACTGGGGGCTACTTAGCCCACCTGTGCCCCTGTTGGCAGCTATGAGAGACCTCAAGCCAGGGCAAAAGGCTGGGCACAACCCTCAAAAACGTTCCCTCATGTCTTCAGGAAAGATAGGGAGTGAGAGCCTGGGTCTGAGGCTCTGACCTGCCGGTGCCAAAGTAAAAATGAGGCTCTGACCCAAGCCTGCCAGAATCAAGGTGAGGATCCCAGAGAGGAGGGAAGACTACCCCCCCCCCCCGCCCCAACCTCCGCCAGCCTCCGAAACCCACCTCTGAGGGATATTATCAATGCCTGGGGACCGGTGGCCATGGGGTCCAGACGTGACGTCCGCCGACGTCCTCCCTGCAGACAGGGGTGACAGAGGTGGGGGTCTCGGTCCAGAAGGCCCAATTCAGGTCAGCCAAGGGAAGGGGCCCAGACCCGGCAAACAGGCATATACGTCGACCTGTGAGGGAGCACAGCGGGCCACCGCAGCCAGGAATCCAGGTCAGCCCCGCCGGCAGCCCAGAGAGACCCCGGCAGGGTCGTCAGGCGGAGCCCCTCTCCCAGCAGGGCTGTGTACACGGAGCCCCAGAGGGACGCGCCCCGGCTCTTCATGGAGCAGGTGTTGGGACCTGAGGGACAACCGTGGAGCCCACTCCACCCCGGCGACAGGCGCTCTGCCCGTGCAGCGGCCCTGGGGTCCCTGGAGAGGGTGGCTGCAGGCCGCGTCCAGCCACCTGCTCCTCCGAGATCCGAGGGAGCTGAGGACCTTGGGGTGAGGGGCAAGATCCCAGTTAGGAGAGAGCAGGGACACGGGCCGGGCCAGGGCCAAGGGACTCAGGACCCCAGGACACACAGAGGGGACCTCCCAGAGTTTGGGCCCTGGCATCCTTCCAGTAAGGGCCCGGGGCGGGATGGGGACTCCTGGAGGCAAGTCGGGCCAGACTTCCACAGCCGGGTCTCAGAGACACGGGGCAGAGTAGGGGGTGGGGGGGCGAGGAGAGGGCTCGACACCTCAGTTTGTCAGAGGGCAGGGCCCAGGTCCTGCGGCGATTCCTGGTGAGTATGCAGAGGACGGAAGGAGCCTGGACCCAACATCAGAATCAGTCCTGTAAGGCCCCCGGGCGGGATGGAGACACTGGGCAAGACTGGATTCATGCATCCGGGTCTCAGGTAGCCAGGGCCGCGGAGTGGGGTGCGAAAGGGCAGAACAGGGGGAAGGATCGGTGAGCTGGGGAGGACAGGGGACCGTCTGTCTGTCGGGAGCAGCCGCTCAGGTGGGCAGAGGTGAAGAGGGCCCAGGTGCTGTCAGGAGACCAGGTCCACCCCAGCCCAGAGCTACGAAGTCAGTCCGTGCCGCAGGCCCGGGGAGCCCCTGCATCGGGTGGCCAGAGGTGGCGGGCGCCCCGTCCCTGAGCCTGGGCGGTGCGTCCCAGAGACCTTCGGACCCTGGTCTGAGGGGCACGAGTTCCCTTCGTCAGCGGCCACGCGCCCAGGCCATCCCCGGGGTGCAGGAGGCCACGGAGGGAGCACCGAGGGAGGGACTCCGGCCCCCAGAACGGAGGCCCCGGCCCGGAAGGCGACCCCTAGCGGCAGCCTAGGGAAGCCCCTAGTGGGACTGAGGCCCCGCGGGGTGTCTGGACTTCCGCATCCGGGTCTCAAGAGACTGGCGGGGCGGGGCGGAGCGGGGCGGGGCGAGGGGGCCTCGGCGTCGTCGGCGTCTTCCGGCCTGCGCCTCGAAGCCCGTCGGGCGCGGGAAGGGCGCCGAGCCTCGTGGGCTTCGAGGTGAGGCCCAGAGGGAGGAGCGAGGGAGCCGGGACCCAGAGGGGAATGAGTCCGGCGGTGGGGGCGGCGGTGGAGGCCGCAGGGTGGCGCGGCCACGACGACTGTGACCAGGGCGTGAGGCGTGGGCGGCCTCGGGCTCTGGGTCCCAGCCCGACCGAGAGCTGGTTGCGCGCGAGGAGCCGGCGTCAGGCGGCAGAGCCCGAGGCCCAGGCCGCCCAGGGAGTCCGGATGGGGACGAGAGGACAGGGCTGAGGGACCCCAAGGAACCCATGTGAGCCCCTGCCAATGGCCCCGGGCCTCCCCGGACTTGGTCGCCTCGTGCGACGCCAGCCGCCTTGGCCCGGACCTCGCCGGGCCGGGAGGGCTCTGGTGGGAGGCAGCGGGCCCGGGGCTCCCCGGGAGAGCCGTGCGGGAGGACGGCCGGAGGCCCCTTGGACCCCAGCCCCGGGGCCGCCGTCGGAAAGCCGCCCCCGCGGTGGGTCTGGGCGAGGGGAGGGCCTTGGTGTGCGGGGCTGGACCCCGGTCAGCCGAGGCAGGATCCCGGGCCCTGGCCGGGGTGCAGGGGAGAGAGGAGGCGCTGCCTCCCAGCCCAGGACACCTACGTAGGGCCCAGGAGGCCTGCCCTGCCGCTCGGGTCCGCTCTGGCTGTCAGCGGAGGCCCAGAAGGGGCAGGTCCAGGCTGGATGGGGTGGGGGCTCCCGGGGTGGGGGGGCGCCCAGAGTCCTGGCCAGAACCTCCTGGCCGCAGTGGGGGGTGGGGGCCCGGGGCGGTGCACGCGGTCTGCACCCACCCTGAGACCCTGAGGCGCCCCCTCCGTCCCTCCCTCCCTCCCTCCCTCCCTCCCTCCCTCCGTCTTCCAGGGGCTCGGAGAGCTCTGGAGTTGAGGCCTTGGTCTGAGGCAGGAGTCCCGAGGTCACAGAGCAGAGGAGGCGCGGCCGCGTGCCAGTCGGTTGTCCAGGCGAGGTGCGTGCTCCACGCGTGGGGCCGGGGGCTCGCCCATCCCACCCCAGAGGGGACCCCTCGGCCCCCAACCCCCACGCGGCCCCGCTCTCAGGCCTGGGAGCTCGGGCTCTGTGGGCTGGGCCTCCCCCTGAGGAGCCACCCCTCATCTGTGTTCAGGGTCTCGCGACCATCATGCCCCTGGGTGAGAGGGGTGCGCTCTGCAAGCTTAAGGAGGAGCCAAGAGAGGTCCCGCTGCCATGGGATGCACCGCTGCCAGAGCCTGAGGACAAGGAGGTGGAGTTGAAGAAGGAGGAGGTGGAGGAGGTGGAGGAGGAGGTGGAGGAGGTGGAGGAGGTGGAGTTGAAGAAGGAGGAGGTGGAGGAGGTGGAGGAGGTGGAGGAGGAGGTGGAGGAGGTGGAGTTGGAGGTGGAGGAGGTGGAGTTGGAGGTGGAGGAGGTGGAGTTGAAGGTGGAGGAGGAGGAGGTGGAAGAAGTGGAGGTGGAGGTGGAGGTGGAGGTGGAGGACGTGGAGTCGGAGGAAGAGGAGTTGGAGGAGGAGGAGGTGGAGGTGGAGTTGGAGGTGGAGGAGGTAGAGTCGGAGGAAGAGGAGTTGGAGGAGGAGGTGGAGTTAGAGGAGGAGGTGGAGTTGGAGGAGGAGAAAGCAGAGGAGGAGGAGAGGGGGGGCCCGTCTCCCTCCTCCTCCTCCTCCTCCTCCTCCTCCTCCCTGTCCTCCTCCTGCTCTGTCCTCATTCTGGTCCCCCTGGAGGAGGGATCTGCTGCTGCCCGGTCCCCGAGTCCTCCCCAGAGCCCTCGGAGCACCTGCCCCTCCCCCAGTGCCATGGCAGGCGCTCCGGGGAGCCAGTCCCACCAGGGCTCCAGCAGCCCCGATGAGGAGGGGTCGAGCACCTGGGGGGCCCCGGCAGGGGCCCAGGCCTCGCTCCCAGATGCGCTCCGCGTGAAGGTGGCCGGCCTGGTGCTGCTGCTGCTCCTCAAGTATCGCACCAAGCAGCCGACCACCCGGGCGGAGATGCTGGCGGCGGTCAGCCGAGATGACCGGGACCGCTTCCCCGTGATCTTCCGCCGAGCCTGCGAGTATCTGCAGCTGGTCTTTGGAGTCGACGTGAAGGAAGTGGACCCCCGCGAGCACTCCTACGTCCTGGTCAGCATCCTGGGCCTCAGCTGCGATGGGACGCCGAGTGGTAGGGACGGCATGCCCAAGACCAGCCTCCTGGTGCTGGTCCTGTGGGTGATCCTCCTGGAGGACGACCGTGCCCCTGAGGAGGCGGTGTGGGAAGCGCTGGGGGTCATGGGGGTGTATGCCGGCAGGGAGCACGTATTCTATGGGGAGCCCAGGGAGCTGCTGACCGAAGTCTGGGTGCAGGAAGGGTACCTGGAGTACCGGCAGGTGCCCGGCAGCGAGCCCGCACGCTACGAGTTCCTGTGGGGTCCCAGGGCCCACGCAGAAACCAGCGGCGTGCAGGTGCTGCAGCACATCCTCGCGGTCAACAGCAGGCAGCCCGGGGTCTCCGTGTCTGTCCGAAGAGGCTGTGAGCCATGAGGAAGAGCGGGCCTGAGCCCGAGGGGCAGCCGGGCCCGTTCCCGCCTGGGGTCGAGCAGCTTCTCCTGCGGGGCACGAAGCCAGGCCACTTCTCGCCTGCGAGTGCGAGCAGAGCGGGCGCTGGGCGTTGTGAGTAGTGGAGGGCCAGGGCGGCTTGGGGGAAAGCGGGGCCAAGAGCACGTTTGGGTGGGTTCTTGTTCTCTGTCTACGTGGCCTCGGAAATCGATCTTTGTTTCCTCGAGGAAGTTTTCAGATGTTGTTCCTTGTCACAGAAGGTTTCGTGAGCTTCGGGCTCAGCGTGGGAGTGGCACCCACGCCACAGGTGTTCGAGAGTCAGAGTTTTGCCGTTTGGTGCAACGAGCTGGGAACCCTTCCGTCCTCGTTCGGGATCCAGAAGGGAATCGCGGTGCCTGGGCTGGGCACAGACAGGGATGTCTTGCAAACGTGAAGACCTTGGCAGTAAACGGATGGTTTCAGGCCATGGAGAAGTAAAAGATGTTCGTTCTTGCTTCTCGTCCCTTGTCGTCTGTCATTCTGGACAAGGGACATAGAGATGTGTGCCTGCCTTTGCTTGGGTCTCCAAGAAAGGAGGAGACACTCGATCTGAGCAGAGGTCCCCAGCTCACTGGGACATTTGTGGCCGGACATTCGCCGAGCTCTGCTCGCTCTCGGAAGGGCCCTGTGTTGGCAGTGAGGACACTAGGAGAGAGAGGCAGGACACGTCCCACCCATAGGTGACTGTCTAGCAGCGACAGTCCCAGTGGGAAGGCAGGGAAGGGTCCCCTAAGAGGAGCAGAACAAACCAAAGAAGGGTGAGGCAGTGTGGCTCCAGGGGGAGCCCTACAATGGAGACATCCTGAGCCAGGCTGGCTTGGTGTCTCTGGTCAGTGTGATGCCTTCTGCGCAGCTGATCACAATGAAACTGGATGTTGACAGTGGCCAGGCCCACAGATGGTGTCCCTTAGGGGTATGAGCAAAATCTCAAATAGATAATTGCTCTGAGAAGTTCCTTTTGGATCATGGACAAACCAAAGAAATCTCCTCCTGGGTCCGGAAGTGAAAGTGTCCTGCACTCTTGTCCCGGTGTAGTTGAACACAGTGCACGGACTAGGTGTTTTCTACCCATCATCTGCAAGGATTTCTGGAGAAATGCAATAATATTCCTTTAAAGTCGAGCCCAGAAGGCTCTAGACGGACACTGTTGTTCCTGGCCATGGGAAACCAGAACCAAGTGCATTATAAAGATGTTTTCATTTGATTATCTTGAGTGTCCTTAGACAGCTGTAAGCCAGGTCTAGGTTTTGGTGTGGGAGAAATGAATGAAAGTTGTGGTTTGGACGGAAGAGCATGTGGAAGGAGGGAGGAAGTTGGTCTTTGATTCAAATTCTAGCAGCTTTGTGCTGTATCCAGCTGGGACGACTCCCCCACGCCTACATTCCACGCATATTCTCATATATCCCACATATATCCCCTATTTAGAAAATGGACTGTGGGGACCCTGGGCGGCTCAGTCGGTTAAGCATCTGATGACAGCTCAGAGCCTGGAGCCTGCTTCAGTTTCTGTGTCTCCTTCCTCTCTGGCCCTCCCCTGCTCGTGCTCGGTCCCTCTCTCTCAAAAATAAATAAAACATGTTTTAAAAATTAAAAAAAGAAAATGGACTGAGTTTTATTTATGAAGCACCCTCTTTGGCTTATTAGCTGTTCCATGTTCTGTTGAGCTGCATATTCTCTAGCATGACCTGGAAAACAAAAAATATCCCAGAGGAGAGAGTAGAAGGGTCTGGGATCAAAACAACATTAGAAACAACTGCCATTCATCACAGTTCCGATATGTGCCCGGCACAGTGCGAGGTGCTTTCCATACATCACATACATTCCTGCAGTCCTGCAAGATGGGGCTTATGAAACCCACTTACTTCACAGATGAAGAACCTGAGGCCCACAGGGCTTGGTCGTTTTCCCAGGATCACACGGCTAGTAAGTGACAGGGCAGAAACCGGACCCCTGGTCTGAATTCATGGAGAGCCCACGCTGTTCCCACCCACCCCAGCCTGTGGCCGACCGTCTGACTCCTACGTTTCTCTTCTCGCTCCCATGGTGTTTCCCAGGTGACATAAAGTAGGACCCCGAGGCCCAGGTAGTAAAAACAGGCCTAAGGAAGAAAGGTGACAAGAAGAATCAAACACAACTTGGGGATTTTCCGAGTCTTGTCCAGAGCAGACTCTGCTAGGTGCCGCCGTTTCTTTCCAGTCCCAACACTTTCCCCCATGACAGCCCCTGGTCTTCCCACATGTGCCCTCCTGTCCAACTCTGGAACCTGGCCTGCCGGCCAGCTCATCACCACCGCCTCCTCTCCTGGCTGCACAAGGGCTTCATGCCCTCCCATGACATAGAGCATGCCTCCTCCCTGCCCAGGTTCCCTGGCTCTCCTGGAGCTTACCCTCCAACCCGTCTGACAGCTAAAGCCCTTTTGATGGGAAACGGGACTTGGACTGTGACCTTAAGACATCTGTTCATCCCTCCCCAGGGAGTCTTCCATACACTCTCTGTTTTCCCAATGGGCTGTGAGGAATGTCTCATTGCACCTATAACCTACAGGGACTTGGGGACTAACCCTGATGTTACACAGCGGATATTTGAAGCCACCCTGGTGTTTGCAGTAGGACTTCAATGATTTTCTTATTTGAAGCTGGGAACGGAACACATATTCAGATGAAGGAGCTTATTTAGGTGGTCAGATAGTAATGCTTCATCACAAGTGGTAGATGAGCAAACATCCACTGAAGTCAAATTCCTAAAATCCCTGGAATGCTCCTGGGTGGCAAAAAATGGTTCCTCGGTGGACATATTAGGCCAAATTGAACCAGAAAGAAAGAACCATCCTCCCACTGCCTCTTGTCTGGTACCAGCCCCACGGAAAAGCCCTGGCGGCCAGTGAGCCTAATGGCACCTGTGCAGGTAAGGTGTTGAGGCAAGTTTAGTCACGTGGAGGGTAGCAGAGACTCACAGGTTCAGACTTTACCCATGTTTCAAAAAGAAGGAGGAAATCCTCGCCTATTGTGATTACAGATGGCAATGCAGGGATTTTCTGCAGGCAATGCAGAAAAGTACTATTGAGTGAAGAAGGTGAACGCTTCCTGCTGAGAGGTACAGGATCCTCTTAACATTAGATGTGGTTCTCTATTTGAAAGTATCTGTCATGTGGTAGGCACTTGAAAATTCAAAGAAAACCAAGGCAAATCTGACCTCAGATTACTCCTCCGAGCAATAAAGTCGGTTGTCCTAACAAATTATGATAGTTGCCTTTGGTTGAGCACCTACTGTGTAGCGATACGTGGGAGAAATTTCAACGCTCATCCATACCGTGTCTTTGCTTTCCTTCCTGGACACAGGGGACCCTGCATTTCCAGTCCACTTGTAGTTAGGAAGGGTCATGTGATGACCCTTTGCCACGGAGACGTGAGCAGAAGCATCGTTCGTCACATCCAGGCATCTCAGAGCCAGTATGTCGGTATGTCAGCTCCGTGCTGTCTCCCTTGATTCACCATGGCCACCCCATGTTGAGATAGGGGAGCCACAAGATGAAAGCAACCTGTCTCTCCAGGGTCTAGGAAAAGCGGAGGGCCCCTGCCAAACTGTATCAGAATTTACGTGCACCAGCATGCACTTTTGTTGTGCTAGCCCTTCAAGTGTCAGGGTTTGTCTGTTGCATCAGTTAGCAGTTACTTTGACATGGCTGCTTTTCTGTTGTTAGACTTACATGGAAATTTCAAGTACAAAGGTAGTAGTGCATATCTTCCTGCTTCCAAAAAACTCTAAAAATACAGGTAAGTCACAATGTTCCCTTTTCAAAGATCTTCCACAGTTCAGCCTTCTCCTCAGAAGTCCCCACGACTAACAATCTAGTGTGTGTTATTTAAAGGTGACTACGGTTTTCAATAGTGTGCTGTCAGAATATATCGGTTTTCTTCAACATAATAGGTAAGAGTGGACATATTGTTCTGCCACTAGCTTTTGGTACTTAATAAAATGGACGCAGGATATTCCCGTGACAGCACATATAGATCCACCTCACTTTTGAAACTACTCCCTGGAGTGTTAAAGTATGTATATACCACAATTAATAACATAAACATTTTTTTTTTTCCTGGTGGAGATGTAAGTGGTTTTCCCTGTGTCCTATGATTAATGAAGTGAAAACAACATCTTTGAATACGAATGCCTGGGTAAACGTTAGAAAACATTGTTTTCTAATGACATATACATACTAACATAGACATTGGGTTAAAGTGGAAAGGGTGTGGACAGTTTAACATTTTATAGATACGTCTGAAATTTTATTCCAAAAATGCTATACTGATTTGTATTCTCATAAAAATTGCAAATGATTTGAGATTATGCAATACCAACAAGATATTTCCCCTTTACTTTGAGAAAGAAGGATTTGGCCAGAGTGACCAGGAGCCAGGGGAGGGAACCAGACAGGACACCCTCAGCTAGGAAGGGGCATTGAGAGCATCCAGCAGAAAGCGATTGCCACAGTCCATGAGAGAAAAGGAGTACAAAACCAAGCCCAGGGAGCCCCCAGGCAGGCTGGGAGTTGGGGCTCTGAATCTAGAGTCTAGCTTAGGGGCAAAGGGGCCAGAAGGAGAGAAGGTGGGGAGGGAGAGGGACCTGGGACAAAGAACATGAACAGGCTGGGGAAATCTCTGAATCATTATCACTAGCTGGAAGCTTCAGGGTGGTCTGAACAGGGAAGGTCTATTGGATGAATGGACCAGCACCATGCCAGACACCCCGCTGCCTTAGAGTCCCCCTACCTCTGTCAGGAAGAGTACACTTGGCTCCCTGCGTCATTCAGGTGAGCGACATCTCTGGATTACTCTAGCATTATAGCATTATCTAGTGCATCCTTGCCAGGGTCCTGGGGCTGGAAGCTGTCAGGATGCCTGCTGGAGGCTGGGGACTTTCCCTCTGGGTGCAGTGCAACCCCACACAAAGGGCGGGGCTATGTGAGTGAGGGGTTAGTGAGCCGAGGAATGATGGCTGAGAAGGGCCAGGAACAGCCAAGAGCAGTGGAAGGAAGTGTGCAGTGGCAAGGAGGGCGAAATCAGAAGGAGAAAGCCCTGGGACTAATCATCTCAGACTCTGCAGATAAACGGCTGGGCATGGACACGCTTGAACGCTGTCCAAATGGTGTCCCTGGCTCGGACTGCCTTCCAGGGCTTCTGGGGCCTTGGCATAGAAGGAGCGGATGTCCTGTGGCCATGATGACTGGCCTGTGTTGCCATCAGATTCTGTCTGGGATACAGGACTGGCCCAAGATGCAGATGTTTGCAAGGTGGATGGAAAACCTGTAAAGATGGCACTTTTTCTTGTTCAACTGATGAGGAGGTGTGGGCCCCAATGCACGACAAGGAACATGAATGGGCTGGGGAAACCTTCTGATAGACTATGTTTCCTAGGAAGGAAGCACCATGGACACCCTCAGAAATAATTTCCTATGGGAATTCTGAAGTTCATGAGCCATTGGAGAACTGTAGGTTTCATCTATGGAAGTGGAAGGCTCAGGCAGGGGCCAGGCTCCACATTTTGAGTCAGTGAATGGCACTTTCCAGTAATTTGGTTGATTCACTCATTCATACAGCAAACATTTACTGAACATATGCTGAGAAAGAATATTAAGCAAACAAAGCCAAATAAGACGACAAAGCACTTAATTCAGCCTGAGTGGGAGGATGGTGAGAGATGTGATGTAAAAGAGTTTCAGGAACTGTGAGATGGTGGGGAGAGTGTATAATGACCCAGAATTCTGAGGTTTCTCACTTTGTTGGAGCTTTTGCTCTCATCTCAGATTGAGGATGAGAGAGGAAGAGGTAGTGGTGAGTTGATGAGGAAAATATGGAGAATGCAGTCAGTATGAGCCATGTGGGTGGTGAACTTCTGCTGGTTGTCCAGGTGGGTCTATCCAGTGGGTAGTAGGAAACATGGGTCTAACAGGAGAGGAGCTTGGACTGGACATTGTTAGGCTGTGTTAGCAAACACAGTTGGAAACTAAAGTCACATATTAAATTTAGGAAAGACTTTAATGGGAGAAAAGAACCAGAAAATATAATTACAGAAAGTTTTTATAGTATATGTACTATACTATACTAGTATAGTATATGTACATATATATATACATATGTATATATATATATTCTTGCATTTGTGGCTCACATACAGTTACACTAATGACCTTTCAATTTCACATCTGCTGTGTTGGATCACTTTTAAGGACTTTACTCTTGATAGCCTTTGGCAAAACTAAGCTTACACTCTCTCTCTGTTGCCTCCAATATCCAGACACTATCTTTTCAAACCTAGTGTGTGCATTTTAGGCAGTTGGCAGCTCTTCAGTAACAGAAGTTGCTCATTACAAACAGACTAGGGGCCTGGAGGACACCCTTGGACTCAAGTCTCTAGAGGCTAGACCCATGATGGGTCATTTAGTGGACATCAAAATTTTAGATGTAGGACCTCTTATTTCAACTGAAGCCTTCCACAGAAATCCACTCCATATACACGAGCAAGGCAGAGAACTCTGGTTGAACTGTTGAAGTGAGGACTATAATCCTAAAGTCCTACCTAAGCCTTAAAAGAAGTGGGCCCTGACACTCAGCCACAGACTCTAGGGTCTTCCTGAGCATAGATGTGAAAGCTGTGTGCTACAAGGCCCTTCTTCAGACATGGACTTCCTCATGCTCCTGCATAGACACCTATCTGTGTGGACTCCAATGCGCCCAACGCACTGACTTCTAATTTTGCTGTTGGGTTTTCCAGCACTGCCAAAAGCAAGTGGTGCCCTAACCTCTGTGTGTTCAACATACGTTATAATCCCATTTATTTTCCAAACTCCTCATTGCCCATTGCCCCCCCCCACCTCAATCCAGACACACATAAGCACACATTATCTTTCTACTATTCTCTACTGTCAGAACAGAATTGGCTACCCTCCCTCCAACCCACCATCCCTGTTTTTTCTTTCCAGACCTGCCTTAAATTCTAATTTGAAAAGAGGCTTCTATGAGCACCTAGGTGGCTCAGTAGTGAAGCATCTGACTCTTGGTTTTGGCTCAGGTCATGATCTCACAGTTTTGTGAGTTTGAGCCCCACATTGGGTTCTGCACTGATGGCATGGAGCCTGCTTGGGATTCTGTCTCCCTCTCTCTGTGCCCCTCCCCCCACTCATATTGTGTCTGTCTCTCTCAAAATAAATAAACTTCAAAAAATAATTTAAAAAAAAATAAAAGAGGCTTCTACTTGTGCTTTACCTGCTAGCTCTCAGCCCCAAGAAACATTATGGGCCTTCTTTACCTTCTTACCCATGTTTCCTTCTTTTAAAAGTATCCTCAGGTAGGGGCGCCTGGATGGCTCAGTCGGTTGAGCCTCCGATTTCAGCTCAAGTCACGATCTCGCGGTTCGTTAGTTCGAGCCCCGCGTCAGACTCTGGGCTGATGGCTCAGAGCCTAGAGCCTGCTTCTGATTCTGGGTCTCCCTCTCTCTCTGCCCCTCCCCCATTCATGCTCTGTCTCTCTCTGTCTCAAAAATAAATAAACATTAAAAAATTTTTTTTTTTTTGTAAAAAGTATCCTCAGATCAAGTTCAAGCACCTTCAACAAGAGTGTGGAGCTTGGCTCATTTTATTTACATCTATTGCCTCTGCTTCCCCAGAACATTGCAAAGACATTTTGTTTACTTCTATGAGAGGAGTGTTTAGTCTCCAAATTTAACTGTAGATGTGACTATTCTTTCAGTTCAATCAAACTTTGTTTCTTATATTTTGAAGCTCTGCTTTTAGGTGTATACACACTTAGGATTGTTATGTCTTCTTGGCAAATTGACTCTTTTATCATTATGTGATGCTCCTTTTTGTAAATGTTTATTGATTTATTTTTGAGAGAGAGAGAGAGAGACAGAGTGTGAGCGGTGGAGAGGCAGAGAGAGAGGGAGACATGGAACCTGAAGCAGGCTCCAGGCTCTGAGCTTCAGCACAGAGCTCAACACAGGGCTCGAATTCACAAACCGTGAGATCATGACCTGAGCCAAAGTCAGACACTTAACCAACTGAGCCACCCAGGCGCCCCTGTGATGTTCCTTTTTGTCCATGGTACATTTCCTTCTTATAAAGTCAACTTTTTCTGATATTAATATAGTCACTCTAGATTTCTATATTTCTTATTTTTAAATTTTCAAACAGTAAAATTAGTTTTTTCTTTTGGTGTACAGCTAAAAGTGATGTATAGATTTATGTAGCCACAACCATGACACAAAATTGTTTCCTCATGCTCCTTCCAAAAAAAAAAAAAAAAAACTCTCATATGCTATTTATTTATAATCATACTTTTCCCCAACACCTAACCTTGGTAACCACTCATCTGTTTTCTATCACTGTAGTTTTGTCTTTTTAAAAATGTTACAGATATGGAAGAACAGAGCATGTAATTTATTAAGACTGGTTTCTTTCACTCAGGAAATTGTATTTGAGGTTCATTCAAGTTGTTGTGTGTATCAATAGTTCATTACTTTTTTGTTGCTGAGTAGTACCCCATTGTATGGATACACCACAGTTTGTTTATCCATTCACCCATGGAAGGACATTTAAATAAATATGAACAGATTTTGGCAAATATGGATATAGCTATTATAAACATTCATTAGTAGGTTTTTGTGTGAACATGAGTTTTTATTTCTTCCAAGAGTGGCATTTCTGAGTCATGTAGGGTCTGTATGTTTAGAAGAAATTACCAAATCATTTTCCACAGAGGCTGTACCATTTTACATTCTGACCAGTAATATGAGATTTCAAGTTGTTCTTTATCCTTGCTAACATTTAGTAATGTCAGTAATTTTTTTTTAATTTTAGTCACTCTCTTTTTTTCTTTTTTTTTAATTTAAATTTTAGTTTGTTAACATACAGTGCAATATTGGTTCCAGGAGTAGAATTCAGTGATTCATCGCTTACATACAATTCCCAGTGCTCATCACAAGTGCCTTTCTTAATACCCATTACCCATCTAGCACATCTCAAATTTGTGTTGTGTTACCTCATCTTGATTTTAATTTGCATTTCTCTTTATTAGTGTAGAACAATTTCCATGTGCATATTTGCCATCCATATGCCCACTTTGGTGAAGTGTCTATCAAGATTGTTTGCCCATTTTTAAAATTGGGTCATTTGTTTCCCAATTTTTGAGTTTTGAAAAACTTTTATGTATTCTGGATACAAGTCTTTTGTTGAATATATGATTTGCAAATATTTTCTAACAGTCTTTAGCTTGACGTTTTACTCTTTTTTTCTCAGAGCAAGTTTTTAATTTTGAGTAAGCCTAAATCCAGGTCATGAGATTTTCTCCTATATTTTCTTTTAAAATTTTATAATTTTCACCTAATATTTAGATCTGTGATATATTTTATTTTTGTACCATAAAGTGTGAGGTTTAAGTACAGATTCTTTTTTCTTTTGTTTTGTTTCTTTTATTTAATATGGGTGTCTAATTGTTCTGTTACCGTTTATTGAAAAGACCAACATTTCTCAATTGAATTGTCTTACTCCTTCGTAAAAAAACTCCATTGATCTTATTTGTGTGGGTCTATTTCTGGACTCCCTAATCAGTTCCACTGATCTATATGTGTATCCTCTATCCAATATCACACCATCTTAATTACTATAGCCTTGTCTTAAAATCAAATAGTGTGATTCTTCCAACTTTATTCTGCTTTTTCATAGTTGTTTTAGCTATTCCAGTTCCTTTGCTTTTCCATAAACTTGTTGAATCAGCTAGTTTATATCCAAAAAAAATATCCTGCTAGAATTTTGATTGGATTGCTTTGAATGTATAGATCAATTTAGTGAGAACTGACATCTTCACTATGTTGAGTCTACCAGTCCATGAACACAGTATGTCTCTGTACTTACTATTTATTTAGGTCTTGATTTCTTTTATCAACATTTTGTAGTTTTCAGCATACAGATCCTGTGCAAGTCTTACTAGATTTATACCTAAGTATTGCATTTTTGTAGCTATTGAAAATGGTAAGTTTTTAATTTTGGGTTTCCAATTTTTTAATTGTAGCTGTGTGTAAGTATAATTAATTTTGTGTATTGATCTTGTATCCTGCAACCTTGCTGAACTTGTAGTTTCCTTGTGATAGTCTCTGCGTCCCTCCCAGGCTGTCTGATATGAAAAGGCCCACAGAGTGCCAAGCCAGCAGATGCGTTCCAAGCCGTCCTAAGCTGTACCCTCACTAGTAAAGGTGACACAATGCCTAGTGCTTCACCCACTGAAAAGATCATGGACTGGCCAGCCAGAGGCCTACCCACTTAGCCTAAGCCCTTTGGTCCTAAGAAGTAGAGGTTAGAGTCATGATACATTCTTTGCACCAGAAAGGAGACTAAGGGCAGTTGTGTCCAGTACCCACTGTGTACTAAATTCTGAATGGTGCTTAAGAAGGCTTCTAGAAGTCGGGGGAGTCAGGGTCAGTCCTGCCCTTTGACTAAGGCAAGATCCCTGGGGTATTCCACTCCCACCTGTTCTGGACCCACTGCAGCTACAGCTTCCACTCTAGTCAGTTTCCAAGCAAAAGAGTGGAAAGAGAAAAATAGTAAGAGAAAGGAGGAAGGAAGAGTATACCTGATCTCTAGGCTGAATATCAGGACTGCAGAAACAGACCAACAATGCACAAGTATTGGGGAAGGAAATGAATAGTAATCTCTTTGTATGTAAGAGGGAAGCCGATAGTCTGCTGTGGTTATATTTCAAATACAGAAATCTGATTTAATAGTGTTCTGAAGGTGCTGTGAAGGGGAAAGTAAGGATCTTTGAAAATCAGAGACACAACAGGAAAGCCAAACCTGGGCAGTCAGTCCAGACCTGGTTCTCTGAAAAGAACACCCTCCCCCCCACCAAGTTGTGGAAAACACTATCGTTGGGGCAATATCAACCTGCAGAGCACCCACCCCTACCTAAGGCCCCATTTGCCTTCTTAGGACTACCTGAAATGCAGCAAGACTTCAGGCATTAATGGATGAGTTTCTCCACATGCCCTACCCACACCATGCTCCTGAAGGCTTCTTCTCTCCCTCCATCCAACAGCTAGACATGAGTCACCCTCTAAATAATCAGAAACAAAGGCTGCAAATATAAGACAGACTATTAAGGAGAAAAAAATAACAGTCTTTGGTCCAAGAACCAGACAGAATGATTTAAATGCATATTTCCCACTTGGAATGTAAAGACACTCAGCAGCACTGAGGAGAGGAGGAAATAAGATTAAGAAACCAAGACACTCAGTTAGAAAGTGCACAGCCTCAGACCTGTGTGGAATGGCGATTGCCCCAACCCTCTCCCACCCCCATTCTTGACTGACCTTCCCCCATCCCCTGCTAAGTCTTCAATCCTCACTGCCTATGGTGCTTGTAAAGCAAACCTCAGAGGGATGAACTTGAAACTTTGAAGAATGATGAGGATTAAAGGGAAAGTGTGGCCTTGATTACAGTAGACTATATAGAACCAGGTAAAATTGCTCCCTGAGAAAATAGTAACTTTGTTTTTTAAAACAGGAAGGAAAGGGAGGAAGGAAGGAAGAAAAGGAGGTAGGGAGGAAGGAGAAAAGGGAGGAAAGGAAAGAGAGAGAGAGGGAAGGAGGAAAGGAAAATTATTTATGAATTCATGAAGCAAATAATTGAAAGGGCTGATCTGGAGGGGGTTGTTGGGCGAGCAGAAAAGAAAGGGAAGCAAAAGGAAGTAAAAAATGGTTAATGAAAAACTGTCTAGTGGTAAAAACCTAGGACAGGGATTTTTAGGGAATTCACATTCTAGTCACTGCTCTGCCACTGATTTACTAAGTTACAAGTGTAATCCCTTCTCTGGGTCTGTCTCTTCTGTCACTGGGGGTATGTGGAGACTTAGAGATGCCACCAAGTTTCCTGCATGGCCTGTTGTCATGGGATAAAAGCAGACCAGCTAACACAGAATTAGGCTGTCAATGGGGATATATAATATTTACTCAAATTAGTAATTGATTCAGTAAGTATAAATGTCAGCTGTTTATGAGAGGTTTCCAATATTCCCAACCATCCATTAATTTACATAAATTTCATCATATTGCTCACATTATACTGCAACTTTCTTTCTTAAAAACAGCTTTATTGAGATATAATTCACATACCATAAAATTCGCCCACTTAAAGTATACAATTCAGTGATTTTTAGTATGTTCACAGTTATGCAACCATCACCACAGTCAACCTTAGAACATTTCCATCAACCCAATAAGAAATCCTGTATCATTAGTGTTCACTCTCATTTCCTCCCAATCCCACACCCCCAGCCATAGACACTTTAATTAGTCTACTTTCTGTTTCTACAAGTTTTCCTGTTCATATAAATGGAATCATACATGCAGAGGAAGGGAAACACTTTTGCACTATTGATGGGAATGCAAACTGGTGCAGCCACTCTGTAAAACAGTATGGAGGTTCCTCAAAAAATTAAAAATAGAACTAGCCTATGACCCAGCAATTGCACTACTAGGTATTTATCCAAAGGATTAAAAAATGCTGATTTGAAGGGGCACATACACCCCAATATTTATAGCAGAACTATCAACAATAGCCAAATTATGGAAAGAGCCCAAATGTCCATTGACTAATGAATAAAGGAGATGTGGTATACACACACACAAACACACACACACACACACACACACACACACACACACACACACACATATATATATATATATATACAATGAAATATTACTGAGAGATTAAAGAGAATGAAATCTTGCCATTTGCAACAACATGGATGGAACTAGAGTGTATTATGCTAAACAAAATAAGTTAGTTAGAAAAATAAATATCATATGATTTCACTCATATGTGGAATTTCAGAAATAAAACAGATGAACATATGGGAAGAGTGTAAGAGAAGACAGGGAAACAAACCACAAGAGACTCTTAACAATAGAGAACAAACTGAGAGTTGATGGAGGGAGGTGAATGGATGATGGGCTAGATGGGTGATAGACATTAAGGAGGGTACTTGTGATGAGCACTGGGTGTTATAAGTAAGTGATGAATCACTAAATTCTACTCCTGAAATCAATACTACACAATATGTTAACTAACTTGAATCTAAATTTGAAAAGGAGGGGCACCTGGTTGGCTCAGTCGGTTAAGTGTCCCACTCCTGGTTTTGGCTCAGGTCACGATCTCATTGTTCTTGAGTTCTAGCCCTTCTTTGAGCTCCGTGCTGACAGTGCGGAGTCTGCTTGGGATTCTGTCTCTCCCTCTCTCTCTGCTCTTTTCCCACTCTCTTTCTCTGTCTCTCTCTAAATAAATAAACTTAAAAAAAAAAAGTAATAAACCAAACGTTGTGGAAACACACACACACACAAGAAAAGACAATTTCTCCCTCTCTAATCTTTCTTTGCATCCCTATTTAAAATCAATTGTGTGGGGCACCTGGGTGGTTCAGTAAGTTAAGCGTCTGGCTCCAGCTCAGGTCATGATCTTACAGTTTGTGGGTTCGAACCCCGTGTTGGGCTCTGTGCTGACAGCTCAGAGCCTAGAGCCTGCTTCATATTCTGTGTCTCCCTCTCTCTCTGCCCCTCCCCAGCTTGTGCACTCTCTCTCTCAAAAATAGATAAACATTTTTAAAAACAATTTAAAAATAAAATCAATTGTCTGTATATGTGGACATGTTTGAGTCTATTTCTGCACTCTCTATTCTGTTCCATTGATATATTTCTGTCATTATGCCAATATCATGCTGTACTGATTATTCCCACTTTATAATATGCCTTAAAATCAATTAGCGTAACCCCTCCATCTTTGTTCCCCTATGTACAGTTCTTTTAGTTATGTAGGTCCTATCCACTGTCCATATGAGTGTTAGAATCTAACTGCCAATTTCTACTAAAAAGTTTTCTGGATTTTAGTTGGGATTGCATTAAACCTATCAATAAACTTGGAAAGAATTGATATCTTAATAGTACTGAGTCTTCAAGCCCTTGAACAAGATATCTATTTCCATATATTTAGGTTTTAATTAATTTATCTCTGCAATGTTTTATAGTATTCAGTGTACAAACCTCTACATATATTTTTGAGATTTATTTCTAAATATACTATATTTTCTAAAGATATTTTAAATTGCACTGTTGTTTATTTCAATTTCCAAATATTCATTGCTATAATATACAAAATACAATTGATCTTTCATATCGATCTTGTATTCTGCAATTTTGCTAAACCCAATTATTAGTTCTAAAAGCATTTTTTTAGGTTGATAGAATTTTATGCTGTCTTGTGGTCTTTAAATAAAGACAGTTTTACTCTTCTCTTTCAATCAGGAGGTCTTTTTCCCCCTTGTACTAGACAGAACTTCAAGTACAGTGTTAACCCCCTCCTCACCCCCACACTGTGATATCATTAGTTTTAGGCTTTAGTTTTCTACATGAAAACATCCTGCACAACATCCATATGGAAATATTTCCTTTATAGCCCCTACACTGTTAAAACCCAAGACTGGATACTACACCTACTGAGATGAACATGATCGCCAGATTTGAAACAAGACTTAATTTGAAACAAGATATTCAGTGGAACAAGTTTATTCACTGAAGTCTTGACAGCCAAAATCAGTTGTTTTGGACTGAGCAAATTAGGAGAGTGGGACATGGACACTGAGAAAATGAGATGGTTAGAAAAATTCCCTGGTGTAGCCAAAAAGTGGATGGTTTTCACGGTGCATAAGAGCAGTTTGAAAGTGGGAAGTGGGATTATTCACATCTCCACAAAGACTTAAATACATCCACAATGCTTTGGAGTAATTTTAGGTAAACCATACAAACACTAGGTAATGATGGGTGGGAGAGAACACAGTGAACCACTGAATAGGGTGACCAGGGGGAAAAGTATTTCCTTCTCCCTGCCATGTGACTCACCAGGATTAAACATGGGAAGATGATAAGGGGGTGGAAGGTCAGTTGGAAGGGCCCTTTAGGGGTGCTAAAAATACTCGCTTTCTCCAACCAGAATATTTAGGCTCTCCATCATCCCTCCCTCAGCCAGGGGTCAGGGTGATGCATTGTGAGATGTGTAAGCTGCATCTTGGCTTCCCCAGCATCTCCTCGCCCACTATGGGAATGTCAAGAGGGTGTTTGTGATAGCTAAGCTGCTCTAAGGGCTACCATTGACTGGGGGAATGCCTTGCTGACCAATCAAAGCTGAAAGGTGTAGCCCCTCATTGTCTGGGGGAAGGGTATATACATATAAGGAGTTCAAGAAATCTGGAGTAGACCACTGGGAAGTGGTGATATGGCAAAGGTGACCAGGAAACCTCAAACTCCTAGCACATTTATGGAACAACCTACTCTAGGCACCAAAGGGATGAAGAAGAGGAAGATGCCTTGTCAACCCATGTCCAGATGCAGTGTTAAGGTAAGGTGACCACACCCAAGCTCTTTCTCCTCTTCTCCATTAACACCCTCAACAAGACTACTCTCCTGTATTTGTGTGGCACACATCCCCTCCTCACAAGAAGAGTGCACCCCTTCTCCTGAAGCTGCTAGTTTCATCCACCCCTCACCCTGTTCCCCCAAACCAGTGCCTTTCTATGCTCATCCTATTGTCCTTCCAGGTGGCAAAGACAACCATGGGGGTAAAAAGATTCCTTTAAAGGAGTTTTAGGGGAAAAAAATCCTCTCCAAAAATTCCCACCCCTTCCATAAAATCTAAGAAACCTAGAGTATCAACACTACTAGGCCACTATCATAGGCTGAATAAAAATGAGCCATACCAGGACCAAGAGAGCATGGAGAATCCCACTACTTCAAGTGACAACCTGAGCAGCCAGTAACTTTGGAATGATGACCGAGGCCTCAGAACTATCTACAAAGTCTCTGGGATCTGGCTTCTGAGAAATGATGAACTGTATAGACATCAAAATTTACACCAGTAGGGTACACCAACAGTAATGACTAAAATAAAATCAAAGTGTTGTGAGAAGATGTGTGTCTCTGCAAGTTTTTGATGGTGGGGAGGGGGGACAGGAAGAAGCACGTATGTGAGAAGGGAAGAAGGTGGGTTCTGCAGGGTTGAGGCCAGACTTTTAGGTCCAGTTAGCCAGACATTGGGTACAAGGACTGGATAAAGACTGAGTACTGAGGTTAAATCTCCTTAAGTTCCTATTTCTGTGATAAATGCCCAATAGCACAATTTCTGAAAAGTAAATTTCACCTTCACTTTTTTTTGCTTTTTATTTTAATTTTTTAATTTTAATTATATATTTTTTTAATTTACATCCAAATTAGTTAGCATATAGTGCAACAATGATTTCAGGAGTAGGTTCCTTAATGCCCCTTACCCATTTAGCCCATCCCCCCTCCCACAACCCCTCCAGTAACCCTCTGTTTGTTCTCCATATTTAAGTCTCTTATGTTTTGTCTTACTCTCTGTTTTTATATTATTTTTGTTTCCCTTCCCTAGTGTTCATCTGTTCAAATAATCCAGTGAAAAAATGGGCAAAAGACATAAATAGACACTTCTCCAAAGAAGACATCCAGATGGCCAACTGACACATGAAAAAATGCTCAACATCACTCATCATCAGGCAAATACAAATCAAAACCACCATGAGATACCACCTCACACCTGTCAGAATGGCGAACATTAACAACTCAGGCAACAACAGATGTCAGCGAGGATGCGGAGAAAGAGGATCTCTTTTGCACTGCTGGTGGGAATGCAAACTGGTGCAGCCACTCTGGAAAACAGTATGGAGGTTCCTCAAAAAAGCTAAAAATCGAACTACCCTATGATCCAGCAATTGCACTACTAAGCATTTATCCACAGGATACAAGTGTGCTGTTTTGAAGGGACACATGCAACCCAATGTTTATAGCAGCACTATCAACAATAGCCAAAGTATGGGAAGAGCCCAAATGTCCATTGATGGATGAATGGAGAAAGAAGATGTGGTATATATGTACAATGGAGTATTACTCGGCAATCAAGAAGAATGAAATCTTGCCATTTGCAACTAAGTGGATGGAACTGGAGGGTATTATGCCCTAAGTGAAATTAGTCAGTCAGAGAAAGACAAATATCATATGACTTCACTCATATTAGAACTTTAAGAGACAAAACAGATGAACATAAGGGAAGGGGAACAAAAATAATATAAAAACAGGGAGGGGAACAAAGCATAAGAGACTCATAAATATGGAGAACAAACTGAGGGTTACTGGAGGGATTTGGGAGGGGAGATGGGCTAAGTGGGTAAGGGGCACTAAGGAATCTACTCCTGAAATCATTGTTGCACTATATGCTAACTAATTTGGATGCAAATTTAAAAAATTAAGTTAAATTAAAAAAATAAGATAAAAAAAAAAGGAGAGACCATCCACTTGTCAGCCTTGAGGATGTTTTGCCCTTGGTGACCTGTTTGCCCCCCTTTGCACAGATAATGAAATTCAGAGGAACCAGCCCTGCCTCTCTTGGCAGCAAAACATCAGCTGCCCTTCCCCCTCTTCTGCTGACACCAGATATATTCAGCTGTGGAAGCAGAGATGCTCACTGCGCTCTCGGTAGCTATGGAAATCCCAGGGTTTCCTTAGCAACAGTTCTGGTTCTGCCTTGTTGCTAGGGAACGCTGGGATTTCCCAGGTTGCCCCTTGAGCAAGACTTCTCTAGCCCGAGGGCAGAGGTGTGAGCACAGCTGTGGGTCTATTCCTAGGGAATAGATGATCCCTTTTGATTCTGATCATTTTAGGTCATCCTGGCCCATAGCCAAGTGAAAGGGGGATGCACACCGGGTGAGAGGTCTTGAGAGGGGGATCAGGAGGGAGTGCTGTACAATAAGCAAACTAATTAGAAAATTCCAAATGAGCTCAATAGATACCAAGAGGTGGAAGATGGTGGGCTTTGGGAAGCGTTTTAGTCTTCAAGTCCAACATTTGGCTGTCTATAAAGCACTTTCCCTAAGAGTATCATGCAGCACACACCTGTTTGGTTTCAAAAGAAAGCCCAAGGTTAGAACTAATGCCAGCCTCCCTCATGGGTGTGTAACCTAGGCAGTCCCACAGAGCCCCTGCTTAAAAGGGCTCTGAATGGTTGGTATAATGCTCTGTTGTCACCTTGAAATTCAATTTTTGAACAAGAAGCCTTGGATTTTTATTTTGTGCTGGGATCCACAAATTATGTATCCAATCACAATTATAACCCTCATTTTACAAAGGAGAAAACTGACCGATAGGAAGCAGATAAAATTAGCCCAAGTTCATGTGTCAGAAAGCACATCTTACTGGTGACTGTATTTGCCCTTAGCTGCTTTCAGACACCAGCAGCTGGAAGGGCTTAACCCAAACAGGTTTTCAGCATGGGGAGGCTTCCCTGGGATTGCAATGGCAGGAAGATAAGAATGACCAGAGTCATGGTCCTCTCAGTTGTTCTGGGGGTTGAACAGAGAACTGGAGAAAGTAGAGTTTCAGGGAGCTCCAGTCTAGTACAGGAAACTGCCAGCATTAAGGACATGTAATTGGAATAAGGTCTGGGGCAGTGGCAAGTCTGTTGGCAGGGGTGGGTGGGTGGCAGGGTTGTAGCAGTTACTGGTTCTGCTCATGTCTTAGAAAGCCCTGAAAAGTATGTCAGCTTCCTACTGCCTGGGATTCTTTAGAAAGTGGACTTTTCCCACCTCTTTGTCCCATAGGCACTAATTCTATGGCAATGGGAAAATAACCATGCAAAATTATATACATATACATATTTAGATTTAGAGATTCCTGCATGCCAGACTCTGGGATAATATCTGTTCTCAGCTGAATTGTGTCCTCCCAAAATTCACATGCTGAAGTCTCAACAACAGTACCTCAGAATGTAACTATATTTATTTTTTAAGGTTTATTTTAGAGAGAGAAAGAGAGAGAGGCAGAGAGAGAGGGAGACACAGAATCCGAAGCAGGCTCTAGGCTCTGAGCTGTCAGCACAGAGTCCGATATGGGGCTGGAACCCATGAACTGTGAGATCATGACTTGAGTGGAAGTTGTCAGATACTTAACCACCTGAGCTACCCAGGAGTGCCAGAATGTGACTATATTTAGATACAGGGTCTTTAAGGAGGTAATTAAAGTTAAATGAGGTCCTATGGGTGGTCCCTAATCCAATCTGATTGGTGCCCTTATAAGAAGAGATTAAGACACAGACACACAAAAGAAAGATTCTGTGAGGGCACAGGGAGAAGAGGACCATCTATGAGCCAAGGAGAAAGGCCTCGGAAGGAACCAACTCTGCTGACACTTGGATCTCAGATTTCCAGCCTCCAAAAACTGGGAGACAATATGTTTCTGTTGTTTAAGCCCTCAGTCTGTGGTACCTGGTTATGGCAGCCCAAGCAGACTAATACAGTATCCTTCAGTTCCACTCCTGTGAAACAAGGACTATGACTATCTCACAGAGAAGGGACCCAAAACTCAGGGGTTAAATATCTTGCTCAGCATCACCCAAGCTACCAGGCTGTCATGCCAGGACTTGGACTCAGCTAAGTTTGCCCCCCAAGCCTGTGTTTACAACTCAGCAGGCCTAGATGAACTGCACCCCAGCTCATCCAATTATGAACATCTGGAGCACTTCCCAGGGCATGTCTGTCCCTCTGCTGTCCTGTGGACTCAAGGACTTCTGGCACAGTTATCCTGCCCTATTGCCCATGACTAGCATATTTCTGCTTAGCATTCCAGTGTCTCAAAGCTTCCTGGTGGTTGGCACCCATGCCCCAGGCTGAGATGATCACCCAGGTTGGTTCCTTTCACAGAAAGACTCTGAGGCTATATAGACATTGGTCCTGAAGACCAAACAATAAATAGAGTGGATATGCAAGGCCTTTGATAGGTGTTACAAAGTAAAGTGGCAGCTGCATGAAGTCCTTAAGCCCTTCAGTACTAGGGGGACACCTTTCTTTAGTGTTAAAGTGGCTGCATCAGGAAATCCCAGATTCTGCTGCCTTCACATGGGGGAGCAATTAAGCCCTCTCTTTGAATTTCTCCTCTCATCCCCAAGACAAAACTGTGTTACTCCCCTGGAAAGCAAAAGCAACTGCAGGTAGTTAAAGAGATTTTTCTTCTTTTTTTCTTTTTAAAAAAATTTTCTAGGGGTACCTGGGTGGCTCAGTTGGTTGGGCGTCCAATTCTTGATTTCAGGTCAGGTCATGAGGTCATCATGATCATGGTATTGAGCCCCACAACAGGCTCCATGCTGAGCGTGGAACCTGCTTAAGATTCATTCTCTCTCTCTCTCTCTCTCTCTCTCTCTCTCTCTCTCTCTCTCTCTCCATTTTGTGGAGCTGCTTGTGCTGTCTCTCTCTCTAAAGTAAAAAAAAATTGTAGGTTACTAGTGTTTTACCAAGGTATAATATACATCTAATAAACTGCCCAGATTGTAAGTGTAAAGTTCAATGAGAAATTTGACAAGGGTACACTTCCATGTAATCATCACCAAGTTCAAAATGGTAGTGTGGTTTTATTTTTACATATTTTTTAAATTTTTTAAATGTTTTATTTATTTTTGAGACAGAGACAGAGTACGAGCAGGGGAGGGGCAGAGAGAGACACACACAGAGAAGCAGGCTCCAGGCTCTAAGCTGTCAGCACAGAGCCTGACATGGGGCTCAAACTCGTGAACCATGAGATCATGACCTGAACCGAAGTTGGACACTCAATGAACTGAGCCACCCAGGTGTCCTGGGTAGTTGTGGTTTTAAATATAAATCCCCACCTCTCTGCTACAAAGTCTCCATACATAGTATGTCAACTCTGGCCATGGTAGATATTGGGCCCCAAGGATGCAGAGTTGAAGCACAAGGTCAGTGGAGTGGATGATCTTGCTAATCTAGCAGGACCAGAGCTATGATGGAGAGGACATGGGCTGGGGGAGCACAGAGAGGAGTATAGATCCAGTCTGGGGCCAGTCACAAAAAACTCCCCTAAAGCATGTGACAGGTAAGCTGGATCTTGTAGGCTAAAAGTGAATCTGCTGGGGGTAGAGGAGAAATTAGAGGACATTGTAGACAAAAGGATGTGTGAAACCTTAGGGGTATCAAACAGCTTAGGAGAAACAGTTCAGACCAAATGGGATGGCTCAGAAGGTGCCACTGGCATCAGGAACAAGATATGATTATAGAGAAATGAAACTGAGCTTCTTGTCTGACTTAGAAACTGTTTCTGAGGCCAGAACAGTCAGTGCCTGTCTAATGTTCATGTCAGGTTTTATTGCTTGTGGTCAAAGGCTGTTGCACAATATACAGTGCAAGGAGCAGGGACTGCGTGATTCTCTTAGCAACATCCAGAATAAATTTGAGCCTCTGTCTGAAAAGTGACTTTGCAGAGCAAGTTACATAAACGGAATTATCTAATGGATCACAGCACAAATTGATCAAGGCATCTCAAATCAACTTAGCACTGATATTTAAAGCAGTCATTATTAAAGAGATGTTTAAAGTTAGAAAACCTAAATGTATGTTTCATGTCATTGTCCCAACATGTCATTTTCTTCCTCTTCACACATTTGTTTTATTTTGTTGCCAGAATGTATATTTCCAAGCTGCCATAAGTCCTTTCTTGAAAAAAGAAAGGTATACACATAGATGACCATATACATAGGTGCATCAGAGGCAGTCTGTCATTTCACACCTTTCCTGACATAAACCAAATCGCCATATACACTGAAATTTGATTCAAGACCATTTCTTCTGTTCCAATAATCATTTATTTGTTCCTCACCCTACACCGCACTGTATTTACTGTAGTTCCTTCCCCTTAAACATTCAAACATTCTCAAGTTTCTCCCATTAAAAATCAAAACAAAGCAAAGCAATTCTCCCCATGCCACTTCTGCATGACCACTAGCTACTATTCCTCTCTGACCCTTTTATAGTAGTCTACTTTCTCACCCACATTCCACTCCTAAGCCACCACAGTCTGATTTCCACAGACATTGCTCTAAGATCTGTCTCTTCTCACAGTTTTCCCTTGCTTCTGTGACATTCTTGCCATCACCTTCCTTATTTTCAGTGTCTTTGCTTTCCCTCACCTTCTCTTCCCATTTCTTAAACACTGAAGCTCCTGGGACTTTGGTTTTGGGCAACTTTCCCTTAGCACACACGATACACAGTTGCCCTAGGAGTGCTCCCCCCATTTATATTATTTATGACATTGGTGATGCTACATGTTCATCAAACACCATTACCTTTTCCTCCTTTATTTGTACCTAGACCACATTTCCCAGAATCCTTTGTGATTCAGTGTACTTATGTGACTGAGTTCTGACCAATGGGTATAGGAAAAAGAGATGTATGACATTTGCAGGTCTGGCCACTCAAGCCTCACACACGGTCCTCCAAGATCTTTCTCTTCACTCATCTGCCAGCCAGATGCAAAGAAGCCAGGGGAGGCCTTGGAGTGTCTAGGGCCTCTGCAGCTACTGGTCAGAAGGAAGCTGGGTCCCTAATAGCCTGCATAGAGTAGAGCCCAACCCCCACTCCACCCACCCCCACTGATTTTGAACTACAACATGAGTGAAAAATAATAGTTTATTGAGTCGGCTCACTGAGATACGAGATTCTTTGATATGGCAGTTAGCCTGCCCCAACGAATACACTATCTCTATGCTAATGATAACCAAATATGTGAATTCCAGGCTTCTAATTCTCTTTGTACACAAAATAATTGACAATGGTGCCCAAAATGATAGGACAAAAAATGTTTTTAAATTTTTTTAGATGTTTATTTATTTTTGAGTAAGAGAGACAGAGCGTGAGCAAGTGAGGGGCAGAGAGAGAGGGAGACACAGAATCGGAAGCAGGCTCCAGGCTCTGACCTGTCCGCACAGAGCCCAACATGACACGGAGCTCGAACCCACGAGCCTTGAGATCATTACCTGAGCCAAAGTTGGACACTTAGCCAACTGAGCCACCCAGACACCCTGAAAATGTTTTTTAAGGTAGATTATTAGCAAGTCACAGATATTCATTCATTTAATCAATGCATATTTACTGAGTGCCTACTGTGCACCAAACACTGTGCAAGGCTCTAAAGTTGTAATGATGAGCAAAGATAAATTTAGTCCCCACTCTCATGGAGTTTAGCATGAAGTGGCTGACAACGAATTCCCACATCTCCTTATTATATTCCAACTGTCAGAAACTTGCTCAGCACTTGCTGCTTCAAACACATCATCCATATAACTGAGGCCTCTGTAGTCCCTAGAAGCCACTCTTCTCTCCTTTGTGAAAGGAGATCCCTTGTGTATCTAAATAGTGCAACACTTGTTTTTTGTTTGTTTCTTTCTTTGTTTAAGAATTGTTCAGGTTTTTTTTTTACTGTGGTAAAATATATATACCATAATACTTATTATTTTAACCATTCATAAGTGTACAACTTAGTGACATTAAATATATTCACACTGTTGTATAGCCATTACCACTACCTACACTCAAAACTTTTTATCATCCCCAGAAAAACTCTGTACTTATTAAATAACAGCTTCTCCTTCCCTCTTCTCCCAGCCCCTGGTAACCTCTTCTTTACTTTCTGTCTCTATATATTGGCTTATCCTAGGTATATCATGTAAATGGAACTGTATAATATTTGTCCTTCTGTGTCTTGCCTTTTTTCACTAAGCATAATATTTTCAGGATCCTAACACTATAGTATATATAAAAATTTAATTATTTTTATAGCTAAATAATATTCCATTGGGTATGTATACCACATTGTGTTTATCAATTCATCTGTGTATGGACACTTGAGTTTCCACCTTTTGACCATAGTGAATAATGTTGTTATGAACATGGATGTGCAAATATCTTTTCAAGTCCCTAACTTCAATTCTTTTGATAACATATTTAAGAGTGAAAATGCTGGGAGGCTCCTGGGTGGCTCAGTCGGTTAAGGTTTTCAGGGGCACACAATCCAGAAATCATAATGAAAAAAACTGATCATTTAAATGCACTTACATTAAAAAAAAATTTTAAAAGCGGGGTGCCTGATTGACTCAGTTTGTTAAGCGTCGGACTTCGGCTCAGGTCATGATCTCACGGTTCATGGGTTTGAGCCCCACGTCGGGCTCTGTGCTGACAGCTCAGAGCCTGGAGCCTGCTTCAGATTCTGTGTCTCCCTCTCTCTGACCCTCCCTCGTTCATGCTCTGTCTCTCTCTCTCTCTCTCTCTCTCTTTCTCTCAAATATAAATAAACAGTGAAAAAACATTAAAGAGTGAAATTGTTGGGTCATATGGTAGTTTAATATTTAACCTGAGAAACCACCAAACTATTTGGCAAAGTGGCTGCACTATTTTACATTTCCACTAACAATGTATCAGGGTTCCCATGTCTCTACATCCTCACCAACACTTATTATTTTCTGGCTTTTTTATTATACCATCCTAATATGTGTGAAGTGTTATTTAATAATATTTTAAAAATATAAGTCATACTGCGATACAATCTTGTTTTAAGAAATTCAAACCCAGAACAGAATAAGAGGAAGAAATCCATTTCCCATAGCCCACCAAGCACCTTCCTCTCTCCAGAGGAAACCACTATTAAAAGTTTGGTATGCATCTTTCCAGACCTCATTCTCTGCATTTATATTTTACATAGGTATGAATATAAGATTATACATAATGTATACACATAAACTATGTCAGTAATATCATTTTCCATCCTTCTTTCCATTCATTCCCTTTTTCTTTGTGTTAGAGAAATTCCACCTGTGAAATCTGGCCCTATAGCTTATCCCACTGATTATGATGTGGTCTTTGATTTCCAGCAGAACTTTGGTGTCTATCTCATGCAGAAAAATCATGATGTCATTGTCACTGTAATAAGCCTGTTCTGGGGATGACCATTTCCTATCACATATACCAACAGCTCTTTATGCTCCTTTCTCCCTCTGAAGTTACCTTTCTTTTGTCTGGAAGGAAAAAAAGAATTAGAAAGATTTTCTCCTTTTTAAAGAAAACAATTGTCTGAGTTCCAAGTGGGAAACAGACAATGTTTGATGGGAGATTGCCCTCTGCTGGCTGTATTAGTTAGAGTTCTCCAGCGAAACTGAACCAACAGATTATACATATACATATAATTAATTATATCTATCTATCATCTATCTATCTAGACAGAAACAGAGAGACACAGAGAGAGATTGATGGATGGATGGATGGATGGATACATGCGTAGATTATAAGGAATTGCCTCACATGATTATGGGGACTGACAACTGTCAAGATCATCAGGATAAATCAGCAAACTGAAGACCCAAGAGAGCCAATGGTGTAAGTTTCTGAGTGTGAAGGTCTAAGAACTAGCAGAACCAATGGTGCAATTCCAGTCTGAAGGCTGGCAGGCTTAAGATCCAAGAAGAGCTGATATCTCAGTTTGAGTCAGAAGGCGGGGAAAAAGCCAATGCCCCAGTTCAACGGAGGAATTCTTTCTCTGTTACTAAGAGAAGGGTCAGCCTTTTTGTTAAATTCATGCCTTCTACTGATTGGATGAGGCCCACTCACATTAGGAAGGGCAATCTGCTTTTCTCAGCCTATAGATTTAAATGTTAATCTCATCCAAAAACACCATCAGAGAAACACTCAAAATAATGTTTGACACCCCATAGCCCAGTCAAGTTTTTACATAAACTTGATCACTGCAATAGCCAAGTGAATGTCTTTGGAGACCTAACCCCATAGTAGGAAGCTGTAATGCATTTAAGTAATTGCCCTGATGGGTGTTGTAGGCAATCAGAATTCTAAGTGAGAAATTAAGATAGAAATCGTGTAAGCCAAACCAGAGAGAAAGAGATAAACCATCCAGCTTCCACTTAAAAGTATTTAAACTCCTTGAAATAAGAATCAAATTGTTTTACTTAGCAGAGTGATAGAGTAGAAAGAGCATGAGCTTTAGAATCAAAGTCTGAGCTTCAGTCTTGGCTTTCATGCTTAACCTTCCTGAGCCTTAGTTGCTTTATATGTAAAATGGGGTAATAATTATCACTGTGCAACACTGATAATACAAAGATCAAGTCCTTTCTAAACCATAAAGAGTTTGGGAAATCCTAAGTCTGGGAGTTATAAGCCACTTTCCCTAGAATGATCTATTAAACCTGACCAGCAAGAGAGAACTGACTGTGGCTGAGAAAATAACCAGAACTTGAGAGAAAATAATAATGACATTTTGAAGTTCATAATAATAATAATAATAATAATAATAATAATAAACCCATTTGGGTAGACATTAGCTATAAGCTTAGACTAGAGGACCCGAGGAGGCAAATTCTGGGAGGAAACAGGCAGGAAGCTAAATAGCACGGAGTATAATCTGTGATCCCACTGCTAGAGACTCTAGAAGGGAATGTAGCTCCTGAAAGATGGGAATTCTAAAAAGGAGAAATCTGCCTCTAACGATTCATATTCCATAACAAAACTTGCCCCAGAAATTTCTCAATCTCAAATAATCCAAATTAAAAAAAAATGTCTAAGTCAGCCATGTAGCTATGCAGGGAGACCTTTAAATGAGCTCATACTGTGAAAAGATACATACTCTCATAGGCAATTCTCAACACAGCTGCCAGCATGAGACTCCGGTGTAAGGCATGTTACTTTCCTGCTCAGATCCCAGTGCTGACCACCACCCCCATCACCCACAGAACATAACCCTTACTTTGGGGATTTACAAGGCTTTAACTTACCCAACTGCTGCCTCCTTCTGCAACTTGCCATTTTTCACTTTGGTGTGAGTGAGGAACAGCTCACTGCTGCCTCAGGGACTTTGCACTTGGTGTTTCCTCTGCCTGGGTACTCTTTCCCCAGATCTCCACATGGCTTCAGGTCTTTTCTAGAATGTCACCTCTACAAGGAGGTCCTGTCTACCCTGTCTAAAATAGCACCCCTTCAATCCTTCACTAGATTGTAAATCCCATGGGGCTCCTGGGTGGCTCAGTCAGTTAGGCATACGACTTCGGCTTGGGTCACGATCTCATGGTTTGTGGGTTTGAGCCCCGCATCCAGCTCTGTGCTGTCAGTTCAGAGCCTGCAGTTTGCTTCGGATTCTGTGTCTCCCTCGCTCTCTGCCCCTCCCCCACTCTTGCTCTGTCTTCTCTGTCTCAGAAAATGAATAAATGTTAAAAAAATAAAAAATAAATAGACTGTAAATCCCATGAAGCTAGCAACTGTGTGTTTCTTTTTCACTTCAGACCCTGGGTCAAGGCCTGAGTGCTCATTAAGTATTTGCTGAATGAACAAATGAATGAATGAATGAATGAATGCAAAAGAAAGGAGAGAACAGATCTACTAATGGATTTAAAAAAAAAAGCAATGATGTGGATCCCAAAGAAAAAAAAATCAGGGAGGTTAAAGCTGAAAATGGATTGAAGGTTTCAAAAACTGCTGAAGACAGATAGGTAAACAGCCTTTTAGTCAGTGCAAGTAAGAAAAAAAGCAACTTTCTGAAAGAAAATAAATACTCTTGTTGGCATATTCCTTGAAGAGGATTGATTTTTCAAGCTAAAAAAGACTGGAGGGAAGGGAGGGAAGATCGCAGGAAGTCCAGGTGAGTGATGAGGTTGCTGGGTCCAAGGAGTGACTAGTTGCCAGGAAGTCTAAACAGGGGCAGATACAGCATTGTAGAGATCGCAGGTCCCACAGTGACAAGGAAGAAAGGCCATTATAGCAATCCAAATTTGGGTTGAGGTGGTAGTTTCAGAAATGAAAAAGAAAGGGGTGCATCACAATGACTACTACAGGGAAATCTTGGTGACATAATAGACTTTTGGGGCAAAGAGGAGAAAGGAAATGAAAATCACAAGCCTCTAAATGGTAGCTAGCAACCAGAATCAAAAGGAGAAAGGCAGTGGTTACTAGGAGGCTTAGAAGAGATGACTGGCAGTCAGCAGGGAAAAGCTAGAAAAGACAAGTTCTGGTCGTAATATTTTAGAAATGGGCTTGGAGCCTCTGTGAGAGTCTTAGGGGCCACTGATGGAGATTTGGGTCACTAAATATGTCTGATATGTCACAGCATGGCACACTAGAATGATGTCACTGTTTCACAGCTGTGATCAATGCAGAGTGATTACTTTTGCTACAGCTGAAGATGTGCAGTAGTCCAGTGGCTTCTAGAATACAGCCACTAGAATACAGTGGCTTCTAGAATACAGGGGGCGCCTGGGTGGCTCAGTCGGTTGAGCATCCGACTTCGCTTCAGGTCATGATCTCACGGCTTGTGAGTTCAAGCCCCACATCAGGCTCTGTGCTGACAGCTCAGAGCCTGGAGCCTGCTTCGGATTTTGTGTCTCCCTCTTTCTCTGCCCCTCCCCCGCTCGTGCGCGCGTGCACGCGCTCTCTCTCTCTCTCTCTCTCTCTCTCTCTCAAAAATAAATAAACATTCAAAAAATTAAAAAAAAATTTAATTAGAATATAGGATGTTGAGCAGAGCAAGTTCTGAGACATGGAGTGGACGAGGGAGCCACTTGCTACAAGACACTTATCACAATGGCCATGGAGGGCTCAGAAACACATAGCACCTAGACTGTGGGCGAACTTGGCTTCGTGAGGGAGCATCATCAGGGAGCAAGCAGTTCTAGTCAAAGCGATATATCAGTGCATAGTGGGATGGCTGTGGAGATGTGACAGAGTTGTAATTGTTGGTAAAGTGCTGCTTTGAGTGTATTACTCCCTTCGAGTGTGCTGCCAAAACTCAGTATTTGAAAGTGTGACCAAAACAAGCATTTAAAATCTGATAGGAGGTGAACAGACCCCAGAAGATGCCCCCAGGCAGCCAATGTATATTTCTGCCCTTTGATGTCCCGTCAACATCCTGGATCCAGCAGCTCTTCCATGTCTGAAAGATGGGGACTGAGCTACCTCCTTTCTTTAAACAACTTTCTGAGATAGATTTTACTTATATCAAGCCTGAGTATGGCTATTGATTAAGACAGCTGTTCCTAGCAGTTGGAATGCTTTGGAGCAAAGAAAACACTATTCCACTGGAAAGTTCCTTCAAGGAAATCCAGTATATCCCTCAGTTAGTATGGAGGCCCACAAGGCCCAACAGGAACTGGCTTTTTTTTTATCCCACCCATCTCCCCCCACCCCAAAGCCCCCATTCCCACCATCTCCCTGGATCTCTCTGCTGGATTCTCGTAGGAAGTGACCCCAGCTCCCTCTCTATCCTCACCCCTCCTCCTCCCTCCACCTGTCTGCTCCAGCTCCATATGAAGATACTTCTGATCCCTCTTTATCTACATGCCTGCCATCTCCCTATGACTCTCTCTTGTCCATCTTACATCAACCAACTTCAGCTCCCTCTCCTTTCCAATACCCAGCTCAACATGAAATGCCCTCTCTTGCTCTCCATCCTACTACACCCCTACATTTTTCTACTACCCCCTAACATGAACTAACCTCTGCTCTCATTCCCCTCAGCTCCACATGAAGGAATCTCGCCCCCCACCTCCCCTTCCCAACTCTCATGAACAAATCTCTGTGCTATGTCAAATCCCACCCCACTCCTCTACAGCTCCCTGGTCCAGCTCCACATGAACTGACCTCTGCTCTCCCCATCACCCCCAAGCCCCTACATAGAAACTATGGGCTGGGCCATCTACATAGAAACTAATTCTTGCTCCCTTTCTCTCCCCTTTCCTCCTCCCCCTACCTGAATCACTCTTTCCTGCCCTCATAGACTGACTTTGGGCCCTCTACTTCCCAGCCACCTCTCCTCAGGATCTAATTCATCCCCAATTGAACTGACCTCTCCTACCTCTCCCACTCCACCCTACCCTACTCTCCATACATCTCCATCGTTGGTTCCTGTTCTCTTTATCTCCCTTCCTATCTTCCTTCATTCCCCTCCAACTCTGTAGACCCTTCCTGTGAACTGTCCTATGCTGCCTTTCCCTCCCCATCTACCCTACACCCCCCAAGTCTTACCTAACTACTCTTCCTACATTTCCCTGATCCAGCTTCACAAAAACTAGCTTCTACTTCTCTATCCCCACCCTCTGCCATCTCCCCTACATCTCTTGGTTCAGCCCCACCTAAGCTGACTCTGCACCCCCTCTGTCACCATCACTCTCCACCCACTCTACAACTCTGCATCACCTGCACCTGCACTGACCTCTCCTACAATTTCTTCCCCATCCCATCCATTCCCTTCAACTACCTGGTCCAGCCCTATATAAACTGACTGCAGTCCTCCCTCCATCCACATTCCCCCACCCCCTTGTAGTCCTCTTTTCTGCCTTCGCATGAAGTGGTCCCAGCTGCCTCTCCGTCTTCATATTCCTGACCCTCATGTGACTCTCTGTTCCAGTCTCACACCCACTGATTCATGCTGCTCCCTCTGTCCCCATCCCCTCCACAAACCTATTTTAAAATGGCTGGCAGGCACCAATATAGTGAGTACCTCGTGCTTGTTTTTATCCTTAAGGATAACATGTTACGTACCACTCTCCCTTCCCCCAAGATTCCTGACTATATTTCATTTATGAGAACATTAAGAAGGAGGAGATAAGAATGTTTCCAGGGTGACAGTTAACAGTAAAATGGGAAGTAGGACCCAGTCTTCCCGCTCCTTTCCATTATCGTATGTCTTTTATCAGATCACATGCCTCTTATTAGAAAACAGAAATATGACAAAGGTCAAATCCTCCCAGTAAATGCTGTCAACTCGACTTTGGAGGACAGTATACATTAAAAACTTCATGGATGCACATCTAACAAAGCTATGTGACAATCACACCAAGGAAATGACATTGAGAACAAACAGTTCTGAAATGCCCTCTTGGCCCTTTGTGTGAGTCTGCATTGTGCCCTCAGAGAGTCAGACTTAAGCACAACTCTTCTCCCCACTACACAGACAAGGAACCTGAGGCACTTGGAGAGGGAGCTTGTCCCAAATTACCCAGCCAGAAACTGGTGGAGCCCACGAGAGAACCCAGGTCTGAGGCTACTCTGGGTTCCCCCACCACATCCCCCCAGTGTTTCTCAGAGTTATGCCCCTGTAGACTTGTCTGGGAGTGGATCACCAAGTTGTTCAGGATGCCAGTGTCCAGGGATGAGGCCCAGGGTCATGCCTCTTTACATGTTCTCCATGTAGGGTTACCACTTGAAATACAGGAAACCCAAGCAAAGTTAAATTTCAGATCAACAGTGAATAAACAACACAAAGTCCAAATGGGACATACTTGTACTAAAAAAAAAATTGTCTAAAATTAAAATTGACCTAGGTGTTCTCTTTATTAGCTAAATGAGGCAACCCTATCCTGGGATTAGGATGCCCCCAGAAGTTTGAAACCCATTCTTTTCCTCTCCACGTGTGGGTGAATGAGCATTCCATCACTGTTGTTCATTTTCCACTTCCCCTCCGCCTTTCTTGTTCCCCACCCTCAGCCTGGGGCAAAGACTTTAATATTATCTGCCATGGCTTCTCTTCTAGGTTATCCCATGTAGGGTGAAGAGGGGGCTAGACAAGGTCATTCAGCCCAATCTGACACAGAGATTCTGAGACACCATCCAGCAAATAAACTGACCAGAGGTTGGCTGAATTCAACCTACTGTCATAATAACTTGCCTTTCCTCAATTTGTCCAAGCACAAATTACCAATAAGACTCTCAGACTAACTGCGCCCAAACTATTTTTAAGGCATCGTTTAGGCTTAGGTGAAATGGAAATTCTACTAGTTTTACACACTGATGGATTCCCAAAGAAACAAACAATTCAAGTCAGTAGTAAAGGATTAATTTTCTGTCCATCGGCTGGGAAGGAGTTGGGGATCTACCAGGCTGTCTTCAACACAGTGGTTTAGAAGATGAACTCATATTCAAGGTTAAAGAACTCACCCTTAGAGAACAAAAGCTCAAAATAAAAAAGGCTTTATTTTTAAGACAAAAAAATAGCACAAACACACATCCAAATGCAAGTGAATAACTTCACTGGGTTTTATAAAAGAGAAAGCTGCACTCAGGTGTCAATTATAACTGGAAACCTCAAAGAGAGGCCCCCTGCTTCTGGTGACATGGGTACAACATGTGCTAGTCCAAGAAGTCATTCTGTGGTGGCATCAATGTGGAAATGCATGACAAGAGTGAGGTGATACAAGGCAGAACTGCAGGTGGGTGAAAGCTTTAAGACCCTTTTCTCCACTCTAATATGCTCTCATTTTGCTTTGGGGAACTAAAGTAAACAGCAGGTCACCTTACAAAGAACTTTAATGTCTAAGAACACTTTCAAATACCTAAAAGAGATTCAAGGTTGTTACTAAAGTTATACAGGGAGGTCAGTGGGGGAAAATAGTTTGTGTTCTCAAAACCCAGATTTCACACAATATGAAAAGAAGACACTGATCTTAGTAAAGGCTGGTCTTTTTCATGATGCGCAGGAACTCCTGCTCATTGACTTCTCCATCTCCATCTCGATCAGCCTCATCGATCATCTCCTGTAGAACAATAAGGATTCAACTTAGATTCATTCATAAATGAATTAAAATGACTGAGCAATGGCTTTCATAAGGTTACATGAATAGACAGTTGTGGTCCACCCATTGCAAATGTGCTGCTTTTTAGAATAGCTTGGTTCCCAAAAAGTTATTTGAAAATCAAGCAATACTTTGTCATACATATCATCCAGAAGAGAGCCTGAAAATCATCCTGACTAGGGGGATTCTTAAAACCTAAAATAGGAGGTAAAATTTTACGTGTGCATTTTTCTGGGAGCAAGGCCCATAGGCTTGTCACACTATTAAAGGAGAAATTAAGTGGTCAAGAGAGGGACAAGAGAACACTAGTTTTCCTTCAAAGTGGGGCTCACATCAGAGAAAATGTTATTCAGAAAAGTCACACAGGGGCTCCAAGCAGGAGCTAAGCTCAAGTCCGATGCCTTACAAACCTGCAGCTCCTCATCAGTGAGGTTCTCACCCAACTCCTTGGCCACACGCTTTAGATTTTTGAATGATATCTTCCCAGTTTCATCATCATCGAAGAGCTTGAAAGCTTTCAGAATTTCTTCTTTGGTATCTTTCTCAGACTTAGCAAGTAAAACAGATAACACAGAAGCAGTTACTTATGCAGCAGCTCACCGGCACCTAACCCCTCTACGTGGTCTTGGTGATGGCTTTCATGACATAGGTCCTAGCTCACAGGAGATCAAACGTCATCCAGGGTAGAAGAGGACAAACTCAATGACATTATTATAAACAGGCTAAAAAGGAAATATAAATGACTGACTTAAAATATTCTTTCTATACAAAGCAGAGAGAAACAGGAATAGAGGGTAGAGTTAAAGCTAGAGGAAATATAGTGCTTGAGCTGGCAGAAGAGGGGTCCTCTCGGTGGGGGAATGGGGGTGCAGGGAGGAAAGTGAGGGCTATTTAACTTGTTATGAGATAACAGAGTTACTGGGATCCCAAGTACTCCAAAAGAGGAAGAAAGGAAAATCCCCCAACAGCTCAAACTCCAGAAATTCCTGAAAGGTAGCGAAAGATACACAGAACCTCTCTAATAAGAGCAATTTCAGAACCCACCTTTAAGGTGGGACAGCTTTACTAGGTGGTTACAGAAGGTTAAGCTTCCTGATCACTTAAATTAGTACACAAAGAAAAATACAGGTATCATTAGATGATTTCAAAGCCACAGAATTATTAGAGTAGGAACAGACCTGTGACCTGAGACACACATGGAGTTACTTTTTACATGCTACTAAAGCGAAGATAAGCCTCACAAAAGGGGAGCTGGAAGGCCAACGAATGAGCAATGGCCCAATGGGAACATCAACATACATCCTGGGTGGAATGACACTCAGGGGAGTGAGGTGTATTGGTCAGGTGACACGTCTTTCTTGACCCCCTGGGCCCATTAAAATGGTGACACCTGAGGGACTAGAGAATGGGTGCATTCAACCTTGAAAATGCTAAAAGACCAAATTCCCAGGGCAGTGAAAAGCTAGGCTGTTGAAGTAACCTGCCCTCAGGCTAAGGCTGCCCAGAATAACAAATGAGAGAGAGAAGAATTTTGACCTTTAAAGTATAGGCATTTCATCTTGTCAGGCACTGTAATATTGCTGGTGTTTATAGGTGTTACTGCTTGTGGTTATCATATTGAGAAATCAGTTGAGAAAAATAATCACAAAAGAGTGACAGCAGTAGTACTTTTACGACTTTACAGAGGGTAAACTTTACAGAGGGTAAAACACTTTTCCTGTGATTTGTGTGGCCTTGAAGAAAGCCAAGAGGAACCTAAGCATTCTAATTTTCAGTCATAAATACCATCCTTTATCAGCTGAACCCTCCAGTTTGTATTAACTTTTCTTCAGTGAAGACATTTTCATATCTAGATTCAAATTTGTTCACCATTATGGGTGGAAAATATGCTGATTATTCCAGCTAACTTACCATTTTCTGAGTCATCACAGTCAAAAAGTCACTAAAGTTCATTTTTCCTGTCCCTTCCTTATCAATTTCGCTTATCATTTTCTTGATCTCTTCTTTCTTGGGTTCAAAGCCCAGTGCTCTCATTGCCACCTACAATGAAAACAGGATCATCTCAATATGCACATCTAAACCGTTAACAGGAACAAAAATGACAGCATTGAGAGTATTAAGCCAGCATCTGACACAATTTCATTAAAATGATTGGGAGGGGCGCCTGGGTGGCTCAGTCTGACTTTGGCTCAGGTCATGATCATAGTTCGTGAGTTTTGAGCCCTGCATTGGGCTCTTTGCTGACAGCTCAGAGCCTGGAGGCTGCTTCAGATTCTGTGTGTGTCTCTCTCTCTGCCCCTCCCCCACCCGCGCTCTGTTTCTCAAAAATAAATAAACATTAAAAAAATTTTTTTAATGATTGGGAAACACTAGAACATTATGCAGATTGATATTTGTGCTCCATTTTATTTAATAACACTTGCGGTAAAAAAAAAAAGATAGGAAAACAGAACACAGTGCATCCTCCCCTGTTACTTCTTGCAGAGAGATGAGGAAAAAAGAGGTACAGTGGTGACAGGGAAACAAAAAGATGTAGAGGAAAGGCAAGGCTGGGGAGTTGGAATGTAAATGGCTTGCCTTAAGTTCCTTAACATCTATGGTTCCAGTTCCATCAGCATCAAAGAGATCAAAAGCTTCCCGGATTTCCTGTTTCTGCTCTTCAGTAAGCTCAGGCTTAGGACTCATCCTTTTTCGCTGGGCAGATGTTGCCATGCTTGCCTTCTTAAAGTTAGAGGCCTTTACACGTTTTACAAACACAGAAGCACAGTATTATGTAATATAATCTATATTTTACATAAAATAGTTACAGACAACAAATTATTTTAAAATTGTTTACACCAACCAATTCCGAAGCTTTGCTTAACAGAAAAGATAACAGGGTTTACTGGAAAGAACCGTGAATCCTTCCATGCACCTCTATCCCTCCCTCTTCTTTATTTACTACTGTTTCTAGAAGCAAGAAGACCCCTTGTTCGTTTGGACATCTCTGATTGAAAATCATCCTAAAAGAGATCTAGCCAAGGAGCTGACTGCATAAACGTACAGATAACCAGGTGACCTTGATTTTGGGGATCCTAATGATTATCTAGAAACGTCCTTACAACACCCACTCGCGGTACTCCGCTTCCCTCTATGCAGTCCGACTTTAAGAAGTAACCACGCTTCCAGATTTGGCCAAATATTACTAGGTTGCTAAAATGTATATTCTGCCAATATTAAACAATAAAACTCAATCCACTTGACACATCTGTCCCTCCTGCAAGGAGCTCAAAACATGTCCCGAATATCCCTGTACTTAAATTTCAGGATGCATGTTACCAATCAAACATAATAAATCTCCTCCCCAGTTCTATGGGTAAACTTTGGTAGAGCGAGGCGGCCAGGTCAGGATCTGAGAAGTCAGGGCCTGCAGGTAACGTCAGTTTTCTTTGTACAGGGGCGGTCACCGAGGGGGCCAGCAGGGGAAGATCAGGGGAGCCTAAGGGATGGGTGGGCGCAGCGCAGACTGGGTGAAGGGGAGCAGCAGCGAATCACAGGCCCAGCTGGGCGGCAGGCGTCTCTACACTACGCTTCCGGGAAAGAACTCAGAGGAAGGAGGGGCACGCCAAAATCGAGAACGGCGCAGGAGAGCTGGCAGGGCCAGACGAAATCTTGGAAGGGCTCAGCCTCTGGGCGCGGGGCACCAAAGGACGGCCTGCACTCACCATTGCCGACCAACTCCGCCGCCCGTTGTTACGGCAACCGACGTATACACTGACTCGGCGCCTTTCCCACCGCCCCACGCGCGCGGCCCTGCTCCCCATTGGCGGCCCACTAGCCGCCGCCGCTTTCCATTGGCTCAGGGCTGTGGTGGGTGGGGCTAATCGGACAAAGGCCTGGCCCAGGGCCTGGGGGCTGTGCACTCACAGCTAAGACCTGGCCTCATTGGGCAGGATCACGTTGTGAGCGCCGATTGGCTGAACCAGCGCCAAACTAAGCCAATCCCGTTGGCGGAGGAGTCTCGGCAGATCCTCTGCTCACGCGGGCGTGGAGAAACTGGTGCCCGTCGGCGGCTGCAGGTCTTTGGGTGCTAGCTGGGGGAGCGCTGAGGCTGACCAGGGGATCGCCTACGGACGGTAAGGGTTACGACCTCGCCCTGGGAGGCTGCCTTCTATCGGCTACAAGGCAGGAGGGCAAGGGGCTGGGTGAGGAGGTCTGGTCGGGAGGTTTCTGGTCTGGCCTAAGACAAAATTAGGGTCAGAAGGGCCAGAGAAGACCGTGACCTTGCGTGTTACAGCGGAGACTACACAAGGAGCAACTGAGACCCAGAGAAGTGAAGGGGAATGTTGCAGAGGTTTGGACGGCTGGGACTTAGAAACCGTGTCCCGCTGAGGCTATTTCTTCGAGAGTGTCCATTCTATAGCACTGCCTTCCCCCCCCACCCCCCCCCCCCGCGCCCTGCCCGCAACTGATTTTAAAAGTGGATCACTTTGGTTCCCTCCTGGCTAAAAGCAGCCAAGGAGATGAGGTGGGAGCCTGGGAACGGACTTTGAAGGAAGTGAAGGAGATATGAGCGAGCATGAGGGGAGAGGTCGTCAAAATAGACTTTTTTGATAGTCACTCAGGCGGATAGGGGGGAGCATTCCAGGCCCAGACATTGCCATGAGCAAAGTCACGGAGGACTTTGAAGTGTGAGGGGTGCTTGGAGAGTGTGCTTTTAGATTTTCTTTTATTTATTTTGTTTTTATCATGATAAGTGTAGTCTTTAATCCCCATCACCTATGTAACTCATCTCCCCACCTATTTCCCCTCTGGTAAGGATCAATTTGTTCTCTACAGTTGAGAGTCTGTTTCTTGGTTTGGCTCTCGTTTTCGCTTTCCTCATTTGTTTTGTTTCTTAAATTCCACATATGAGTGAAATCATATAGTATTTGTCATTCTCTGACTGACTTATTTCACTTAGCATTATACTCTGTAGCTCCATCCATGTCGTTGCACATGGCAACATTTCTTTTTTTTTTAATGGCTGAGTAACATTCCATTGTATATTTATACATCTTCTTTCTCAGTTCATCCATCCATCAAAATATGGGCTACTCCCAGATCTTGGCTATTGTAAATAGTGCTGCTATAAACATTGGTGTGCATGGATCCCTTTGAATTAGTATTTTTGTATCCTTTGGGTAATACCCATTAGTGCAATTACTGGATCATTTTTAATTTTTTGAGGAACCTCCATAGTGTTTTCTAGAGGCGCGGCACCAGTTTACATTCCCACCAACAGTGCAAGAGGGTTCCCCTTTCTCTGCATCCTTGCCAACATATGTTGTTTCCTGAGTTGTTAATTTGAACCACTCTGAATGGTGTGAGGTGGTATCTCAGTGTGGTTTTGATTTTTATTTCCCTGATGATGAGCGATGTTGAGCATCTTTTAGTGTGTCTGTTGGCCATCTAGAGGTCTTCTTTGGAGAAATGTCTATTCATGTCTTCTGCCCATTTTTTAATTAGATTATTTGTTTTGGGGGTATTGAGTTGTATCAGTTCTTTATAAATTTGGATACTAACCCGTTTTCAGATATGTCATATGCAAATATATTCTCCCATTCAATAGGTTACCTTTCAGTTTTATTGATTGTTTCCTTCGCTGGGCAGAAGCTTTTTATTTTGATGTAGTCCCAATAGTTTATTTTTGCTTTTATTTCCCTTGCTTCAAGGCACACATCCAGAAAAAAAAGTTGCTACAGCCAACATCAGAGAGATTACTGCCTGTGCTCTCTTCAAGGATTTTTAGGGTTTCAGGTCTCACATCTAGGTCTTTAATCCAAATTTTGAGTTTATTTTTTTGTATAGTGTAAGAAAATGGTCAAGTTTCATTCTTTTGCATGTGGTTGTCCAGCTTTCCCAACATCATTTGTTGAAGAGACCATCTTTTTCCCATTGCATGTTCTTTCCTGCTTTGTCAAAGATTAATTGACCATATAGTTGTGGGCTTATTTCTAGCTTTTCTATTCTGTTCTATTGATCTATGTGACTATTTTTTTTTTTTTTTCTCTGGGTATAAGTTGGTCACATAAGAATTATTTGTATTCTTTTGCACTATCAGCAATGAATTTGAAATGCTAGTTTCAAATGCCATTTTTAACAATAATCCAAACTATAACATATATAGGGGGAAAACAAACCACCAAAAGTATGCAATGATTTTATGGAGGAAATTTTAAAATATATAAAAATGTTTTTATATAATAAGAAAAACATGTCAAAGAGGACCTATGTAACAGGAGATACATGCCATGTTAGTGAAGGAGAAAATACAATTATAAAAGTGACCATTTTGCTATTAATCTACACATTCAACAAAACATTAATTAAAGTCTGAACATTTTTTTTCATGGTGCTTGACAAAATGATCTTAAAGTTCATACAAAGTACCTAGGAGTCTGAAATACCCCAGCCAAATTGGATGGAACTATTCTTACTGGCAATCAGGTCTTATTTTAAAGCTATATTAAGACAGCACGCTGTTGTTCATGAATATAAACCAGACCAGTGACACAGAGCTGATATCCCAGAAACAGATTTACACAAGAAGAAACCAACACATACACGGAAACTCTATATATGAAAAGAACAGCAATAAAAAAAAAATTGGGGGAGAGCATTTTAAGATGGCCTGGGACAATTGGTTATCTTTATGGAAGAAAATTTTAAGATATTTTTATTGCATCATAAAAAAATAAGCCTCAGGTACATTAAAGACAAATATGAAAAGTGAAACTAGAAAACTAGAACTTTTAAAGGAGAATATAGGGGGAATATGACTCAAGATAGGGAAGGATCTCCTTGAACAAAACAGTGCTAACCTTAAAAGGCAAATACTGGGGCGCCTGGGTGGCGCGGCTAAGCGTCCGACTTCAGCCAGGTCACGATCTCACGGTCCGTGAGTTCGAGCCCCGCGTATGTGACTATTTTTATACCAGTACCGTACTGTTTTAATTGCTACGCTTTGTAATATAACTTGAAATCTGGAATTGTGATATCTCCTGTTTTGTTTTTATTTTTCAAGATTGCTTTGGCGAATCAAGGTCTTTTGTGATTCCATAAATATTTTAGAATTGTTCCAGTTCTGTGAAAAATGCTGCTGGTACTTTTCATAGGGGTTGCAGTAAATATGTAGATTGCTTTGGGTAGTATGGACATTTTTAAAATATTTGTTCTTCCAACTCATAAGCATGGGATGCCTTTCCATTTCTTTGCCTTATCTTGGATTTCTTTCATCATTGTTTTATAGTTTTCAGAGTACAGGTCGTTGACCTCGTTGGTTAAGTATATTCCTAAAAATTCTGTCGTTTTTGGTGTGGTTGTAAATGGAATTGTTTCCTTAATTTCACTTTCTGCTGCTTTATTATTAGTGTATAGGAATGTAACAGATTTCTGTACATTGATCCTGTATTTTGCGACATTACTTAGTTCATTTATCAGTTCCAGTAGTTTCTTGGTGGAGTCTTTAGGGTTTTCTATATATAGTATTATGTCATCTACAAATAGAGTTTTACTTCTTCCTTACCAGTGTGGATGCCTTTTATTTCTTTATGTTGTCTGATTGCTGTGGCTAGGACTTCCAGTACTATGTTGAATAAAGTGGCAAGAGTAGACAGCATTGTCCCGTTCTTGATCTTAGCGGAAAAGCTTTCAGTTTTTCACCGTTGAGTATGATGTTGGCTGTGGGTTTTCCATACAAAGCCTTTACTGTGTTGAGGTATGTTCCCTCTAGACCTACTTTGTTGACGGTTTTTATCATGAATGAATGTTGTATTTTGCCAAATGCTTTTCTGCATCTAGTGAAATGATTATATGGTTCTTATCCTTTCTCTTATTGATGTGATATATTACGTTGATTGATTTGTGAATATGGAACCAGCCTTGCATCCCAGGAATAAATCCCACTTGACTGTGGTGAATGATTTTTTTGAACGTATGGTTAGATTTGGTTTGCTAATATGTTGAGGATTTTTGCATCTGTATTCTTGAGAGATATTGGCCTGTGGTTCTCTTTTTTTTTGTGGTGTCTTTATCTGGTTTGGTATCAGGGTGACACTGACTCATAGAATGAATTTAGGAGTTTTCTTTCTTGTATTTTTTGGAATAGTTTGAGAAGAATAGGTATTAACTCTTCTTAAAATGTTTGGTAGAATTTGTGGAGCCGTCTAGTGCTGGAGTTTTGTTTTTTGGGAGTTTTTTGATTACTGCTTCAATTTCTTTGCTGGTAATTCATCTGTTCAATTTTCTGTTTCTTCCTGCTTTAGTTTTGGTAGGTTTTATGTTTCTAGGAATGTATCCATTTCTTCTAAGTTGTCCAATTTGTTGGCATATAAGTTTTCATAATATTCTGTTACAATTTTTTGTATTTCTCTGGTGTTGGTTGTTATTTCTCCTCTTTCATTAGTTATTTTGTTTAGTTGAGTCCTCTCTCTCTGTCTTTTTTGATGCTTCTTGCTAGAGGTTTACCAATTTTGTTGATCTTTTCAAAGAAGCAGCTCCTGGTTTCATGCGTGCTTGGAGAATTACAAGGGTGTGTGTGCAAGGGTATGGGCTGAAGCATTGGAGCTGGAGGTCCAGGATCTGCCCTCCACAGCTAGCCTAGTGTAAGAGGGCTCTCAGTCCTTACATGCTTCCCCTCTGGGCATTGGGGCATTATTTAGGGAGGCAGGGCATAGAGCATAAGCTTCTTAGGCTGAGAAAGGCATGAGATATATTAGCATCTATTAAATGAACGTCTTTGCTGACCTTCTACCCTTTTTTCCCTTCCTTTTTCAGCATGAACCAGGTCCAAAACCATTCAGTCATATTTGACTCTTTTCCTGTCCCCTCCGCATTAACCAGCCTCTAGGTTCTATCCGTTTTCCCACTTAAAGGCCATTCCTTTTCTCTTTTCCACCTCTGCTGCTCCTCTTCCAATTCAGGCCTTTGTCAGCAGTCTCCCAACTCCTACCAGCCAGAATTCTCACCGTGGTCTGCAGGGCCTGGCATAGCATGCCCTTTCCTTTCTCCAGGCTCATTCCAGCTGGGACACTAGGTTCCTTGTTGGGCCTCAAACACACAGGCACAATCCTCAGAACTTTGGCTCCAGCTGGCCCTTCTGCCCGCTTGCTCCACTTCTTTCCCTCCTCCAGGTCTTTGCTCCACTATCACCTTCTTTCTTAGTGAGCCACCCTAAGCACCCTATTTGTTTAGTACTGCAGCCCCCAGCATGCTTGAGCCCCATATCTTGCTCTACTGTTTTCTCCTGGTACTTGCTTATTTTGTTCTTTATTGTCCACCCACTAGAAGGTAAGCTCTATGAGGGTAGGCATCTTTGTTTTGTTCACTGCTGGTACTCCAGTACCCGGAACAGTGAAGGGCACATATTAGGTACTCAGTAAAACTTGTTTAAATGACTGGTGAATAATGTCCCTGTGCCTGCTTCGCACCTGCCTAGTCTACCTGCTCTGCCAGGTTTGTCTTCCTGGTGAACACTCTGGTCAGGTCATCCCCCCTGCTCTTAAACCTTCAGAGGCTTCCCATGACTACAGAGTAAAGTCCAGACCCAACCTGGCATCTGAGCCCCCTGCCCAGTTTTGCCTCTGCTGGTCCTTATATGCCTTGTCTCCCATACCCTACTTCCCAGTCTGCAGGGTGACAGCCTGGCAGAGTAGAAAGAACAGCCACAAAGTTCTGCCTTGGCTGTGTAAAATCTGTGTGGTGCAAGTCACTCGATCTCTGTGCCTGAGTTTTTCTTTTGTTGAATGAGACCTAACTGGGTGCTTTAGGGATCTTAATGGTGTAATATACTTAGATGTAAAAAGACCTGGCATTTGGCAGTTTTTCGAGCAATGTTATTTCTTTTCTCTGATTTGCTCTTGTCATCTCCCCTACCCTGCATGCCCAAAACTTTAGACTTGGGTAAAATCCCTTCTCCGCACTGCAGCCAGAGTGATCCTTCTGATCTTAACACTCACCCTGCTTACAACTTCCCAGGGCTTCTCCCTCTCCTCTTAGTGTAACCTTAACCTGACACACAGTCCTTTCATATTCTCAACTTTGCTCCCAATCTTGCTTCATACTCACTGTGACACAACTTGTCACAGTTGCCAGAACATGCTGGCTCTGTGCTATCACCTGTCCTTCCCACCCCTGGCCATGGAAAGGCTTTTAGGACACCCACCCCTGTTTGACTCACTCCTCCATGGCCTTGAGAACTTGGCTCAGGGATCGCCTTCTTGGGCCAGCCTCCCCGTTCTGGGTTTACCTTCATGAGAACTCAGAAGCATTCCACAACTGTCCACTAAGTCTGTCTCTCACACTAGATCGTGGGCTCCCTGGAGGTTGGTGCTGTGTCTTAACGCGGGTTCTGCCTGGCAGTGGCCGGCATTGGGTGAGTGAGCCAAAACCTGGGTGATTGCTCTTTTACAAGTTGTAGCTCCACTTTTATCCCCGAGCCTTGTTTGAGCCCCATAGCAGCTCTGAGGTCAGCAGGGAGGATCACTGCTCTACAGAAGAGACCTCTGGGAGCAGCTGCAGGAGAACAATACAACCCCTGCTCTGTTCCAGGCTCTTTGCTGGCCCTCAGGGGGCTCACAACCAAGTAGGAAAAAAAAGGTATAATTGAGTGTGCTGAGTATTAGAACGGGAGCAGACAAGGAAGGAGCTGACTGTCCCCAGGGAGGGAGAGGAGGTTCACAGTAGTGACAGTTGAGCTAGGCCTTGAAGGATAAGGAGGAACTCACCAAGGAGAGGGAAGGTATTCTAGGTGGAGGGGATAGCATAAGCTCAAGCTCGCAGGCATGCTGATGGGTTTCTCGGGGGCCACTACAAATCCAAAGCCAGGGTCTTTCTGTGTCCTAAAAATAGACAATCAGAGAGACGAATGACTAACAGAAACAACCAGACGCCTCAGGTCTATGAAAGGACAAGATTTGGCTGATTGAGTCCTTTGGGGAAGTGTGTTTTGCCTTGACTCCTGTTTGCAGTTTTCTTGCATACACAGACATTGTCTGTCCACAGACTAGACCGGTGAGCTTGTGGTAGCTACATCTTACCTTCCTGCACTGACTCCATGGAAGACAGCAGGCCAGGCCCCGACTACCCCCACACACCCTAACACACCCCTCTGAATTGCTCTGCATTACCCCTTTACAAAGAAGCTGATCTCCCATGTTTTCAAAGGAGGGAATACTTTTTCTTTCTATCTGGTTTGAGGTGGACAGACTGTCCCTTCCTTTTGCCTCCAGGACTTAGTTTTTGGGGACTTTCCCCAGCAAGAAGATTAGGCTCACTTGCTTGTCTTCTTATATAATCCTGTCAGCAGCCTTTCTCCCCTTGCCCAGAAGTTGAGCAAGGCACTTAGATTTCACCAGTAGAAGGTGGATCTCTTCCTAGTTTGTTTTTTTTAGTTCAAAGCTTTGTCTCAGTATGAATATACTGGTTTTTAATGGATTCAAAGAACTAACATTTTACAGGAGAAAGACTTGAGGCTTCTGATGTGTGAACCTTAACAATCCCAGCCCCCTGAATGTTGCTCTTTAGGGTCTTATTTTCCCATTCAGAGCTATTCTGAGCCCACTTTTAAGAGTACGGTCAGTGGCATTCATTTCACATTGTTGTGCAACCATCCCCACCATCCATCGCCAGAAGTCTGACTCTTGTAGAACTGAAACTCTACCTAGTAATCGCTAAGTCCCCAATTCCCCCTCCTCCCAGCCCCTGGCACCCACCATTGTTTCTACATATATGAGTTTGACTACTATACATATCTCATATAAAAAAGGATCATACGGTATTTGTGCCTGGCTGATTTCATTTAGCATAATATATTATGTGAAAAGTGAAGTTTTAAAATGTATTTTCCTGATAACTTCCATTATGATTTCAGAAACATGTTTCCGTAAAATGGCCCCATCAGACACAGAGGTTCATAATATCCATTTCAAGGCCATTTCATCCAACCACAAAATCATTTCCTACAAGAACGTGTGTGTGTGTGTGTGTGTGTGTGTGTGTGTGTGTGTGTGTGTGTGAGAGAGAGAGAGAGAGAGAGAGAGAGAGAGAGAGAGAGACTAGAGGTGTGGAATTGGATCGGAGCAGTCATGGTGTTTGAGACCCTGGTGTTGGCTGCCTGGCAGCCACCTTCTCACTGATAAGTGTTCTGTGAATCTAGCTTTTTGCACGCAGTTGGACTGTTTTCTTTGTCACAGATTTCACCATCTCCAGATGTTAGGAGATCCATGACTTAAGTAAATTGACCACTACCAAGAAAACAGATGTAAGACCAAATACATCTAACCCAAAATTGAATGCTTCTCTTTGTTTGTGAGTCAGTATTATGGGTGAATGAAGAGAGGAGCATATCCTAAGGGCTGTCACAAAAGCTTGTCTTATAAACTACTCGTCTGTTTGGTGTTACGGTTCTTCCATCAGCTGGTATGCTTCATTGTGTCTTGGTTGTGAAGTGCTCAGTCCCCACCATACTCTGACCACTTCCTGAAGGCTTCTGACAACCCCAGACAGAGTTCTTCCACATATAGTCAGGGTGGCTTTAATTTCACCACGAAGAGCTCTGTCTTCTATTATGCTGTTCCACTCCCAACACCCCCTGCCCTAGCATCATGGGGATGAGCACATAGTCCCTTTTATTCACGGGAAAACTCAGCTGCAGCAGAAAGACAGGACTGGAGTGGATTTACCTAGTTTGTCGTAGGGCTGGCACCAGAACCCAGCACTCCCTGGGTCTGTGCATTTTCCCACTGCACTCCCACAATGTAATGATCAACACAAGGAAAATCGAGAATAATTGAAATGTGTGAGTGCCATGGAAAAAGCTACAATGCCAAAGATGCTCCTTTTGTTGTAAATGACGAGAGAGGCCATTTAACTGGCTTCCCATTTTGCCTCTAATCCAAGAATGCAGTGAGTTATGGGCCCAGTTACACCTTTTCCTCAGAAAGAAGCCTGTCACAGGAATATTAAGCCAAAGATGCTCCTTTTGTTGTAAATGACGAGAGAGGCCATTTAACTGGCTTCCCATTTTGCCTCTAATCCAAGAATGCAGTGAGTTATGGGCCCAGTTACACCTTTTCCTCAGAAAGAAGCCTGTCACAGGAATATTAAGCGGAGGGCTTCATTTAATAGCTACCACTGTGGTTCAGCTCTTTGTGGAAACTTGACAGGGGAATGGCATCCACACAAAAACACTAATGCCTAAAAAATGTTTCAGTTTATATTATATAAATGTCTGTCTCTAAATATGTCTTTATGAAGAGAAAACTTCATCGCAAACATAACGGTATTTGGAGCTGAAATGGAACGAGCATTTGGTGAGCCAATGAGAGACCAGGTCACACGGACACATTTGACAGAAGACATTCCAAATGTGAGTACTGACACACAAAAAAAGGTTAACCAAAACCAGATAAGGGGAAAGTCGAGCACATATATACCAGGAAGCCACTGATATTACCTGTGGATTAAAAATTGTATTTGGTACATTTATCAAATCAATTAATGTTGAGTTTATACACATACACACACATATATACATATATATTCAAGGTTTCAGTTACTTATTGCTATGTAACAGTGTTAGAACATAGTGGTTTAAAACAACACCATACCCATTTCTTTGTTCTTGATTCTGTGATTCAGGCTGGCCCCACTTGGGAGTCCTTGGCTGGTTTCCTCTGGGTTTACCCACCCACCTGCAGTCAAGGGGACCCCCCCCCCCAGCCCGAGGTGTGAGTTCCAAGCGGCCTCACTCACATCCCTGGCAGTAACTGCTGGCATTGGCTGGGTGCCTCAGTTTGCCTTCACGTGGCCTTCAACAGGCTAGACTAGGCTTTTGGTTGGAATGGCAGAAGGCTTCCCTAGCAACCACACTGGCAGTAGCAAGGACTCCTAAGATCTAGCATTGCAAGTATCAGAAAGGACTTTAAGGAATTGTCAGGGCTCCTGGAGGTTCTTCATGTAGGTCTGCATAGGTTTGGTTTGATTCATTTTTAATGAATGCTAATGTTTCAGAAATGAAATCACGTCAAGATAAAATGTGTTTATATCAAATGTTAATAAATTAAAGATGCCCAGGAGTTTCCCCACTAGATCACACTTGTCTTGGTGGGTAGCTCAGAATAAAGCCTCCTCTGTGCCTCTATAATAGAAGGTTAATGTGAGATTCTAATGTTCAGATGAACCATCAGAGTCCCTTGCCATCTGGTTCCTTGTTTGTATAAATTAGGATTTTACTGATACTCAGCAACCCAAAAAAATTACATTTCAATGGTTGTGTCATGGTGTTCTTTCTCACTGGTTGCCTTTATAAGAAGTATAAGTTAAAAATTTAAAAAGAACACTTTCATCTTACCTTATATATATGTTCTGTGTAAGACTTCTCTGAAAAGAGGCCCACTGCTAGAGACAAAGGAAAACAGAACAGGTTAAAAGAAACCCAGGGGCCTAGATCATTCTCTTACCTCAAGGTCATATTGCAATTAAAATCATTTAGATGGCTTTCTTTTCTGTTCTTAAAACTCTCTCCAAGATGTTGATTTTATAACTTCTCTCAGTAACCCATTCTTGAGTCTCATTACCTGTTTACAGTCCAGAGTTTTATTCTTGTTAGTACATGTTCCTTCTTGTCCACTGTGCCCACTTCCTCTGCATCATCTTTCATGGCCATAAAACGTAAGTGGTTATTTCATATGATCTCTAACCATGTGGTATTATAGGTGTGATTAAAGATGTTGGCCCATCACACACCTGACTTTTCTGGGGTAAATGTCAGTTCAGTTCTCATCACTACAGAACTCTCTGTGGAATAGCCATTGGCCCACTTGTTCCAAGCAATATTGGTGCCACATTTCAAAATAATAATAATGATTTAAAAAAAAAAAAAAAAAGCGGGGGCGCCTGGGTGGCTCAGTCTTGATTCTGGCTCAGGTCATGATCTCGTGGTTCATGGGTTCAAGCCCCACATTAGGCCCTGCACTGACAGTGCAGAGCTTGCTTGGGATTGTGTCTCTCCCTCTCTCTGCTCCTTCCCCACTCATGCTCGTGCTCTCTCTCTCTCTCAATATAAATAAACTTTAAAAAATAAATAAATAAAATCATGAAAGGAAATTGCACTGGACATAGTAGAAAGGTTATTTGATTTTTTAAAATAATTAGACCATCAAACTATGAAACAATTATAACTAGAGATGCTAGATAACAAGAGAATCTGAAATCCTTTGGAATACTGTCAAAACATGTCTAGTTTGAACCTCTTTGAACTAAGGCAAGCTTTTAGCAAACCAAGAAAAATCAGTTTGGGGAGCAGGGAGGCTCAGAGTTATTCTAAAAAACCTACATTTACCTGTACAGCTGACTTGAGGGAAGGAGAAGGTATAGCCAAAATGAGGATCAAATGGGATTTGTGTATTTAATTTGCCTGTGTCCTGGGAATATCTTAGAAATTCCAGTCAAGGTACAAATTATTTAGCATGGTGTGATTACACGTATATGAGAGTAATCAAACAAAACCTAGACAAAAATGGGTTGAAGAGATCATTTTGTTGGGGATGGGGTGCGGTGTGGAATAGTGAAGCTGATTACATCAGTAGGTTACACGTGCCTGAACAAATGATGCTTAAGCTCCAGAGCCATCTCTGGGTGGCCCAGTGGACTCCAGTAAAAATGCCAGTCCATGGGATACTAGGTTGGGAGGGGCGAGTCTGTAGTAGGGGCCCTGACACCTCTGAAGTCTCCTGCATAACTCAATTGTATAGATATTTAAGGGATAAATAGAGGGGTTGTTTGTTTGTTTTCTAATCAGGATCAGAATTTCTTTAATATCTTTAGTTTCCACACTCCCAACTTTGATTTACTGTACATGAGCTTAGGGAAAATGGGTGTTTGTCATTTTCAGGAAGCCCAGATACAGTTTTAGAAAGACCCCAGGGAGGATGGATATCACTGGTCCTCCTTTGGAGACTGTTGGGGCCAGCTTAATCAGTGTGCAACAGACAGTTTTATTCTCCCTGGCATCAGAATATTGAAGTGTCTGCATCTGGTGCTCTGTCCTTCCATTATCCCCAGTTGTCAGATTTGGAATTTAGCCCAGAAAGTGCACATGTTGCAGAAGGTGAAATGTAAGCACCATAGCTCTTCCCTGATTCGTCGGTTTGCTCAGAGCTCAGAGAAGGGAAAGCAAAGCCGAGGGCCTGGCTGATTAACAGTTTACTGATCCTCCCTGCAACCCCTCCAGGAGATCCCATCAGACAGCAATAGTCTTGGATATACTAAGGTGGGAAGGGATTAGGTGACAAATCCAAAGTCACACAGCACAGCCCTGTAATGGTCAGTTTGAGGAAAAGAGGCTGACTTTCTCCTGCGAGCATAGACACTTTGCTTTCTTCTTACTGATATTTTAAGTCGACATTGTCAGTTGAGTGGGTGGCATGTTGTGTTGTGTTTTATTTTGTTTCTGTCTGTTCTAGAAGTGCCCAGGGCTCTGTTATTAGGAGCAAGAAGGTATGACTTTGGGATTTTTTGTATTGTCCAGTTTTGATCATACATAGTTTCATTTTTTCCAGAGGTGTTTCCTGCTCCTTTCGTTAAACACACAGCATGCGTGTATCAGATCATCCAATCCAGCCAAAGTCTATCTCAGTATCATTTGCTATCTCTCTTTCCTCCTTACATATCTCTGGAGAGGAGGGTGCCACTGGCTATAGAACACCAGAATTATATAAAGCTTCCAACTTGACTCAAAAAGAATTTCAAACAAACAGATGGACTTGCTCATGAACATGTGAGTCAAAGTTCTTTATAGCTTCAAATTCTCATATACCCTCTGCCCATCCCTCTCTTTCTGCAGGCCAGTAAGTGCACAGTGATCGGAGGCTCTGGATTCCTGGGGCAGCACATGGTGGAGCAGTTGCTGGCAAGAGGCTACGCTGTCAATGTATTTGATATACGGCAAGGGTTTGACAATCCCCAGGTGCACTTCTTTCTGGGTGACCTCTGCAACCAACAGGTAATGGACCACCCAGCCTTGCCAGTTTTCCACAGGCCCCCAAAGGGAAACTACCAGGCTTACCCTGCTCAGAGGTCAGCCAAATTGTTTCAAAAAAATTTCTTTTGAAAAAATTTAAAGTTACATGAAAGAATTTAACACATACCCTCATTTCGTCAGTACAACTGCACTCTACCATGGTAGTGCAAAAGCAGCCATGGTCAGTACATAAAGGAATGGGTGCAACTGTGTGCCAATAAAACTTGATTTACAAAGTTGTCCACAGGCTATACTGTGCTGACTACTGTTCCAGAGTATTCAGTTGATCTTAGAACAACATGGGTCAGAGGCACTGACCCTCCGTGTACAACTTTTGACTCCCCAAAAGCTTAACTGCTAGTAGCCTACTGTTGACCTTACCGGTAATATAAACAGTCACTTAACACACATTTTGTATGTTGTATGTATTATATACAATATTCTTACAGTAAAGTAAGCTACAAAAAAGGAAATGTTGTTAGGTAAACCATAAGGAGTAGGGCACATGGGTGGCTCAGTCACTTGAGCATCTGACTTTGGCTTAGCTCTTGATCTCACAGTTCGCAAGTTTGAACCCCACTTTGGGCTTGCTGCTGTCAGTGCAGAGCCCACTTTGGATCCTCTGTCCCCCTCTCTCTGCCCCTGTCCCTCTTGTGCTCTCTCAAAAATAAATAAGCATTAAAAAAAGAAAACCACAAGAAGAGAAAATACATTCATGGTCCTGTACTGTATTTACCTCAAAACCGCATATAAGTGGGCCCATGCAGTCCAAATCCATGTTGTTCAAGGGTCACCTACGTACCCCAAAGTGCAGTCACTGGTTTTCAGGGTTTTTTTATTGGTATGTTTCACATTCCATAAACTTCATATTTTTAAAGTGTACAATTCAGTGGTTGTGTAGTCAAAAAGTTGTGTGACCATCACCTTGGTCTCATTCCAGAACATTTTCATCATCCCAGCAGAAAATCCCAGGCCCATTAGCAGTTGTTCCCCTTTTGCTCTCCTGCCCTCCCAGCCCTTGGCAACCCACTCATCTCCTGTCTCTGTAGATGTGCCTGCTCTGGGCATTTCGTATAAGTGGAATCATGCAATAATATATGTCCTTTTATGACTGGCTTCTTTTACTGAGCATGTTTGCAGGCTTTACTTGTGTCATAAAGGTATTAATATTTTGAGTTTTATTAGATGTTGCCAAATTGCTGAACAAAGCTGCTATATCAGTTTTCTGTTCACACCAGCAGTGTGGTTGGTAGGATCCGCATCGTTCTACGTCTTTGCCAACACTCAGTGTACTTAGACTTTTTGGTATTGCCATTCCAAAGAATGTGGAATGGTAGTTTGGTGAGGCTTAGAGTCATGTGCCCTCCCTATTCAGGAGGCCAGACTCTGTGCTCTTTGTTGATCCTCTGTGAAGTGCCTGTCAACAACCTTTGTCCATTTGTCTTTGGCTTACCTTGTTTCTCTTATGGATTTAGAATGCTCTATCACAGACAGCTTCCTTCAGCCTGTCCGTGGGCTCTTATTCTTGACTTTGGCGTCATTTGCCATAGTTGTTTTACTTTGAATTTTAAGGACACAGCTTCCCTCGCAGGCTGTCTTCTCTCCCATCCTGCCCACACCTCTGAGCCTGGAGATGGGGTAGAAGTCTTCCTTGTCATTGCCACTTCCTCACTGCCCTAAGATCCCTCTGGCTGTGCAGATGGTGCCAGCGGACTGTACATACCCCAGTGCCTTCCTTGGGACAGTCATCCACAGCCATGTGTTCCCTTTCCCAGGGGACTCCATCTTATTTCTTAGTGATTTTAGCTCCTGGCCGAGGTCAGCCTCATCATAACTGTCGATAAGTTCAGTAATCACACAAATGACCCTGCCAATACCCTCACCTCACCTCTCCTTGGCCTTCTGTCACTCAGCCTCTTGGCTTCCAGGCCTGTTGTCATCCCCCGCCCCAGAGCCTGTTACTGTTACTAAATGTGTCCTCAACATGATCTCACTTACAGGCCCCCCACCACCTCCTATCTTTCTAGTTCGTAACCTAATACCTTCACCTACCAATCCTTAAACCACACCCAGATTTCTGGCTCTTTTCCACTCTCCGTCCCCCAGTTTGTGTTCTCACTGCCTTTGAGTCCAAGGCTGACTTACTCTCTTGCATAACACTTATCCCCCTTGCCTCTTTCTTCTTGTCTGTATCAGTCAGGGTTCTCCACAGACAAACAACCACTAACGTGTGTGTGTATGTAGATAAAGAGGAAGAGGGAGAGAGAGATGGAGAAAGGGATAGAATAAGATTTAATTAAATAAATTGGCTCATGGGATTGTGGGGCTGGCAAGATTGAAATTTGCAGGGCAGGCCAGCTGGCTGGAAACTCATGCAGGAGCTGATGCTGCAGTCCTGAGGCAGAATTTCTTACAGAAACCTCAGGGTTTGCTCTTAAGGCCTTTCAAGTAATTGGATGAAGCCCACACAGAGTATGGAGGATAATCTCCTGTACTTAAAGTCAGCTGATTATAGATGTTAACCACAGTCATAAAATACCTTTATGGCAACACCTAGACAGGTATTTGATGGAATGATGGGACTGGAGCCTCACCAAGTGGACACATAAACTTCTACATCAGGTTATACTTCCTAGGTATAACCCCAGTCCTGGTTAAATCTGATTCTCCCTCCTCCCTTGGGGCCTCTGGGCACTGAACAGGGCCGAAGAAGAAAATACAAGGTTTTTTGCCTTGTTCTTCATGGCCATGGCCTTCAAGCTGGTCCCATGGTACCTCATGGCACCACATACACAGACGTGCCTGTGACCACATCCACGCTCTGCAGGTGCCTTATCTGTGCCAGCTGGAGCCCCTCTCTTCCTACCCAGTGATTCAGCTAGGGATTCTGGCCTTTCTCTCCTGCATCAGCAATTGATCCCTTTCTGCCCAGTCATAGCCATCAGCACACAGACATATTGCAGGCTCACCCATCGTAAGAAAGCAAAACGCCCTGATGGGAGATCCCACTCCAGCCATTGCCCCACTTGTCTCTCTCGTGTCATAGGGGGAGCTCAAAGAACCATTTGCACTTGTCGCCTCTGATTGCTTCATTCCATTGTCTCTTACAAGTACTCCAGCTAGGTTGTCACCAACAGCCCCCTGTCACAGCCATCGGGGGCCTAGAGGAAACCAGATCCAGTGGCCAAGCCTAGGACACCCTACTTGCCCATTTCTCCTCTTGCCATTCTGTCTCATCTCTATAATTTCTTTTTTCTGGTTCTTGTTCTCCTTATCTCTATAGTTTCTAAATGTGGCAGGCTCCAGAGCTTATTGCTTAGATCTCTTTTCTTCTCTGAGCACACTCAGTGTCCACGTGAATCCCCCCTCCCCTGGTTCACCGATGAAATACAGTCTAGGAGCTGATGAGCTCCCAGCTTGATATCTCCAGCCTGTAGCTCTCCTGGACTGTATCTGTCCAGCAGGCAGATATCTCTATTTAGATACATAACAGACATTTTAGACTTGCCATATCCAAAATTCAGCTCCTGGTTCCCTGCTACAGGCCCCCTCTCCCACTACAGCAAGCCTACTAAAGTCCTTTCCATCTCAATAAATGACCCACTCTGTCTTTCCAATTGCTTTGGCCAAACACAATACATTTACCTTTGATTCCTTTCTCTTGTACCCTTCATCACATTCATCATCAGATCTTTTTGACTGCACTCTCCGAATAGATCCCCAATTCACCAACTTCTTATTCCTTCATTTGTTACCATGCTTCTCGAAGCCACCACCCTTTTAATGCATAAATCAAATCTTGATACCCCTCTGTTCAGAAGTCTCCAGTGATCCAGTTATGTTTAGAGCAAACATGTAAGCCCTTATAGTCACCTATGAGGTCCTGCATGATTTGCCCTCACTACCTCTCTGGCCTAACCCTCTCTTGTATTACTCTGCTCATTGCTCTGCTCCAGGCATACTGGTGTCTTTACCACTCCTCAGACTCACCGAATTTCTGCCTCAGGACCTTTGTACTCACTGCTCTTTCTACCAGGAATGCTCTTTGTGAACCACCAACCTTGCTCCCTAAATTTAAGTCTCCGACCAACTTATTATGCTAAGCCACAAGCCACTCTAGATCTCCTTTACTCGGTATTATATTTCTGTATAACACTTGATACTAGCTGATATACTCTGTATCTACTTGTTTATCTGCCCACCATCCCTGGAGAAAGGAAGTTCCATGAAGGCAGGGATATTGTCTCTCTTGATCAATGCTGTGTACTCTCAAAGGAGATGAGACTCCTTAGCAAACTTCAGCTTCCTTCCAAACTGCCCTCTCAAGTCTCTACTACTCCTGTGATATGGTTGCTAGTCTTTTATTTACAAAGTTTTTTTTAAACACAAACTTAAAGCAAGACCCGCCAGCATGGTGTATTCTCCAGCTACACTCAGCTACTCAGGCACCAGCAGGGAGAAGGAGAGAGTTGCATTTAACCAGGGCTGCAGTTTGCCAGACCTACTTGATAAAGACAGACATAAGCAAGATCAAGATTGCAATGATGGATCAAGAAGTCCAAGCTAAAGAGGATGTGAAGAGGGTGAAGGGGTTTAAAATGGGTTTGAAAGTCACTACTTAGGTTTTGTGCCATATTCTTGAATTCGTTCATCAGTACTTCTTCTCTCCCATTTCTTTCTAGGTTCCTTCCTCTTCCTGAAATGTTTCCTTTAGCATCCTTCAGTGAATATTTGGGCAGAAAACTTTCTATGGCCCTTGTATGCTTGAAAATGTTGTTATGTCACCCTTTCTCATAAGTGCTTATTTGCTGGGGGTGGAGTTGTAGGTTCATAACTATTCCTTCCAACACTCAATCTGATCATTCCTTTGGGGGTCAGCTGGGTTTTCCTCTCATGCCTTTTAGGATTTTCTTTTTTATCCTGTATACTCTATGGAAAACATGTCTAGGTCTGACTTTTCGTTTTGTATTTAAATCCTACTCAACACCTAGTGGGCCGTTGGACTCTGAGGATGGAATTCCGTCCTCATTTCTGGAAAATTCTTCAAATACTGACTCTACTTCCATTCTCTTTTCTTTCTGGAAACCTTACCAGACATACATGGAGGGAAGGTGGGAGTCCTTAATTATATTCTACATGTCTGTTAGTTTCTCCTTCATGTGTTCTTTCAAGTTCTGTCTTTGTAATATTTCATAGATTTCCTCTGTATCATATCCACTCACAGACAGTCTTGTTTCACCTATATCCCCACCCCACCCTCAGATTGTTTTGAAGCCAATCCTAAACACCATTATCATTTTTATTCCTGTAAGTATTTCAGTATTTGTCACTAAAAGATAAGGAGCCTTTTTAAAAACACAGTTCCATAACTACATCTAAAACATGGTGACAATTCCTTAAGTTCCAGCCTGTGTTTAAATACCCCTAAATGTCTCATAAGTGCTTTTAAACAGATTTCTTTCCAAGTGACGAACCAAGAAGATTTCTTTCCAAATAACGAACCAAGAAGATTTCTTTCCAAATAATGAACCAAGAAGGTTAAGATACTGAAGTTGATTGAGCTAGTTAAGTCTCTTATAAAAGTTCCCCTTCACATTTCATTTGTTGAATAACTGATATTTATTTAGAACTGTATTTATTGTCCTGTAGCATTTCCCATGGACTGGATTTTGCAGATTGCATTCCCATGGTTTTGTTTGACATGTCCCTCTGTTCTCTAGGGTTTCTAAACTGGTAGGTCTGGGACTGCACTGTCCAGTAAAGCAGATGTAGTACAGAAAAAGGGAATATACATAATTCATTAATAATTCTTATCTGGATTACATATTGAAATGATAGTATTTTGGATATATTAAATAAAATACATTATAATTATTTTCATCCATTTATTTTTACTTTTTTGATGTGAGTACTACAAAGTTTAAAGTCAGATCTCTGCCTTATATTTCTAGTGGACTAAGAGCTGGATCTGATTCTGGTTCAGTTTTTTCCTTTGGGGCACCAATAGCAATATGTACATCTAGTGCTCAGATTTTGATTTCTGTATGCTATTGCCCATAAAAGGACCAGGGTTCCTTGGGAATATAGCCTATTCAGGACTCTGAGCAGGGGTAATACAGTGAGCCTGAGACATTTTCTTAGGACAAAATTAAGAAAGTGCTCAAAACCTAATAAGAATATGTCAAAAGGACATAGGAACCTGGGGTGCCTGTGTGGTTCTTTCAGTGAAGTGTCCGACTCTTGACTTCGGCTCAGGTCATAATCTCACAGTTTTTGTGAGTTTGAGCCCTATGCCAGGCTCTGCTCTGGCAGGTTTGGAGCCTGCTCAGGATTCTCTCTCTCTGCCTCTCTTTGCCCATCCCATGTGCCCTCCCCACCATCTCTCTCTCTCTCTCTCTCTCTCTCTCGATATATGTGTGTATGTGTATATATATATATATATATCTTTCAATAAATAAATAAATAAATAAACTTTAAAAATTTTAAAAAAGAAGGACATGAACCAACTTGAAGAGCTTCCACTGGCCAAATTTGGGACATTTAAACCTCACAAAAGGTAATAGTAGTGAATAGTAATGCATTGAATAAAATAAGAATCCATGTGTCCCTGAAAATGATAAAAAGAAAAATTAGGGGGCACCTGGGTGGCTTAGTCAGTTATGCTTCCAACTCTTGATTTTAGCTGAGATCACGATCTCACAGCTCGTGGGCTCGAGCCCTGTGTCGGGCTCTAGGCTGACAGCATGGAGCCTGCTTGGGATTCTCTCTCTCCCTCTTTCTCTCTGCCCCTCCCCTACTTGCTTCTCTCAAAATAAATAAATAAACTTTAAAAAAAAGAAAAACTAGTATAGAGGAGGGGGAACATCTACATTACAGAGGAATGCCAACTAATAAAAGTAAAACAAATGCTAGAATTAGGATTTTTACCATTTTGCAATAATGTGTTAATAAGTGTTCCAGGCAAGAATCATCACTGAATGTTCGAGATTGAAAGAGACAGAAGAGATATGAGGACTAAATACAATATGATCCATGATTGGATCCTGGATCCAAATATAAAAATGCCTTTAAAGGACATTACTGGGACAATGGGAGAAATTTGGATATAGACTAATTATTGGATAAGAGTGTCCCATCCTGTTACATTTATTGTGTGTGATCATTAGTGGTATTTAGGAGGATGTCTTTATTCTTAGAATATACCTAATGAAGAGTTTAGAGGCAAAGTGGCACAGTGTCTCAACTTACTCTTAAGTGGTTTCAAAAAAAAAAAAAAAGATCTTGTGTGTGTGTACCTACAAAGAAAATTATGGCAAAATATTAATAATCAGTGGATCTAGGCACATAAACTCATGATTGTCTTTGTTTTAGTGATGTTCGTCTGTTGATCATTCCTAGATCTTATTGCTTAATGAAGGTTTTGTAAAATGGCGACATGCCATCATTCTCTCTTTCTTTCTTAATTCAATTCTTTGCACCTTATGCAGATTAAATGTTTGACTGTTTGTTTCCTTTATTAGTTTGTAGAAGGAATTCTTATTCTTACTGGTGATCAAATTGCCCCTTCTTTGGCCAGTGAGAGCCTCTTCAAGTTGACTCTTGAGTCCTTTTAACAGGACCCCAGGAGTCTTGACTAGCTAGCTTCCTTACTTTCTGGCTCAACAAGGTGTTCCTGACTCGTCTTATCTATTTCCTGCCCCAGATCTATAATCAGCCCTTGCTCTCAGGAGCTCTGGTTCCTTTTAGCAGTAAATTAAGCATACCTGTTTTTATTTCCTTTCAGCTCTTGCTGTTCCATATCTATTTTCACAGAAGGGACTACTCCTATGTATTGGCTGTTTGCACTGCCTTTCATGTTGTGGGACTTTTTCATATTATTCATAATTTGTATCTATGAGCTGGTTTTCCCAGGAGTTTTACCATCAGGTGCCCTGAATTGTCACACACATGCATACATACCCCCCATGGTACACAGAGGCACAGATATTGCCTTTGTCTGGACCCCACAGGCTTCTTTCTCATGCCCTAAACCAGTTTTCCCTGGGGACCAGTCAATGGGGAGGGGCGATTGAAAGGACAACATGGTTTCTATCCTATGTACTTCTGTATTATTTGAATCTTTTACAATGAGATGTATTTCCATGTTAATTAGACTTATGAAAGGGCAAGACACCTACATGCCATAGATTGGAGAGTGGGAATGTGAGGAGGCTGTTTACTTGTCTAAAGCAGGAATAATTTCTTTGGTCTCTGTTTGCTTTTCTAGGATCTCTACCCAGCTCTGAAAGGTGTAAGCACGGTTTTCCACTGTGCATCACCCCCACCATCCAGTAACAACAAGGAACTCTTTTATAGAGTGAATTACATTGGCACCAAGAATGTCATTGAAACTTGCAAAGAGGCTGGGGTTCAGGTAAGGGGAAAGCTGGAGTGAGTGCTATCAGGAGCATGTCGTGGCCCCTTCTAAGTGTGTGGGAGCCAGGGTTCTTCTTGCTCTCTTCCTGGGTCTAGCCAGGCTTGCTTCCTAAAATATTGTGAAGATCCTAGAATCAACCCTAGGAGCTGCTGGGCCAATTTGAGCTATAATATTCTAACTGCATCTCAGTAGACCATCTGAGGATGCTAAGGCTTATCAGTCTCTGGTTAAAGAGCTGTAAAATGTCTATTGCTTATATTTTTTATTATGATGTCATAAAATTTACCATTTTATCCATTTTTTAATTTACAGTTCAGTGGCATCAAGTACATTCACATTGCTCTGCAAACATCCCCACAACCCATCTCTACTTTCATCTTCCCAAACTGAAACTCTATCCCCATTAAACAATAGCACCCCTCCCCCTCCTATCCAAGCCCTTGGCACCCACCATCCTACATTCTGTTTCCATGAATCTAGAGACCGCATAGAAGTGGACTTTATATCTAGCTTCTTTCACTCAGCATAAGGTCTTCTAGGTTCATCCATATTGTAGCCTGTATCAGAATGTCTTTTTTTTTTTTTTAACCACTGAATAACATTCCGTTGTGTGGAGAGGCCACATTTTGTCTAGCCATTCATTCATCAGTGGACACCTGTTGCTTACATGTTTGACTATTGTGAATCATGCTGCTAGAGGTGTAGGTGTATAAATATCTGCTCCAGTCTCTGCTTTCAGTTCTTTTGGGTAAATACCCAGAAGTGGAATTCCTGGATCATACCCTAATTCTATGTTTAACCTTTTAAGGAACTGCCATACTATTTTCCAGACCTTGCTTACATTTTCAAAGAAAAATTAGCTGTTTACTTTTTACCAATAGAAACCTGTTATAATTCAGATCTGAGGGCATATGAATTTCCACCCTGTCATAGCTTGCTGCTTTGTTATAAATCCTGGTTCTCAGGATCATCACCCTTAATGGGCCACCCAGCATCATCAACTGACCCAGCAAGAACAAGTGGGTGCCTGGTGGCTCAGTCGGTTGAGCATCCGACTCTTGATTTAGGCTCAGGTCATGATCTCACGGTTCATGGGATCAAGACCCATGTCAGGCTCTGCACTGATAGCATGAAGCCTGCTTGGGAATCTCTCTCTCCCTCCTTTGTACCTCCCCAGCTCATGTACACAATCACTCCTGCTCTCTCTCTCTCTCTCTCTATCTCTCTCAAAATAAATAAACAAACACCAATAAATTAAAAAAAAAAAAAAAACATTAAAAGAAAAGAACAAGTGGATAAGGAGCTCTTCAGAGGTCAGTGCCTGGAAAGGTTGGATCATAGTAATAGTGACCCCTTATACTTTGCAAATGATAAGACATTTTGCCCTGTAGTTGTCACCTGATTTGCTTCTCAGTAGGTAACCAGGAGCTACTAATGTCTCTTAATAGGTGAGGAACCAGATTTGGAAGGCTAAATGATATCTCTTTGCCAGTAATGAAAGAGGTGGGATTAAAATCACCCTCTGATGCCAAATCCCAGACTCCTTAGTCTATACCATGCTTGAGCTCTGTGAATTTCACTGCTGCTGTTTTTTTTTTTAATGGACTAAACAAATAAGAATAATATAGTACTCATATAATCATCACAGAGTATAAGTAACACTACTGGTGAAGTTGAAGCCCTGTGTGTTTCCATCCTCAATGCCATTGCTGTCCTTCCCCACCCATGGAGAATGACTGTCCTGAACTTGGGTTTATCATTGCTCTTTGCTCCGTGTGCAGCCAATATAAGTTATCAGTTTGCATGTTAAAAACTTTATAGAAATGATATAGTGAATATATCTTCCTGCAACTTGCTTTTTCTCCCAACATGTTTTTTGAGATTTTTCCATCTCAATATATGTATGTGGAGTATATTCACTGAAGTGGCAGAATAGCTTAGTGGGCTGCAGTGCAGAAAATGGCTTTTCATATTATATTTAGGAAACATTTCCTAACACTGGAATCAAGAGACTGTTTAATGTGGGTTTTCTCCCCAAAGGTTTAAAGTGTTATTTTGCACATTCAAATCTTTAACCCACCAACAGTTTAAGTTTGTATGTGGTCTGAGGTAGCGATTGAATTTTTGTTGTTCAGCATCATTTATCATGTGACCCATCCCTTACCTGCTCTTCAGTGCCCCCTCCAGCACATCTCAGATGTAGGTGCCTTCCACGGGTCTCTTCCCAGCTCTTTCCTCTGCTTCATTGGCTTCCGCCTGTGCCCATGCTACTGTGCTCTGCCTTCAGTAAGCAAGGCTTAAGGCCAATCTCAGTATGTGCTAGAACAACTCACCCCCTAGCCATGTTCTTCAGAATTTGCGTGGCTGTCCTTAGCCCTTTGCTCATCCATGTAAATTTTAGAATCAACTTCTCGAGTTCCTTGATAAAGGCTGTTGGAGTTGTTATTGTCATTGCATCAAATTTAAAGGTAATTTGGGAGAGAATCGATACCTTTCCAATACTCAGTCTTTGTATCCATAAATACATGATAACATCTCTATCTCTCTCTTTAATGCCTTTTAATAGAGTTTTATCCTTTACTTTAGAAAGATTTTGTACATCTTTTGTTAAACTTATCCCTGTGTTCTTAATTTTGGGTTATTAAAATAATATCTTTCATATTATATTTTTAATTGCTAATGACAAACACAATTTTTGTATATTGATTTTGGACTCCCCAACTCTGCTGAACTGTAACTATAATATTTTCTGTATGTTTATAATGTTTTCTGTGTAGACATTTCCAACATCTGTGAATGGTGATAGTTTTGTTTCCTCTTTTCAAATTACTCCTTATTGTTTGTCTTAACCCACTACACTTACTAGGACTTCCAGTACAATGTTGAATAAAAGCGGTAAAGATACGATTCGAGCTATTGGTGTTCAGTTTTGGACGTGCTGCCTTTAACCAGAGGGCTGGAAGCTGGGACCCTTGTAAGAAAGCATTTCCTTTCTAATAGCACTTCTCAAGTGGGTATGGTGCACATGCGCTTGTGTACCTGTGCTGACATGCCAGGGTTGGTACCAGAAGCACCAGGCATCTTTTTCAGACAGACATCTCCCTCTAAGTTTGGGGGCTATCCTTCTCCCTTGAGGAATCATTCCCACAGTGAGATACCTGTTCCACCTCTCAGTAGTGATAGAGAAAAAAACGTGAAATCCACTGTTTTAAATGCTATAGAATGTATCTCGAATCCACGTAGCTAACAAAAGATGCTGATCTTTGAATTATTTTAAAAATACCTGAATAGCAAAGCATTGCAGTAAATAATTTGTGCGGTGCCTTGCCTGTGAGGGTTGTGAACATGTTGTTTGATTCTCTTTCATGCATGACCATCAGATTGTTTAAATAACGATCATTTCTTACTTTTATTTTTTTTAACCTTCCTTTCTCCTCTGCCAGAAACTCATTTTAACCAGCAGTGCTAGTGTCGTCTTTGAGGGTGTCAACATCAAGAATGGAACCGAAGACCTCCCTTATGCCATGAAACCCATTGACTATTACACGGAGACAAAAATCTTACAGGAGAGAGTATGTACCTGAGAACTCATTGAGTGACAAGCGAGTTCCATGAACATCTGTACGGTTTAGATTTTTAAGAAAAATATTTATGAAGTTAGTGTTCTCAGGCCTGAATACCTAACTTGGGAAGTAAAATTCATGGATGAAATTCGATTTAAAAAATAATAACAATAGCTTAATGTGAGTGTTTTACAGGAACTTTCTCATTTAAACTTCACAGTGACCCTATAAGGTGGATATTATTATCATCACCAGGTTACAGATGAGGACAGTTGATGCACAGAGATTCACTTTCTTCCTGAGACTCTGCAACTAGTGGGTGGCTAACCCCATGCACTCAACCTTTACGCTATGCAAGGTTACTCAGTTGCCATAGAAATCAGAGGCAATTTATGATAATTCCAAGCATTCAAGCAGAACTTGGGCTTGACACACAAGTGTTTTCATTTGAACACACCTTCCTAGTGGCACTCTTACCCCCTTCCCATATTCTTAAGCAATGAAAGGATCTTGCTTTATTTTAAGGAAAAGTACGATGCAAGGCACTGGTTTCCACTTGGCAAACTAGCTTCGCCCAGGAGCGCCTGGTTTTAGCAGCAGTCCGAGTTGAGTAACAGGGCCAGTAAGCCTTTGGACTCCAGGGCTACAGGGACCCTGACAGCAGCTAGCTCCAGGACTAATGTCCAAGGAGAATATTACCCTAAGGACATACTTAACTTGAAGGCCATAGATGCTCATTGAGCACAGACAGCTTGCCTTAGCAGGGGAAGCTGTGACCTTACCTCTCCCAGGTGTTTGAAGCATATCATACCCACTGAGGTTGCATTTCACAGCCAGCAAACTAGAGCTTAGTGCTGGCTTGGCATGCATCCCACTGTGCTGTCTGAGAGCCAGCTGCCTCCCATCTGTTTGGTATTACTCGAACTCAAAAAGTTCCTGAATAACTCATCTGCAGGGAGACACAAGGGCCTCCCCAATCTAGGGGGTGGAAGCCTGGCTTTTTGTAAGCTGCAGTCCTGTCTCCAGCTTCTGCCACCCTCTCCTTGGAGCATGGAGAGCCTCACAGAGCTCCCACCTGATAGGACTTGAACCAAGAAGCACTCTCGTCTAAGGCACTGGGACTCCCCCTGTCTACTGTAAGTGGCAGCCATGCCTCAGACCATCGGTGCCTCACTTGCGTTGACTTTTGGCTGCTCAATTAGAAGTAAGCAAAGCCTATAAATGCCTGCAACATTGACCTTCCTGGAGCCCCATGGCAGCCCCTGTTGGCACACATCTCGCTGTTGATTTTCAGACCTCTCAACTGATGATAAACTCAGTCAACTCAAAGTCAGCCTAAACTCACTGGGAGGAAAACATGTGCAAGAATTTTGCCACCATAGAGTAGAAATCCTAGGTGAGGTGGTACAATAAGTACACATACCAGGCACATACCGAAACAGTTGACGTGGGTCACCTCATTTGGTCAGTGCACAGCCCCATCCGGGTAGGAGCTGTCATGGTCCACATTTTTACGAATAACATAGCAAATCATTCGGGATGTTTTGTCACTTTTGAAGCAAAACCTGTTTCTCTGTACTTCAAGTCCTTAAGTTCTAGTTTGTCCACTAAGCCACGCGAAACATATCTTTTCTGACAGTGGATGACAGAAATAACGGCTGCCACTTCTTGAGTGCTTACTAGGTACTAGGCACTGCTCTAGACTTTACCTGTGTTGGATCATCTCTTTAGCTACCCAGTAACTGCACTGTTTCTCCCAGACCCATTACCTTCTCAGTCCCTTCTTCCTGGCCCACTTGGGTTCATCAGAGACCCTTCCCGGGAGGTGGTTCTTAGAACTGACCAGAGCGGCCTGTGACTGGTGGAAACAAGCACGTGGAGCTTAAGGCAGGAGGCTAAAGGCTAACTTGCTAACTAGAACCCTCAGATTTTTTCCACAAACTGCGGCCAAGGCTCATCTTCCCCTGGCTGCAGTTGTGCATTTTAGGCCTTTCTCTTTAATCATACTGTGGTTGTTGTTGTTGTTGTTGTTTAAGTAGGCTCCACACCCAACATAGGGCTTTAATTCACAACCCTGAGTCGCATGTTCCATTGACTGAGCCAGTCAGGTGACCTTGATCATACTGGTTTTGACCCAGCTACCTCTCCTGTGTTTTCAAATTTGGGTGGCATGGGTGGATGGAATAGAGCAGTAGCTTCAAATTATACCAGAGCAGAGGCCAGCCTCCATGTCTCCTGTGAGTCTTGCTACTGACCTGCCCTTTCTGCTCTTTACAGGCAGTCCTGGATGCCAATGATCCTGAGAGGAATTTCTTAACCATAGCCATCCGCCCTCATGGCATTTTTGGCCCAAAGGACCCCCAGTTGGTCCCCACCCTCATTGAGGCAGCCAAGAAAGGCAAGATGAAGTTTGTGATTGGGTAAGTTGGCCCACAATTGGTCTTCTTCATGACCCCTTGACAAGTATCAGTCAAGTTTGTGTAGCTCTCTTCTAATGTGGCCTTTTCTGCCACCCTCTCTGTTTGTCTCCTGGGGCTGCCACAAGTGACCACAAACTGAGGGCCTTAAAACAACAGAGATTAATTCTCTCCCAGTTCTGGAGGCTAGAAGTCCGAAATCAAGGCATTGGCAGGGTTGGTCCTTCTGGAAACTGAGGGAGAATCTCTTCCAGGCCTTTCTCCCAGCTTCTGGTGGTGGCCAGCAGTCTTTGGTGTTACTTAGCTTATAACAAGTCACTCTAATCTCTGCCTCCACATTCACATGAGCATCTTTTCTGTGTGTCTCTATCCCAATTTCCCTTTTAAAGGGATGCCAGCCACTGGATTTAGAGTCCATCCTACCCCAATATGTCCTCATCTTAACTTGATTACACCTTCAGAGACTCTAATTCCAAATAAGGTCACATCCAAAAGTTCCAGGGAGACATGAATTTGGGGAGGACAGTGTTCAACCTAGTACACTGTCAGGTAGCCTGGGAAGATATTTGTGTCCCTGTTGGGAAATTGAGGAAATAGGCTCAAGGGGGAAAAGAGTGGCACAAGGTCAAGGGCCAGGCCTTCAGCTCTCCTTGCATCTAGGAAGGCAGGTAGAGGTGTTCGCATTCCTCATCAAGGAAAGTGCAGGTGGTAAGACCCTTGCAGGTGGTGACAGAGTGTGGCTGTTTCCCCAGTACACCTGGCTTCCTTCCTTTCTTTTTCTTTCTTTCCTCCTCTTATTCCTGTGTCCTGGCACCTTGCTTCTCTGCCTCTTGCTTTGCTTCCTTGCTGCCCTGTCTTCTTGCTTTGAGGGATTAGAAAGAGATGGTAGAAAAGTGTGAGGCCAAAGTAAGCCATTAGCCCAGAGTGTCCCAGGGGGAGTTGAAGACCCTCTACCCAAATAGAAGCCCAGAGCAGATAATACCGGGGTTGGCCTTGCCAGGATAGGGCAGGCTGGGCACTGGGCTCTCAGACTCATTGCTTGGCCCTTACATATCCCACCTCTGAGGGCCCCAGAAACGTTGGCCCCTGCACATCTCTAACTGTGGAACCATTCCCGGCATGCCCACAGAAATGGGGAGAACCTGGTGGACTTCACCTTCGTGGAGAATGTGGTGCATGGACACATCCTGGCTGCAGAGCACCTCTCCCAAGATGTGGCCATCAGTGGGAAGGTAAGGCTCCTGCTCCTCCTGCCCCGTGTGTGTTTGCCCGTCTTCGGATTGTGTCTCCCCATGATTGGATTTGTTGGCAAATTGCCTTCATGTTCCCGTGTCCTGGCCGATCTGGTCCGAGGTTGATCCCCTATGGTAGGTGGTGGGGTGACATTGCAGTGCCACACAGCTCCAAACAGCCCAAATCCAGGGCCAATGAGCTGGGATTGAATAAACATTCGGGACCTGGTTCTCCATGTTATGTGACCTGGATACACACAGTGGACTTGACTGCTCCCAGCAGGGTCCCACATACATTTGATGGGGTGCTTCCTATTCATCTTTTCTCCTGCTTATTCTGGAAATTTCTCCATTTCTCCCCCATTGCCCACCCATGCTCATGCCTCTCACCACTCCAGAGGGGTGGATATACCTAAATGTCCTGGCATTTGGCACCTGGTGGGCAGGATGGACATGTCAGGGGAGGTGAGCCCTCACGCAGAGAGGGGAGAGCACATTAGGGCCTCCTCAGCCTCTCCTCCCACTCATAGGGCCTCCATTTTCCTGTTTCTCACCACTACCTTTGGAAGTCCCTCTTTGGGCCTCATTTTTCTCCTGGACCTCTGCTGTTTTCCCACTGCTGTAACACTTAGGGTGGCAGGACTAGGGTAAGTGTGTGGCTTTTGGTTTAGACGAAACACATCACATTTGAGAAATGTAATATAACCTGTTTGTTGCATCTGAAGATAACGAGTTTTACCATGAAGAACATTATTATTAAATTAAGTGCAATTAACAAACATACTTTCCTGAATTCAGTCTAAGCTTCACTTAAAAATCCTGGCCCATAGGTAAAACTCCTCACCTTCCCTCTCGACTTTAAGGCTACCTGCCCATAGCTGCAAACCAAAAAAGCCCCTCTGCCGCAGTCTGACATTGGTAGATTGGAGACACTAGGTGGGCAGGCAGGGAGAGCCACTAGCTTCCTAAAATACTGGTCCCAGGCTGAGCCAGCAGCGTGTGGCTGAGCTCCCAAGTTCCAAGTGTGGTCTTCTCACCTCTGCAGCTGGGGAGCATTTTCTAACTTCTTGTTCTCTCTCCAGGCATTTCACATCACCAATGACGAGCCCATCCCTTTCTGGACATTCCTGTCTCGTATCCTGACAGGCCTCAACTATGAGGCCCCCAAGTACCACATCCCGTACTGGGTGGCCTACTACCTGGCTCTTCTGCTGTCCCTCCTGGTGATGGTGATCAGTCCTATCATCTGTGTCCAGCCCACTTTCACACCAATGCGGGTCGCACTGGCCGGCACATTCCACTATTACAGCTGTGAGAGAGCCAAACAGGTCATGGGCTACCGGCCCCTGGTCACCATGGATGACGCCATAGAAAGGACTATACAGGGCTTTCACCACCTGCGGAAGGTCAAGTGAGGCACCCCGGATACTGGGCCCTCTCAGTGCATTCCCCAGCCACTAACTGTCCCCTGTGGATCAATAAACTAACCTCCTTCAAGTGAGTTTCCTCTGAGTTTAGGTCTCCTCCTGCCAGTTAGATGAGACCACACCCAGCTCTTCTGCGACCACAAGGGTAGGGAAAGCAGCAGACATTTCTCCCTTTGTAGGATTGGATTTGAATTTCTTAAAGCAGGCAGCTTCATATTCTGCTGTTTGGTGTTCTCGTTCTTTCCCTCTTCCTCTCTGCCACCCCTCCTGAGTCCTGGGTTACTTATCATTCCAGTGTGCTTGTGCATAATCAAGGAAGCTATAGGGGAAAAACAACCCATTTGCTAATTGATGATGAGAAAGTACATTTTCTTCCATGTGAACTGATACTAGAGGAGAAGCCACAAACTGTTCGAGGAGCCACATAATACAGATATACTAGAAGAAGAGCAGAAGTTATAAACACATGGTGAAACTTCAAATGTACATTTCAAATACACACAGAAGTTAGAGCAAAAACTTAAAAATTTTAAGTAATTGTCACCCCACCACCAGCAATCTCCAGAGGGAAGAGACCACTTGTTGGTCACCTCCATATATGCGTCCAGGTTCTCTCTCAGGTGTAGCTGGTGTGCCTGCCTGCATTGTTTTTTCATAAAATGTTCTTTCATGGACAAATGTCTCTTTAGCAGCAGAGCCCCATTGTCCATTTTATTTTTTATTTTTTTTTTTTTAATTTTTTTTTTCAACGTTTTTTTATTTATTTTTTTTTTGGACAGAGAGAGACAGAGCATGAACGGGGGAGGGGCAGAGAGAGAGGGAGACACAGAATCGGAAACAGGCTCCAGGCTCCGAGCCATCAGCCCAGAGCCTGACGCGGGGCTCGAACTCACGGACCGCGAGATCGTGACCTGGCTGAAGTCGGACGCTTAACCGACTGCGCCACCCAGGCGCCCCCCCATTGTCCATTTTAGTTGCAAGGTGGTAGTGTGCCCCAGCAGCCTGCCATTTCAGCTGTGTAGTTCCTGTTCTAACATGGGACGTGGGGCCACTTGACAGTCTGCCACTGAAGAGGTCAGAGAGAAGTACCTCCTGGATCTGCTTGGAGTTTGGGCAGAAACTCCACGAGATGATGCAGAAAGGGCTGTTTCTCTGCAGCTCACGTTCATAGAACCCTTCGGCCAGTTTCCAAAAGGCAAAGCACATATGTTTCAGTGCTCTCTATTTTCTGGTGATATTCTGCTTACAGAACCTGCTTTCTTCCCAGACTCATTGAAATGTAATGTTAAAGATTTCTGCTTTCTTCTCTGCCTTTGTCCAGGGGTGGAAAGGCAGCAGGAGAGACTGGAGTAAAGTGAAGGTCTTGTACATGCCATGAGGTATGTGTGATAGGAACGTCACCCCCGCCTGGGGGTAGACTGTACGAAGCTGATGGGGCAGGGGAGCACAAGCAGAAATAAGACAAGGTCTTTGCCCCGGAGGCACTTAGAATAGAGGAGCTTGATATATGTTCACAAGCCGGGGTGCCTGGGAGACAAGGTGGTGTAATTTCAGGGGAAGGAGACATGGATTCCAGGCAAGACCATCAAAAAGGCTTCCAACGAGGAGGCGACAGCATTGAGTTGGACCTTGAAGGATGGATAAAGGGTCCATAGGTGTAGACCCCTAGGTGGCATTTCAGGCTGAAAGGCCAGGTTCATAAGCAATGACTTGTCATAAGTTCATCAGCAGTGTGTTGTCTTTCTCAGATTCAGTGAAGTACAGAAGTGACCGGCCTGGCTTGGGGCGGGGGGGGGGGGCGCAGCGTGGAGCAGTGGGAGGTTGGTTTGGTTGAAGAGCTAAGTAGGGCTGAGGATACCAAGCCAAGGGGCCTTAAACTTTGTCCCGTATGCATGGGAAACTGTTCAGGGTTTACACAGTGGAGGGCAAAAATCAAGAAGCTTATATCACCACCCTGTGTGGGGCCTGGGAGATAAATAGGAAGTAACAAAAGGCTGAGCAATGCTGTAGCCATGGAAATAGAAATGAAGCCTTAGTGGGAGCACCTGGAAAGGACTCAGCTTGCTGCCTGATTTCTTAGGCGGAGTGGGAGGGAGGAGGAGGCCACGGCATAGAACTGATGGACTCTGCTTTCAGAGCTGTGAGGAGGAGACTCAGGCCTAGAAGAGGGAGACTGGCAGACCAAAGTGCCCACAGCTTTGTCCTCCCAGCTTTCTTGGGAAAATGCTACCAGCTGCCCCTACAAAAGGTGTCCCTCACCGAACTGTCCAGAGTTCGTACGTCCTGTCCATCCGTATCTACTGCCTCAGGGAACCTCTGGTCTGCTCACTTGTTTTATTCACCCATTCATTGTACACGTTTTTTGGGCACTGCCTGGGCTTCAGTGGTGAATGAAACAGGTACAGCCTGGAGCTGACATTGCAGTGGAGCTACCCTCCCTGCCGCAGAGGGCTTTTATGACTCCTTGCTCTGCCCTGTATTCCTGACTCAGACCTACATCACTCCCCACCCCCACCCCCATCCGTTTGGAGAAAATCCAACTGCCCGGGAAGGCTAGCCTTGGCGTCCCTATGGGGATTGTTAGAAATGATGGGGCCCCACCTCAGACCTACTGAGCAGAGACTCTGTGAGCCTGCCACTCTGCTTACGGGCTCCACGCATGGTTCCTCACCACTGAAGGAGACTCCCACCAGGTCACCAAGTCCAGCTAGAACCTTGCTTCAGTTATTGCAAGACTGAACTTGTCTTGCTAACCAGCCCGAGTCCCTGGGCCACCCCAATCTGTCCCTTTCCTGATGGCTGATAGCCTTGTAGTACACCTCCCTAAAATAACATCCTAGAGAACCAAGCTAGGCCTGCGCCTCTCCCCCATGGCATATCCATCTGTAAGATCAGGCTGGAGGGAAGGCAGTTCTCTCCCAGCTTGAGGACAGCTGAAAGTCCATGTCCAGTTCTGCATGTTCATTGGGAAGGTCTCTCATTTCAGTCCCTCCTCCCTCCCCGTTGATACTGACCTAGTTCAGCACCTGGCCCTCTCTATACCTGGATCGGGTGTACTGGGACAGCCAAGATGATCTGTCTGCCTCCCCTGATCCAGACTTTATGTATCTCCAGGTCATCCTTCCTAAAAGAGACCTAGATCTGTCCCTCCTCTGTCAAAAACACTTCAGTGGGTCCCAACTTTCTCTGGAACACATTCTGCAGCCAGTTTTTCACAACCTGTGCTCAGCCTGCCTTTCCAGCCTTTTCCACTGGGCTTCACACCTACTGCACTCCAGCCAAACTGCTCATGCCTTGTCAGACGTCCCCTTGCTCACATTGCCCTGGCTGCCTGTCCTGTCCTCTCCCTGTTATGTCCCCAAATCCAAAATAGCCAGATCCCTTCCCTGCAAAAAGCCTACCCTCTTTCTCCCAATTGGAAATCATCCACTTGCTCGGGACTCCCAGCCTGTAGCTCTCAATCTTCGCTTTATTTAATGTATTCCCTCGGTGTACTTCCTCCCACCCCTACCACGCTAGGAGCTCCTTGAGGGCAGAGCCAACCAACATCCCCACAGCACCAAGTGGGTGCTCAAGAAATGGGGGTAATTACCTGCCTGGCTTGAAATCCTAGAGTAACTGTAGCAATAGAAGGAAACAGCCAGTGGGACTGGTTGGAGTAGGGGTTCCAGGCCTGGCATTCATTCGTGGAATTGGGAGGTCTGTGAATTCTATGAATTGGCCACAACCTTTGGGACATCCGTGAGTATGTGTCTTTTGTCAGCAGAGGGCACAGAGCTGTCAGCTTTTCAAAGATGACTATGGCCCAATACAAAATCCAAGCTGGTGGGATGGGTGCCAGCAGCTGTAGGGAAGCCTGCTTTTGAGGAAGGGTCCAAGAGAGAGACAAGTTGACAGGGAAGAGGCCAGAGTGGAGCTCCCAGGCCTCATTAGCATCTCCATCTGCGAGTGTTCGTGGACCAAGAGGTGGCTGTGGCCAGCTGCTCTGCCTGTAGGTCCATGACTTCAAGATAGAGAAGGACTGGAAGCAAGGTAGAAGTGGACTTGTCAGATGGGACAGAAATGCGTTAGGCCTCTGGCCACAGCCCTTCAAGTGCTGGTGTGCATTTCTATCCACTGACTAGGATATCCTTGCCTTGCTGTGTGATAATAGCCCTTGCTGGTAGAAAGTTCTCCCTTCTGCTGAACTGAAATACCTCTCTGCAACTCCCCTTGCCTTCCCTCTCTCCACCCAGCACCAGCAAGCTAGCCTATAAGCTCCTCATGGCTCCTCAGCTGCATTCTGCTCTGCATCGCTCACCTCAGGGTATCTGGTCCTGCTGGGCAAGCAGCCTGTTCTTTCAAACTTTCTTTCCAACATCATTCACTCCTCACAGCTTTTGCCCTACAGTCTCTCTCTCCTGGCTTCCTACAAAGCCCAGCCTGCACTGCCATCAGTCATTGGCTCAGCTGCCCGGGTCTCCTACAAGCCGCTACACTCCTCAAGGTCCAGGGACTTTGGATTTGTTTCTCTGCCTCTGAAGTCCTGTGCAGTGGCTGCTCCTGGGACCAGACTGAAAGGGTATTTAGAGGACAAAGCTACTAACACCCACTTTGACCAGCTGGGGGAGCCCCAGAGAGAAGAAGCCATGGCATAGGGCACTCAGGCAATTAGCGGAGCCAGGACTAAACCACAAGCTCGGAATCCCCTAGGTTAGTGCACCCCACATTATCCACCAAGATTCAGGCAGTTTACACATCAAAGGTGCCCATCTGGGGAGGAAGGGACACAGGCTCTAATCTGAGGCTTTGCAACATGAAGGGCTCAAAAGGCACAAATAAGAGGAATGGAGACCAAAAAGAGGTATGTGGAGAAACACTAGAACCTTCCATCAGCAGCATGCACCTCTTTACCCCAGCACTGCCTAGTTGTCAATTGTGGAAGACTTCAAATGATAATGGACCCAAATTAGAGCCTACGCTTTGCCAGCTCTTTCACCCACTCAGCCCCAGAAGGTTTGTTCACATTAGATCCTTCAGCCCAGAAAACTTTCTAGCATGAACTGGGTAGGGGAGAAAAAGAGGGAAGAGAGTGAAAGCCTCTCAGCCCTTGCCCTGTACTGCAACTCTTGGGAGACACCTTCTCTAGTAGGTACTAGTAGACATACACACCACTGGCTTTGTTCTCTGTGGGGAGGGGTGGGGACCATCAATTCAGAAAATATTAACTGAGCACCTGCTAAGTCCAAAGGGATGCAGAAGTGACCAAGATAGAGCACTTACCCTCAGAGAGTCCCACAGAGAAAGTAATATCCCAAGTGCTCTTTCCCTTAAGAGCAAAGGTCCACAAACTGAACTTGGGGTTGAATCCTGTTTGTCTGTGTTTAGTCAGTAAAATTTTATTGGCATACAGCCACATCCATTTGTTGACATGTCTGTGGGTGCATCCATGCTACAACGGCAGAGTTGACCAGTTATGACAGATCTGTAACTCACAAAGCCTAAAATATTTCCTGTCTTCCCCCTTACAGAAAGTTTGCCAACCTCTGCTTAAGAGTGACTAATAGGCCAACAGGTACTTGAAAAGATGCTCTCAACATCTCTAATGGTTAGAGAAATGCACATATCAAAACCATAATGAGATACCACCTCACACCCATTAGAATGGCTACTTTTAAGCCAGGCAGAGAAAGACATACCATATGTTTTCACTCATATGTGGATCTTGAGGAACTTAACAGAAGACCATGGGGGAGGAGAAGGGGGGAAAAAGTTACAGAGAGGGAGGGAGGCAAATCATAAGAGACTCTTAAGGATTGAGAACAAACTAAGGGTAGATGAGGGGTGGGGAAGAGGGGAAAGTGGGTGATGGGCGGGGAGAAGGGCACTTGGGATGAACACTGGGGGTTGTGTGGAAACCAATTTGACAAATTATATTTAAATAAAATACATAAATTAAAAAAATACAAAGCACTGTAAATCTGAAAGATATAGAATATATTTTAACCTGTTTTATAAACATACTCCATTTAGGAATATTAAAAATTATTGACCTCTTATTCATCAAATATTTTTACACTAAAAAAATAAATAAATACATACATACATATAGGGCAAGCCCACTTTGGCCAGCTGGAAAAGAGAAGGAATGGCCTTCTAGCTTCCAGGCCAAGGGAAGCACTGTGGTCTGTGCCTGGAAATGGTAGGACGTGAGGTTGCAAGGGTCAAGGAACTTGGACTTGATTGCCCACTGAAGAGTGACATGGTGGCCTTTGTGTTTATATGATGAAAAGAGTGCAAGGGGGACCAGAGGCAGACACCACTGTAAGCGGTGGCTTGTGGCCCCTTCGTCCATCATCAGAGTGCATTGCTCCCATCTCCACTTCCATCAATACATCTCAAGGGGTGGACATTTTGGGGGGGGCAATTACTCAATCTACCACAGTGGCCAGTAAGGTACAGCCTCCAGCTGGAAGGGAGCCAAAGGACAGACAAGTCCCAACAGGCTCAGCAGCCATGAATCTAGGGAAAGTCATCCCCTCACCAAGGTGACAGAGGTAGGTCCCTGGGTAAAGGGCCGATGCTCCAACCTCCTGACAGGCCACGGGCTTCAAACAAACTGCTGGATCCCTGCAGCCCTGTCTGCCAAATACTACTGAAATAACTCACTGGGCTAGTTTGGCACTGAGTGATGATTGCAAATCCTGTACAGAGGTCACTAATATGATGGTGCAGGTTTAGAAGGTGCTGAGAAATGTGGGTGGATCTGCAGGGCGGGTTTGGAAAGGCCTAAGAATCCAGTGGCCCAGGTGAGCAAGTGTTAGGTCTCAGCACTGCCTCAAGGCCTGGGACTGGTTCTCATGTCCTGGCAGGAGAGGAACTAGGATTTGGACATGCCTCTTTGTGCTATATTTGGGGCTGGGATTAGTGTTTGGGGAAGTGAAGCACAGGCTAAGCTAAGGCCACCTGAAGACCATCTAGCCATAGCCAACCAAAAGGGCTTTAATACGGGCCCAGGTGGTGCTGAGAGCAAGCCTGCAGAGACTGGGCCTAGATGCAAAGCCCCAAGGCACTGTAGGCTGTACAGGACAGGCTGCATTGAGGTACCGCAGAACCAAGGGTCCCGACGTCCTTGTCCTATTCACAGTCAATTGTCTGATTGCTTCCTTCATCAAAGTCAGTTCTGGCCAGGCCACTGAATGCTAAAAAGCTGCCTTCAGTGTTGAGCCCAAGATAACCTTTGACATCTATGGCCCCTCTAAACCAGGGACCCTGCAGGCAGTCTGATCTGGAGCTTTAAAGGGACTCCCACTGGACTAGGAAGCCCATTGCTCATGGCAGCACATGGGGGCCTCTCCCCAGAATGCCTTCTGCTGTCCTTGCCTGGCTGACTCCTACAAGTCTTTACTGGGCTGGCAGCCAGGCCAGGTGAAGCTCCTGCTGTACTCTCTCCCAGGCTCCCACTGTGCCTGCCTGGGGCTTCTTCCACCCATGACTCTAGCCCAAGACTCCTGGCTTGTGTACCTGCCTCCCTCCGCACTAAGAAGTACTTCAAGGCAGGGCCTGCCTGTGATCCCTGCAAGGCCAGCACAGGCATTGGCACTCTGGGGCCTACCTCTCTCCACCCCAGCAGGAGTGCTCCACAGAGCCAGAGAGAACCCTGCAACAATGAGAAAACAGTAATGACCCATTTTCAAATCCAGTCACATTTACAGGCACTGGGAATTAGGACATCAACATATCTTTTGGGGGGACATAATGCAACCCATAACAGGACCCATCATCTGATCTCCAGTGCCCAATGAGTGCTTCATTCCTAAGAGTTTCCCTCCCTCACTCTTTCTTCAGCACTGGAACGTGGGGGTGACTGAGAGAGCCAAAGGCTTCTAGAAGTGGGACTGAAGACTCTAGGTGTGCCACTGTTCTCAAAATGAATTTTATCATTTACATTAATATGGGGTCATTCAGGTGGGCCCTAATGCAATATGATGGCCTTTATGAGAAGAGGAAATAGAGATACGGACACAGGGAAGACAGCTATGTGGAGGACAGAGGCAGAGATTGGAGTGATGTGGCCCTGAGCCAAGGAATGAATGCCTGGGGTAATGCCAGAAGCTGGAGGCTGGAGGAGGTAGGAAGGATCTTCCCCCCCTGGAGGGAGCATGGCCCTGCCCACAGCTTGATTTCAAACTTCTGGCCTCCAGAACTGTGAAAGGATAAATGCCTGTTGTCTTAGTTTCCCCCACCCCCACCCCCCACCACCACCGATGTGTGGCACTTGATTGCAGCAGCCCCAGGACACTCCTACAGACACTTGAACAAATGTCCCCTAGCTCCTCACAGCAAGACAGAAGCAGAATCCTTGCCCATCTTCCCATTCTAATGCCAGCACCCCCTTGTGCAGCCTCTCTGAGCTTACCACTTCCACCTTAATTGTGAATAAACAGTGCTCCTCAGCTTCAAAGCACTTTGGACATACTAATTAACTCTCAGTTAATTGGATGAAATAACGTGAAGCTCTAGTGACATCATTTCCATTCCGTGCCCAGATCTAGCCACAGGCAGTCTGGTGACTGCTGGGCTGTGAGCCCGTCTTGTGGTAACATGTTGTGCCTTTTGCAACCGTCCCACAGAACACTGATCTGGGAGGGCCCTCTACCCTCCTCCACTCCACAGGCTTTAGAAAATGACCAGCTATGGGCACTCTTGGCCAATAAAGTACACATGACACAAATGGTTCTGTGACTGTGTGTGTCTGTGTCTGATCTACACACCCCTGCCCTGTTCCACATCACTGAGATGCTCTTACTGGAATTTTTAAACAAAAGACTACAAAAACTCAGATGTGTCTTCAGATATCCCAGAAATAACCCTGTGGGGCTCTTTCTTTCACCCTCAGAGCCTGTGTATCCCCCTTGTGGAACAAAGGAGAAGAATCCCCTTACTCTTTCTATTCAGGACCCCAACAGATGAACAGTACTTGAGCTGGGCAAATAGCTGTTTGCAATGCCTGGAGGCAGGAGCCTATTCCAAGTTAGGGTGGGGAGACATTTAGACCACAAGGATCATGAGGCATGGTGGGGAGGGGCAGGGCTGCAGCTGTCCTTACCACACCAGGGTCCCCCGTGGGTAGATAGTAGATGTGCTATGGTGCACAGAGTCAGGGGACTGGTTTGATGTCCTGTCTTCAACTATGCCACTGATAACATGGATGATGTCAACAGCCTCGTCCCAGGTCTCCCTGACTCTATTTGGGCCTGCCTTTGTCTTCCCCCCAGCAGCCAGGGTCTCCATGAGCCAGGCAATCTGCTCTTGCCAGTCCCCCCTAAATGCCAGGCAAAAGCTGCTCATTTCCCTCACCCCGTGTGTCCCAGCACATAGGCTGGAACATTGTCAATGGTACTTGTAACAAATAAAGAAAGGCCATTCCTATTCAATTCTCTTCCAATCCTGCAGACTACTGGGGGCAGGGGGAACCCTTCAAATTTGGTGCTCTTGTGTTTTTAAACTGTATTGAAACAAAAGACACAAAAGAATATGCATATTATGCATATCATATATAAGTGTACAGCTTGAAGACAGCTCACAAAGACAGCATGTCTGTATAAAAGCACTCAGATCAAGAAACATAATATGACCAGCACACCACAAGCCCCTTCTCTTGGTCCCCCCCTACTCACTATGTGTCTGTGGCTAACCGGTATCCTAGACATCTAGCAGCAGAGATTAGGTTTGCCCATTTTTATATTTTACATAAATGGAACCACACTGTATGTGCTCTTACACATCTGGCTTCTGCCCCTCCACGTTATGTATGAGAGCCTCATCCATATGTTTGCAGTTGGAGTTCATGCTCCACTGTTGTGGACATGCCATGACTGACTTGTTCTTTCTACTTTGATGGGCATTGGGGTTGCTCTTGGTTATTATAAATAATGCTGCTATGGATATTCCTTTTGTATGCCTTTTGTCGAACATGTATATGCAATTGTGTTGACTATATACCTGTTTTAGTTTGCTCAGACTACCATGAAAAAGTACCACAGATGGGGTGGCTTAAACAACCGAAATTTAGTTTCTTACAGTTCTGGAGACTAGAAGTCCAAGATCAAGATGTCAGCAGCTTCACTTTCTTCTGCAGCCTCTGTCCTTGGCTTGCAGACTTCTCTTCTCCCTGTGTCTTCACATGCTCCCTCCGTGCATGTCTGTGTTCTAATCTCCTCTCATTATAAGAGGTCATATTGGCCTAAGGCCCACTCTGTTCCAAGTGGGACTCTAATGACTTCATTTTTACTGAATAACTCCTGAAATACCCTAGTTCTAAACACAGTTACATTCTGAGGTACAGGGCAGGGTAGAAGAATTCAATATATGAATTTTGGAAGGACACAATTCAACTTATAACAATAATGGGGTTGTTGGGTCAGAGAACTCATATATTTAGCTTTAATAGATAAAGACAAAGAATTTTCCAAAGTGGTTGTACCAAATTATCCTCCCATCTGCAATCTGCGAGTGTTCTAGTTGCCCCCATATCCTTGCCAACATTTGGTGTTCTTTCTTTTAAATGTGACATCTTATGGCCTTAATGTGCATTTTCCTGAGAACTACTGAGACGGAGTACCTGTTCTGATCTTTACCTGCTTTCCTATTAGCTCACCTACCCTTAGTGTTGATTTATAGTTGTTTATTTGTTTGTTTCTTTGATATATTGTGGATGAGTATTCTGTTAGATTTCTGTATTGTGAAGATCTCCTCTCATGTTTGGGGTGGATTTTCATTTCAACAGTATGTTTTCATGAACAGAGGTTCTTCGTTTTCATTTATTCCACTTATCAAATGTTTATTTGATATTTAGTACTTTTTGTGTCATGGTTGAGAAATTTTTCACCACTCAAAGTTCACGAAGATATTCTCTTGTTTTTCTTTTAGAAGCTTTGTTGTTTTACCTTTCATATTTAGACCTGCAGTCTGTCTGAAACTAATTTTTTGTATCATATGCAGTAGGATCCAAGGACATTTTTTTCCCACATGAGTACCCAATTAAATGATGTTGTGTCCTTGTAAGGGTATCATCTAGAAGATATTAATTTTTTTTAATTTTTTTAAATTTACATCCAAGTTAGTTAGCATATAGTGCAACAATGATTTCAGGGGTAGATTCCTTAATGCCCCTTACCCATTTAGCCCATCCCCCCTACCACAACCTTTCCAGCAACTCTATGTTCTCCATATTTAAGAGTCTCTTATGTTTTGTCCCCCTCCCTGTTTTTATATTATTTTTGTTTCCCTTCCCTTGTGTTCATCTGTTCTGTGTCTTAAAGTCTTCATATGAGTGAAGTCATATATTTGTCTTTCTCTGACTGACTAATTTCGCTTAGGGCATAATACCCTCCAGTTCCATCCACGTAGCTGCAAATGGCAAGATTTCATTCTTCTTGATTGCCGAGTAATACTCCATTGTATATATATACCACACTTTCTTTATCCATTCATCCATCGATGGACATTTGGGCTCTTCCCATACTTTGGCTATTGTTGATAGTGCTGCTATAAACATTGGGGTGCATGTGCCCCTTTGAAACAGCATACCTGTATCCTTTGGGTAAATACCTAGCAGTGTAATTGCTGGGTTGTAGGGTAGTTCTGTTTTTTCATTTTTTCAGGAACCTCCATACTGTTTTCCAGAGTGGCTGCACCAGCTTGCTTTCCCACCAGCAGTGCAAAAGAGATCCTCTTTCTCCACATCCTCACCAACATCTGTTGTTGCCCAAGTTGTTAATGTTAACCATTCTGACAGGTGTCAGGTGGTATCTCATTGTGGTTTTGGTTTGTATTTTCCTCATGATGAATGATGTGGAGCATTTTTTCATGTGTTGGTTGGCCATCTGGATGTCTTCTTTGGAGAAGTGTCTATTCATGTCCTTGTCCATTTCTTCACTGGATTATTTGTTTTTTGGGTGTTGAGTTTGATAAGTTCTTTATAGATTTTGGATACTAACCCTTTATCTGATATGTCGTTAGCAAATATCTTCTCCCATTCTGTTGGTTGACTTTTAGTTTTGCTGATTGTTTCCTTCACTGTGCAGAAGCTTTGTATTTTGATGAGGTCCCAATAGTTCATTTTTGCTTTTGTTTCCCTTGCCCCCAGAGACGTGTTGAGTAACAAGTTGCTGCGGCCAAGATCAAAGAGGTTTTTGCCTGCTTTCTCCTTGAGGATTTTGATGGCTTCCTGTCTTACATTTAGGTCTTTCATCCATTTTGAATTTATTTTTGTATATGGTGTAAGAATGTGGTCCAGGTTCATTTTTCCATGTCACTGTCCAGTTTTCCCAGCAATACTTGCTGAAGAGACTGTCTTTATTCCACTAGATATTCTTTCCTGCTTTGTCAAAGATTAGTTGGCCATATGTTTGTCGGTCCATTTCTGGGTTCTGTATTCTGTTCCATTGATCTGAGTGTCTGTTTTTGTGGCAGTACCATACTGTCTTGATGATTATACCTTTGTAATACAGCTTGAAGTCCATAGATGATGTTAATTATTTATTTATTTTTATTTTTTTAAATATGAAATTTATTGTCAAATTGGTTTCCATACAACACCCAGTGCTCATCCCAAAAAGTGCCCTTCTCAATACCCATCACCCACCCTCCCCTCCCTCCCACGCCCCCCCCCCCATCAACCCTCAGTTTGTTCTCAGTTTTTAAGAGTCTCTTATGCTTCGGCTCTCTCCCTGTCTAACCTCTTTTTTTCTTCTTCTTCCCCTCCCCCATGGACTTCTGTTAAGTTTCTCAGTGGATGATGTTAATTTTGATTACCCAAAGTGATAGCCAAGTTCTCCCCTGTATAGTTGCATTCCCCCCATGCAAATAATTTTCATGTAACTTGCCCCCTCCCATAGACTTAGCATCCATTGATGATTTTTTTGCAATGATGATTGCAAAATGTTGAGAAAAGTGTTTTTTAATGTTATGTTACAGATAATGTGTATTGGAAAGTCCATCCTTTGCCTACTGCCCTGCGCTATACTGCTACCATTTCATTAGATTCTCAAACACTTGGTAAATTTTCTACTTTAACAATAAGAGAACAGGCCTCAGTCTTAAACCATTCATAAAACCACAATATTTTCGTTAATATGTCATATTATTCCCTTTTTATTGTAATGTTTCTTTTTATGGCTCCCCTCTATGGCAAATGACTAGTTTTCCATTTGGAATAGTAATATAAAATTTACCTTTTATGTAAATATGTATGACTTTGGAAGAATGAGTCAATTTAAAGAACACATTTTAAGTAAATAATTGTATACGTAGTACTTAGATATGGCAAAAATTGGTGAAGATAGCATGCAAGTAACTAAAGTGTGGACAATACTGACTCCCAGTAACATGTCCTAGATCCACAGGGAGACACTAGCTCCATAGTTCAACTCTCAGTCACTTTCCTGAGCTCACCTGTGGCAACCGTCCTTATCAGACACATACTATAAATGAACTACGTTTACTATGTTTAAGGAAATGAATTAAAAACTCAAAAGATATCTACAGGGAACAGGATTGAAATCATATAGAGTGTACTCTCTGATAATAATGCAATTAAGCTACAAATTGATAATAAAAGCAGCTGGAAATTTTAGCATGTTTGGAAATTAGGCAACATACTTCTAAATAACTATAGGTCAAAAAATCATACTGGAAAGTTGAAAATATTTTCAATATTAAAAAAAATTAATGTTTATTTTTGAGACAGAGAGAGACAGAGCACGAGCAAAAGAGGGGCAGTGAGAGAGGGAGACACAGAATCCGAAACAGGCTCCAGGCTCTGAGCTGTCAGCACAGAAACTGATGCGGGGCTTGAACCCACAAATCACGAGATCATGACCTGAGCTGAAGTCGAACGCTTAACTGACTGAGGTACCCAGGTGCCCCTATTTTCAATATTTTAATAAGGAAAATAATACACATAAAAATTTTGTTTGAGGGGAGGTGTATCAATCAGGGTCAACCAAAGAAATCAATAATAGTTATATAAACAAGTTTATTACCAGGAAGTGGCTTACATTATGCTGGGGGCTGACCAGGAAGCCATAGGACAGACTAGGAAGAAGGGCAGGCCTCCTGGGAATGGCAACTTTAGCTCCTGTGAGAGAGTTCCAGCTCTGTTCTTAAGGCCTTTCAATGGATTGAATCACACCCACCCAGATTATCCAAGGTAATTTCCCTTAAAGTCAATTGATCACAAGGGCACCTGGGTGGCTTAGTTGGTTAAGCATCCAACTCTTCATTTTGGTTCAGGTCATGATCTCATGGTTTGTGAGATGGAACCCCATGTTGCAAGCCCTGTGCTTTCTTGGGATTCTCTCTCTTCTCTCTCTCTGCCTCTCCCCTGCTCGTGTGCTCACTCTCTCTCTCAAAATAAATAGTTGGTTTCTAAATGGAAAAAAAAAGATAAGCAGCAATGAATAATAAATGGAAATTTGATGGAGGCTTTCAAAATGCCTCATATTTGATATCTGTAATCTATTATTTTAAAATGTATCTTCAAAAAAAATAAATGTTAAGTCCCTTACCAAAAAAAAAAAAAAAAGAAAAAAGAAAAAAAGAAAGCCAATTGATTATAAGGCTTTAATCACATCAATGAAATGCCTTCACAGCAACACCTAGAAGAGTGTCTGATTGAGTAAATGGGGAGGGTAGCTTAGTCAAGTTGACATGTAAAATCGACTATTATGGGGCAGGGGACTTTTAATTGCTGATTCAATTTTTAAAGGGTTATAAGACTATTTGGACTTCTCTAAGTTGCATTTTTTTCTATGAATTTGTATTTTATTTCAAACTTCTAGATTATCCTTCAATTGCAAACCAAGTCTTGCAGCATCAATTCATATTAATGTAAGTGATAAAATTCAATTTGAGAACAATAACACACCAATAGTCAAACTTTCTAATGAAATGCATTTTTTTAAGGAGGCTTCATGCCCAGCGTGGAGCCCAACATGAGGCTTGAACTCATGACCCTGAGATCAAGACCTGAGCTGACATCAAAAGTCTGCCACTTAACCGACTGAGCCACCCAGGTGCCCCAAAATGTATTTTAATTTTTTTTTAGTTTTTTAAATGTTTTATTTATTCTTGAGAGAGAGAGAGAGAGACAGAGTGCAAGCTGAGGAGGGGCAGAGAGAGAGGGAGACACAGAATCTGAAGCAGGCTTGAGGCTCTGAGCTGTCAGCACAGAGTCCAATGTGGGACTCTAAATCACTAACTGTGAGATCATCACCTGAGCCGAAGCCAGAAGCTTAACCAACTGAGCCACCCAGGCGCCCCCCAAAATGCATTTTAAATAAATGTGAACATCCTTCAGTTACCTTCATATCTTTGGTATCCTTAATACCTTCATGCCCTAGGACCCAAAGCTGACAAACCAGGTTGAGGAAGTTTCCTTGGCCACACAATTTTTCCAGCTCCACCCCTGCTTTACTCTCCTGAAACTCCCCACCCCGCCCTGCATACCTTACTCAGGAGCCACAGTCCTTAATCTTTGGAGTACATCTGAATCTCCAGGGACATTTGTTAAAAATGAGAATTGTCAGACCTTATCTCAAAGAATTAGGAGCTCTAGGGGTAAAGCCTGGACATGTGTATGTTTCAAAGGTTGTCTCTTCCCCTCCTGACCTGCACCTTCAGGAAGGTTCCTCTCAAGGTGAGCTTTGACCTCCAGCCTGGCAGAGGAAGTAGAATCTGTCAAATATAAAGTCCCTCAGCACCCCATCCACACTGGAGGTATGCATCCACATGTGCGTACTATCCCTTCTAGGGCTTTCAGAACCAGCAAACTGAGTCTCCTGGGGGAATTTAGTGGTACCCAGCAGAGAGATTTTTCTGAAGGTCTCTGGCTGCCTCAGATTGCTCTCCAGACTCAGCCACTCCTGAGTGGAGTGGCCTTGGGCAAATGACCTCATTGCTCTGAGTTTCAGTGTCCTAATCTGGACCATGTGTAATTCTCTCTCTCTCCTTTCAAGCAGTCAGATAGTCAAGGTTAGGCTGCCCAAATACAAGTCATTCTCTGATCTTTCTAGAAATATCTTGCTAAAAGCCAATTACATGCTTTCTTTCAAATGTGACATTCTGTACAGGTGTTTAAACTCTGGCATAAGCAGCAAGTTGTATCAGCCTCTCTTCCATTTAAGGCCTGCACAATTCTAGTAATTTAATTTTGACCAAAAAAAGAAAGTCTCCTTAGGAAGTGTTAGAAAAAAAGGGAAGACAAGTCCCTCAAGAGAATTTTCCCAAGACATCTACTAACAGAGGCTGTTAGCAATATGTCTGGCATATAGTAACCTTTTAATAAGTATTAGCTTTGCCATTGGTGAGACTAGTGTAGCTCCCACAAATGCCCCCAACCCAGTTCCACATGTACTGAATAATTGAGCTAATAACAGTGGAGGTTAGGAGTCCAGCTCCACTTGTTAGCTGTGTGACCTTGGGCCTTTGCCTCCTCATATGTAAAATGGGGATAGTCCTAGTGTTTCCCTCAGAAGGCTGCTGTAGGGGTAGACTGAGATGATTTCTATAAAGCTCTGGGCACAGGGTCCAACATAGAAGGCATTAAAACCCGTCAGCTATTTAGGTATCTCTAATCACTCTCTTCAGTTGAGCCATGTCAAGCAAGGCATGCCCATTCATTAATAGCATCTTGGGCAGGTTTTAGAAGCTTGGTTATTGAAATAGAGAGCAGATTAAAATGTCAATCTCAGACTTGATTTAACTCTCCCTTCCCCTAGTGCAGCCTCCTTGAGGCCCTCACACCACCACACCCTCTTCAAGAAAATTAACGGACACTAACTCATGGGAGAGTTTTGAATTCTTGAGGGTTTTTTGGGAATCTCCACTGTCAATCCCCTGCCATGCACAAACCAGCTCCTACTCTCCTTCCTTCCCTGGTAGGGGGAGGTGTGGGAGTGGCAAGGGGTGGCAACAGTGGCTAGTGACAATGGTAAGGTCTCTGTTGCCATCTTTTGTACATCCTGGGCATTTTTAGCTGGTGGCTATAGTAGTCCTTGGCTCTTAGAGTGAACAAATCATTTGGGAGCAAGCAGTTCAAACCTAGTGGGCATCCTGTTCCCTCTATGCCATGCTCACTTCCTCTGCTCCTTGCAACAGGATGAGTCTTGGAAAATGTGACTCCTGATGCCTGATCTCTGACCTTTTCTTCTCAGGCTCCTTCCGCATTGGGGATTCTTTTTGGTGGAGCTGGGCAGGGCTCCTCCCTGACTTTCCTTAACATTCTACATGCACTCAACTCTTACCATACTGCTTAGGTGATGCCATGTCCTCTGTGGCTTCCAGGGGTCATTGAAAATTGCCTTTACCCCAACACACTTGGTCTCCATTCTGGAAAGTCCTTCTGAGGCCCAGTCCTATAATATCCTGCTGTCGGCTCATCTTCTCCACTTGGATGTCACATGAGCTCTTCAGTCTCATTCTCTCCCAAACCAGTTTCATTACCTGCCCCTCAGAATGGCAGTCCTGAAGACTAAATTCCTACTCAATCCCCTTCCTCAATTATTTCACATGAATAAATCTAATTCCTGAGTAAAAGATTTGTCCAAGTAACTGAAGCAAGTAGGCACCCTCTTTCTTTCTCATTCCTAGCCCAAACTCCCTCCAGGTTAAGCTCATTCCTTGTTCTAATGAACACCAAACCCCTGTCCTATTTGTGCACTGGCCAGTTTAACCCCTCCAGACCAAGGGACATGAGGTCTAGTGGGGTACTGCCTGTGGAACCTGGGAATGGTGGCCAGGGAAAGGGGAGATGAAAGTATATCCCCGCCATATAGGAATGTTTCTGCTGGTGCAAGAAACTTGCATCAAAGTGGCCACAAATGAGCTAATAGAAGACAGACAAATGTGAATCCACATTTACTTAGCTTTATGTGGAGTCCTGACTTCATAGGGTGGGGCCCTGCCTGTGCCAGTTTCCTGATCCCTTCCTCTTCTTCCCAAGCTCATGGAGCAGGAAGCCCACTCCTTCCCCCACCCCCATTTAGGGTTGGCATTTTATATTCTTATCTTTTCCATTATTTTTTTCTTCCTTCTATTATCTTGAAGCACATGCTGACCTTCTCTCTCTACCCTGCTTTTTTCCCTGGAGAAATATAATAAATGAATAAAGATTTATTCATCTCGAAAAAACTTCTGTGAATCGAGCTTTTACGCATATGGAATGAGCTGTAAAGAAACTTGATTGATGGTGGCATTTCACTCACAGGACATTCTCTCCTTCCTTCCCACTCTCCCTCCATCCTTCTCCTTTTTTGCAAGCATTGACAGAGCAGCCCGTATCCCCTGTGGGCATAGCCAGGGGCTGAGACCTGTGACCTGAAAGAGCTCTCAGCTACCCCAAGAAGACATGACTTTCACTTTCCACCTCTGCCTCCTCCTTCCTTGAGGCCTGAAGCTCTAAATGGGTATGGTCTCTGCCATATTCAGGCTCCCCTCCAGGCTATTCTTTCCACCACCAACTCTTTCCATTTTTCCCCCAATATCATTCTATCTCTACCCACTGACTCCCACCACATTCCAGTGGCTGGTCTTGCCTCAGAACTCAGTGACTTTTTAAGCCTCTTAGGCACTTTTGTATCCCCTACCAGACAGAGCTACCTGGGACCAAGGCCTGGCTCAAGGCAGACACTCAGAACATGTGTGACCACCTGAAGCCTGCCTCTGGATGTCATTTCCCTCTGTCTGTATCACAGGGAGAGAAGCAAGGAATGGAGCTCAGGGAGCACCTTCTGGAATGACTTCATACAATCCTATACAATTGTGATATTTTAGAGCAAATATACATGAATTTTTTTAAAAAAACCTTTAAAAAGCAGAATTTAACCTGTTTTAAAAACACACCGAGTATTTACTGGGCTCCTACTTGTGAACAAGATTGTGACCTGAGCCAAAGTCAGACACTTTACCAACTAAGCCACCCAAGCACCGCTTTTATGGCAGTTTTATTAAAGAGAAAGTATACATTCAAAAGACTGTCACCTCTTCCAAGCCAGTTCCTAGAGAGGGACCCACTTGTCCAAGGAGGCTGTCTTGGTTTAGAACTCAACAGTGTGAGCCAAGCTCTGTGTGTTACTGGCTTGATGGGCATACTGGGCCCTAGCAGATTGGGCAGTAATGCCAGGAGGTATCCAGCTATGACTGTCTACTTTCAGTTTTGAAACATGGGCATTTGCAAAATAGCATCTTTGTTTTCTTTCTATATTGAGATGATCCCATTCCATTGTCCCAACACTTGCTGAGTACTTAGTGTGTGCTAAGCCTCATGCCTGTTAGGAAGAGGCAGGAGAGGAATGAGGACCAGTTTCTGTCTTCTGGAGCTTGTGAGCTGTGGGGGAGACAAAGGAAAATGAATGATGACCACATGATACACTCCACGAAGAGACTGAGCTACATGTGTTGATGTGGTAGTCACTCAGAGCTCAGAGGGGCTGCTGTGAAGAGGAAGCATCTCTCCTTCTGGTGGCTTTCGAGAAACTACAACTGTACGCAGTCCCATTGTACATCCAGTTCATGCTGTGTGAAGTCTTTGTTTTAGATCAAATTAATTCTTTCTCAGTTGGGGGAGATTTCTGATTCTAGCATCCAAGTGTGTCATAGATGACTTCACATTCACCATCTCTACAAACTTCTGATTTTGTAGAATTTATTTCTTCCAACCTCTGATCTTTATAGACTTAAAAGTGCTTTGTTAGAGACACTGATTTTCATTATTGGAGCTTGCCCGCCTCTGACAGTCAGCTCCTTGGCTGTGTTAATGTTTCTCTCTGTGCCCTCTGGGGGGCTGGCCTCTCCTTCCACCACAGAGGGTGTGGGAGCCCACAGGCACAGGCTTTATGGGGGTGACACATTGCTTTTGGCTCAAGGCACCACCCAGAAGCAGGAGGAACTCTTTCTTGGGCAACCCAATGACTGGCCTTGGCTCCAAAGCTTGAAAGCTCCCTGGCCAGAGGAGGTCTGGCACAACTTAAGTGGGTTCCTTGTGAAGTCTCTGGAGCCTCAGCATAGCTAGGTGGGCCGGGCTGGCCTGGCAACAACAGGGGCTGGCAGGGCTGGCTTGGGTGTTAAGAATAAACTCTCTTTTCTTTTTTGTTTTTATTAGTGTTTTTTTTTTTATTATGAAAGTAATACACTGTCATAAAAATCAAAGAGTACAGAATGGAATAAAGAGAAAACTCAAAGTACCTTCCCACTCAGCCCACACAAACCCATTGCCTAGAAGCAGCCATTCTGACCAGTTTCATGGGAAACCTTCCAGATACTTTCTATTATATACAAACATAAATATCAGAATGTATTTTTTTCAAAATCACTCTTTTAAAGAAAAAGGAGATATGCACACTTAAAAAGAATTGACATTACAGAAAATTTTAAAAAAGAAAGTAAAGTAACCCCGAATACATCTAAAGATAACAAGTATTAACATTATCCAAGGTGTTTCTCAATTCCTTTGAACAATTTTACAGAAATGAAATCACACTCTACATGCTGTCATGTATCTTAGGTAAACTTCTTTTCCCCTCTTGTTTAACAATATATTATAGGCATTTTCCATATCCATAACTAGAGACCTATAATCATCATCCTCATCACTCACATAGTATCCTGTGGTAAATTTTGAAAGTACCTATTGATGGAAACCTAGATTGTTACCAGTTTTTAAATGTCATAAACAATGTTACAATGAGTATACTTGTACTTATGTCCCCCACCCCATATCCCATGTATTTGCCACCTGAAGATAAATACAACTCAAAACCACAATGAGCTAACATTTTGTATGTACTATGTTGGTAATACAACAGGTCTGACAACATCAAGGGTTGGCAGGGATGTGGATCACTGGGAACTCTCAAGCAGTACTGAAAGGAATAGGAATCAGTGTTCTGTTGTCAGATAGAACACGCATGAATCCTATGACCCAGCATTTCCACTCCTGGGTATAATACACCCTAGAGCTATGGATCTCCGAGTGTAATTTCTGCACTAGTAACATCAGCATCACCTGGCATCTTCTTAGAAATTCGGATGGATTCCAAACCAAATCAAGAACTCTGGGGATGAGGTCCAGCACTCTGGGTTTTAACAAGCCCTCCAGAGGATTCTGATATTCACCAAAGTTTGAGAACTGCTCATCTGCGGAATCTCTTGCCTGTGTGATTAGATGTATAAGGGAATTTTCAGAGCCATGTTGTTCCTAACAACAAAACAACTATCAACTCACCAAATGGTAGAGATGGGGAGAAGTGGTCAGATTTCTGCATCTATTGGAAAGGTGGGGCTGAAGGATTTCCTAATGGATTAGATGTAAGGAGTGAGAGAAAGTGAAGAGTCAAAGATCACACCAAGGTTTTCAGCCCAAGCCACTGGAAGGATAGTGTGACCACCAACTTTGTAGGGACAGCTATGGGAAGAATGAGTCTGGAAGAAAAGGCTGATAAGGAGTTTGGTTTGGACACCAAATACAATGCCTAATAGATATACAAGTGGAGATATTGAATAGGTCTTGTGATACAGGAATCTGGAATTCAGGGGAAAGGCCTGAGTTGGAGATGAAAATATGGGATTCATCAGCCTTCATATGGTATTTAAAGACATGAGAGTTCTGGGTTATTCCAAAGTTAAGTTAGACAGGGTAGGAGTGAAGAGAAGAGGTCAAAGGAAACTTAAAAGGAGCTGATAAGGTCTAAGGGAAGCCAGGAGAGTAAGGTGTCCTGGAAGCCAGGAGAAAAGTGTTTCCAGAAGGAATGTTTCCTATGTCAAAAGCTGCTGACATATCTGGTAAAATGAGAACTAGAAACTGACCGTTTGATTTAGCAACATGGAAAGCAGTGGTAGCTTTGATAAGAGCCATCTCTGTGGAATGAGATAGAACAGAATCAGTCACAGGGAGTGTGGAGGGTTCTTTCCAGGATTGTTACTGAGAAGGGGAGAAGGGCAATAAATGGAGAACAGCTAAAGAGAAAGATGTGATCAAGAAAAAACTTTTTGGGGCGCCTGGGTGGCTCAGTTGCTTAAGCGTCCAACTTTGATTTAGGTCATGATTTTGTGGTTTCCAAGTTCAAGGCCCACATTGGGCTCTTTGCTGTCGGTGCCGAGGCCTGAGGCCCACTTTGGATCCTCTGTCTCCCTCTCTGTCTGCCCCTTCCCCGCTTGCACTCTCTGTCTCTCTCTCAAAAATAAACATTAAACAAAAGAAAAAACTTTTTTATGGTGGGAAAAATTATAACACATTTGCATGTTGATCAGAATGATCCAACCAAGAGGAAATAATTGATGACCCAAGAGAAAGGGCAAAATGTTAGTGGGATGTTCCTGAGTAAGTGGCAGGAGATGGGATCAAGAGCACAAGCAGAGACATTGGTCGTTCATCCCAAGCCAGGACAGGTCATCCTGAGTACCAGGACTCAGGACAAAAGGCTTAGACAATGATGCTGGCTAGTGGGTACATGTTTACCTGCATCACATTTTATATAATTTACATATATACCATTACGTGTGTGTGTGTGTGTGTGTGTGTGTGTGTGTGTGTATATATATATATATATATATATATATATATATATATATATATAAAATAAAGGGAATTTTTAAATGTTGGTATTGCTGGGTCTAAGGGAGTCTTCCTCTTTCATATTGTTATATATTTCTAGATGACCCTTCCAGAAATGTTACAACAATTAATACTCTCACCCCTAGGATACCCATTTTCACTTTTCCATATCTGAGAGAGGGATAGGAATTTCTGACTACATTTACATTTCCTTCATATGTTAATGAACTTCTTTTGTGAATTGTTTGTTCCCTTCTTTGCTGCCTATTTTCCTATTTGCTTGCTTTGAAAGGAGCCCTTTTTTATTTTAGGATGATTAAGACTTTCCCTGTCATATGTGGTACAAATAGCAAATAACTCTTCCTCGTTTGTCATTTGTCTAATAACAGTTACAGTGGGTTTTGCCATGCAGAAGTTTTCAATTTCTCTGTCTTTTATTTTATGATTTCTGGTTTTCATGACATACTTAGAAAGACCGTCCACACCCCAGGATTCCTTCTAGTACTTTTATGGTTTCAATTTTTTTACATTAAATTTCTGAGCCATCTGGAGTTTATTTCAGAGTGTGAGGTAGGAAATCCAGCTTGTTTTTCCAAATGGCCAGTTGTTCCAATATCATCTATTGAATGATACACCTTTAATCCGCTGATATGAAATGCCACCTTGATCATACACACTGCATTTGAAATGAACCTTTATCCTTTCCTTCATTTATTTGGCAAATATTTTTTGTGTACCCACTCAGGCACTGTACCAAGTGCTTGGGTGAGTGGGCAAGCATGAGATGTGTTTCTTACTGTATCCAGGCAGAAGGAAGGAGTGAGACAGGAGACAGTGACTTTGCAGAGTAGTGAGTGCTGGGGCAGAAGGGCAGCCCAGGAAGAGACACTTAACTGGGTCTTGGAGTGGGAGAGGGAAAGAGTAGTATCAAATGGCACCCCAGTTTCCAGTTTGGACACCTGGGTGAATGGAGTTACCTTATCACTCAGACCGAGAGCATAGAGGATCATGGCTCTGGCTGACTTGTGGTCAGTACATGCAGCAGGGCAAGACTGGAAGCTAGGAGATGTTGATGAGGTGAATGAAGACACTGGCTAGGACTAGCCTGGTCGTGGCAGTAGAAGTGGTTAGAAGTGCTCGGGATCTGGGTATATTTAGAAAGTAGAGCAGCAATCAGGACTTATTGATTGGTTAGATGTGGAGATGAGGGAAGAAAGAAAAATCAAGTTAGCCTTTGACTTGCACATCTGGGAGGTGCCACTGATGGAGATTAGGGAGACCTAGAGAAGAGAGATTTGGATGGGATGGAGTGATGGAGTTTTGTTTGGACATGTTTAGCTTGAGTGGACCTTTATACATTGAAAGGGAGGACAAAGATTTCCTGAATCCTCTTAGGGTCTTTGGTTGGGTCTTAAAACTAGACTGACAGAGACAGATTAACAAGAGAGAAGCATACACATTTATTTAATATAAGTTTTATGTGATATGGGAGCCCTCTAAGGAAATGAAGACCTGAAAAAATGGTTAAACCTGAGTGTTTTCATGCTAGGTTTGGTGAAGAGTGGAGAGTTGTGAAAAGATATGACAGGGTAAAGAGTTTGAGCTAAGTGTAATAAACTGGGGGGAACTTAGCAAAGCCTGTTTGTTCAGCTACTTCTTGGCATTCCCCTCCCCCTTGGATGTTCTTTTCCTAAGGGTATAGGTAGAGCACCTCTTACATGAGGGTCTTATGATCTGCTTTGGGGGGGGGCGGAGCAGAGGGAAGGTCAGAAACCTTCCTGCTTATGCTGTTTTGTCAAACTCCTTCATCTTAAAATATTGAATATACCATGGTACCATGTTTTGGGGTAGCATGTCCTAAAGCCCATCAACAGCCATATGGTGATTTCATTGAGCATCTCTCTATGTAACAAGCTCTATTCTTAGTACTGTCCATATAACCTTTACAATGAGGCAGATGCTGGTATTCTTACCTCTGTTGTACAGGTGAGAAGTGGAAACCCAGAGAGGACAAGTAACTTGCCCAAGGTCACACTGCTATTTATTGGCACAGCCAGGATTTTCACCCAGACAGTCCAGTTCCAGAGGCTGTGCTCCTAACTTTCAACACCTCCAGATAAGTAGAGTGTCATAGAGACCAAGAGAAGCATGTTTTTCTATAATTAAGGAGTGATCAACTATGGTTAAGAGGTTAATAAGTAAGGGCAGAGATGTGACCACTGGGCTTGGCAACATGGAGATCATTTGTAACCTTGACAACACTTTAGTGAGTGTTAGGGTTGAAATCCTAACGGAAATGGGTTTATGAAGAATGGGGGAAGAAGTAGAGATAGTGAGTCTAGATACCTCTTTCATAGAGTTTTGCTCAGTAGAGCAGCAGAGAAATGGGACACTAACTGGAGGTGGGAGTGGGTTAAGTGAAATTCTTCTTTTATTTTGTTAATGTTGATGGGAATGCTCCAAATGATGCAAAATAGAAAGGGATAATTACTAAGAAGGGAGTTCTTGTGAATGTGAGAAGGGGTAGGATCCAGAAATTTATATTGATACTATTTTGCATAGTTCTGTGACCTGTGCCAGTACTATCACTGCCTTGGGGCAGGCATGAAGAAAGCAGATGTTTGGATTTGTCCAGATTTGATGCCATGTCAGGTGGAGGTGACAGACAGTGCAATAAAGGAGATTCAGATGTTGACAAGAGAGTTGTTGAAGTGATGGGCCATTGTCTCTAAGCTGTATAGGGCGAGAAGTGAACAGAGAAAAGGGTTAATGGATGGGAGGAAAGTAGAGGAGCAAATGCATGGGAAGTCCCCATGACCTGGAAAAATAGTTGTTGCTATCTTTCATAGAAGGTCAATGAACAAGCCTGCTAGAAAAAGAGGAGGTAGGGGTCAGAACGTGGAAGGGCTGCAGTGAGATTCCAGAGGTGACAGGATGCAGACTGCCTGTTGGAAGAGGAGGTTGCAGTGGAATTGACAGGATCTTCAGAGATGTCAGGGTCAAAGACCTGGGAGGCCTGAAGGTGGTGGCAAATAGTCTACAGGCATGGATGCTGAAGTCACACACTTATTATTCCACCTCCCAGTCACTTTCTCACATCCATATGATCTGGGTGGAAAAGCAGGATGAGCCAGATACAAAGACTTGCCTGAATGTTGGATGGTGTATTAAGCAGTTGGCCTGAGCTGCTGAAGAGGAAAGGTTTTCAACCAAGGGCAAACTAGTCTATCCAGAGATAGATGGGGTATGGTAGAAGGAAGAGGCTTACAGAGTGGAGCTGCAGGAGGACTTGTCAGTTAAGGAGGAAATGGAGAGATTCCCTCTAAGGAGAATTGGAGCAGATAGAGTGACACTAATAGAACTTTCTGCCATGATGGAAACATTATCTATACAGGATCTGCTACCCACATGGGGCTATTGAGCACTTGAAATCTGGCTATTGTGACTGAGGAACTGAATTTTCAATTTTATCTAACTGCAATTAATTAAATTTAAATAGCCACATGCAGCCAGTGGCAACTGTACTGGCTAGTAGAGCTCTACAGAAATGTGCTGGTTAGGGAGCTGCAGTCCTCAACATCACAGCTGGGCAGCCTGGGGAGGAAGGGAAGGGTGCAGGACACATTGCCAGTGAGCCTAAAAGCAATTGGTCAAGGTACAGGTATAGGTTACTGGGGCCAAGTGGAATGGACAGGGAACAGGTGTGCCCCACATCCTGGCTTTTCTGATCCCTTGTGATGAGAGCTAGACCCTTCCCTCCATGCTCACAAGATGTGAGTTTCTGCCAAAGGGGACTTTGGCCAACAGCTCCTTGGTCCCGCTCAGATGGATGAAGAGGCAGCCTCTGAACTGTTCCCTCCAATCTCTCAAAGGCTGTTTCCCTTGAGGAGCTTAAGGCAGCTAAGCACCCAGGAAAGTTTCCAGAGACTAATAGAGAAGCATACATCCTACAAGAAGTGAGTCACAGTAACCTGGTTCTCCAGTGTAAAAGAGTCTCGGGGATCCACTGCATTTCCCCTTCCCAGGTGGGCATTTCCCAAGTGCAAGGGCAATGCTTAGCTAAAAAGAACAAATCAGAAACTCTTGGAGCTGGACAGACCCTCAGGTTGCTATAGCCTCATCTCTACTGGCCAGTGGTTTAGCCAGGCCAGGCTTAGCAGGGTCCTTGAGTGAGAGGTCCCACCCTTGCCAGACAGATCTAACTATTACGAAGTCAGTTTTCTCTTGCAGCCTGTATTCCCCTGCCAGGTCTTCCACCTCAGGGTGCTAGTCAGGTCAGAGGCAGTTACACACACCCCAACACTCTGGCCTTCCTGTTTTTTGAGCAGGTGGTAGCTTCCACACCTTGTCAGTTCTGGGCCAGTCCTCACAGTGCACAGTGGGAATCAATCTTTCAAGAGGGTTCTGGGAGTCTGAGCTACTTCTGTCACCACCCCACCCCCCCACCCCTCCCTCACCCCCCCCACCCCCCACCACACAGGGCATCCAGGGAGCAGGGCTTGGGAGTAACTTGGGGGAGGGACTCCCAGCACGGCCAGACAGTTTCCAGATTCCCCCGTCACTGAGACCCTCAGCGCGGCCCTTTGCCCAGAGTGGCTGAGCTCAGGGATGAGGGGGCGCTGGGCAGGGAGCCCACTGTCTCCTCCTCATGACTTCCCTTCCTCCTCATCCCAGGAGCCTCCTTGCCGGCCAACTGTACTAAAACTCCGGAAAACCATGGCGGGGAGGTTTTCCAATTAGAACATTCTTTTTCCGATCTGTGGATGATTCTTAAAGCAGCAAAAATCCATTCTTCAGGGCATGCGGGGATTTATCTGCCAGCAAGGCCTTGGCTCAGCTTGTGCACTCGTGCTCTGGAGGCCTGGCCTGGGGCTGCTTCAGAGCCAGAGACAAGAGACAGTCTGCATTTTGGGGCATCAGGTCACACAGGCCAGAACCAATGGCAGAGTGTTTCGTGAAGTTATTCAAAATGGTAGATTCAAAAAGCAGTGGAGAGTCCAGGCTGCAGGGATGGGAGATGTCAACATGACCTGGGGAGGCCCGCCTGCATGACCTGACCTCCCTGATCCCAGGGAGGCCACTGTCCACAGAGCAAGAAATCCCAAGGCATGGATTCCGCCCCTTGGAGCTGCACTGGTCTGCCATTCCCATCAGACTGGGAACTGCTCCAAGCCAGGACTGGGTCTGACTGGTCTCTAAGTGGGTGGAGGGTGTGGCAGTGTGGTGGAGAACAGGAGGCCCAAAGGGGGCACTTGGTGAGTGAGAGTATATATTTGTGCCAGGTAAATGGACCAGTCCCTTAGCTTGGAGTACAGGCTCAGGGCAGGGTGGGGGCCCCCCAAAGGCAAGACTGGGCAGGTAGGGTCTCATCCCATGTGCTGACAGATTGGACCAGCTCCCAGCAACCTGGAGAGCTGGTTACAGTCTCAGAGGTCTTGCCCTGCAAGTTCAGAGCTCCATAGGGGCCACTGGGGGTGCAACCATGCCTGGGGACCCCTGCCCTGAGTGGACCCACCCTGCTTGGAGTCAGCAGAGTCACCCAGCAAGTGAAAACTGGTTGAAGAGCTTGGGAGGATAAGGCAGCAGGGTGAGCCCTGGAAGGAGGGAGGGAAGAAGTGGATTAGGGTGCAGACAGGAGCCCAGCCCTCCAGACATGTGAACCTGAGCACCCTAGCTGGGCAGGGGCTCCATCCAGAGTAACTGGAGACCTGGTTTTTGTCCTAGCTCTCTCTCAGACTGGTTGTATGGCCTCAGCTAGATGCCATACCTGTCTGGGCCCATTTCCCCATTTGTACAATGGCAGAGTTTGGGTCAGTGCTTTGTCTCCAGTGGTCTTCAATATGAGGACACTCTTGTCTGGGTTGGCTTTGAGGCCTGACAGCTTTCAGAACCCCACCCATTATCTCCCTCCCTAACCTGGGAACTCTTCAGAGCACTGCTGGCCAGTTCTTTCCAAACAGCCACTTATCCCCCTACTCATCTGCTTACTTCAACCTGGTCTCCCAGAGAATCTGTCTTCTTGCCTACTCATGAGCTGTGGACCCCCTTCCCCTTCGGGGTGAGGTTGTCACCTGCCCACTACTGCCTCTACCTTCCAGGCCTTTTGTCTACCCAAACAGCCCAGCCTGGCCCCACCATGAAGCTCACCTTAGTTAGAGACTTGAGCAGAGAATAGAGAGGGACAGGGCCAAGCTCAGGCCAGGCAGGGGTAGAGCCAAGTCTGGGGGCAGCCAACAGTCACTAAAATCTTGTCCCCCAAGTTCTAGGCCAAGGCAAAGTTTGTGAATGAGCCAATGTTGTGGTTTAGAGTGGGCAGAAGGTCACCACCAAGGGGACATCTTGTGCAGGGGTCAGTGGTATGAAAGCACTTGGTGTGTCTGGGCCCAGGTGCCTGAGAACAAGGAGTCAAAGAAGAGGCTGATGAAGTTGGCAGGGACCTTGAAGTCTGGCTGAGGTGGCTGGGGGTGGCCCTGGTAGGAGTGGGGGTTTCTGTTGGGACAGTGAACAGGTGGGCAAGGCAGGGCAGGGTAGGGCAAAGCAGTTACCATTCGAGTCAAACCCGTTTTAGGTGAGATCAGCTGCAGGGCCTGGCAGCCTGGGAGGGAGGGAGGAGTTGAAGAAAGTCTGGTCTCTTAGGCTGACACTGTCATGGCATATCTGGCCTGGGCAAGGGCTGAATCACCTGGGACATGGGAAGAGCTTGAGGCCCCAGGGAAGCCCAACCCAGGGCAGCCTTCACTGACTGGTCATTGGTGGCTTTGGACCCCAGTCTTGTGCTCTGTATCTGACCCACCCACACTTAAGGCTCTGGAGCAAGCTTTCCCCTTCCCACTGGAGGCTTTGGGAGGCAAGCACCACCTTCTTCCTCACCCTTATATCTAACCCATCACTGTGCCCTCTACATCTTAAGTTTCTTGAAAGGAAAAGGGATGTGATACACCCTAGGTCATATAGTGAGTATATTTAGGAGCTAGGAGGCCAAGCCAAATCCATGGCCACCAGCAACCCAAGCAGAGGATGGGAAGGCATTAGATAATGACCACCAGAGTGGAAGCAGAAAAATGCTGGTTGGCAAGAGACAGATGAACTGAAGTGACTTTATATACAATCCCCCCATCCCCACTCCCTACACACATAGTCACATAGACACAGGGTCACTTCCTCCCTACTTGACAAAGCCCAGGAAGAGAATAATGAGAATTATTCCTAGAGTCTCAATCACCCCTCAATTCCCTCTTTCTGCAAATCCCCTCCAACCCCTTGTGCTTGTCTTTGTGTCCCAGCGATGACTCAGATGTGGCCCTGCCCTCTTGGAGCTCACCATGTAGAACAATAGAGGTGATGGCCACTATGCTAGAACTATGTCATCAGAGGGAACTGGGGGAGCACACAGAAGGAGGCAATCTACTTGCCTGGGTGGCACATGCAGTCAGAGAAGGATCTACAGCCACTTGAGTGAAGGTTTGGAGAACTACTAAGACAAGGGGACAAAGGACATTGTAGGGAGTCTGAGTGCCAGGAGCAAATGCCCCAGGAGATAGGACTTGTGATATTCAGAAGGCAGAAACAGGGGAGTGTGGCTGGATGTGCAGAGAGAGGTTGGTGCCACAAATCCTTGGAGCCCCTTAAAGTTTGGCTTTTATCCTGAGAGCAATGGGAAGCCATCAAAGAGTTGCACGCATGTAAACTATTAAACTGACTTGTGTGTGGAGACAGGATGGGAAGGAAGGCAAAATCAGAGGCAGGGAAACCAGCAAGGAGGCTGGTCCTATAGCCCAGGCCTGCACTAGGGTGGTGGCAGTGGGCATGGACAGAAGTCTATGGATTGGAAGGCCATTTGGGACATAGACTTGACAGAGCTCGATGAAGGAGGAACTGTTGGTCCATCCTTTTGATCCTGTCATCTGATAGGCCAACTTTTAGCCAACCCTATGCCGGCTGTTCGACGGCAGTTAAGTTCCTCACATAAGAGGCATTCCCTGGACCCACAGGCAGGGTTGGGGGCTTCTTTTGAAGCTCCCTCCTTCCTAGTCCCCAACCCGGTGCCTTGCACATAGCAAGTACTCAGTAAGCATGATTCAATGACACAAGTACTCAAAAAGCACAAATGAATGACACTTATCAAACTGCACTGGTCCTAGGGGTCTGGATGTGTCACCTGTGAGGTGGCCCGGCTTGCTGACAAGGTGCTCCCAGCATGGCCTTCCAGGGTGAGAATTTCTCTAGTGTCGCTGGTGAGCCAGGCTCCCTCACTTTCTTCTTCTTCCCAGCCTCTGGGACTTCCTGTATGATCTCAGCCTCTGGCCCCCTGCCCCCCCTCCCCGCCCCTGTCTGGAATCTTCATCTGTAAAATGGATCTAGGAACAGTAGTTCTCAACAGAATTAACCCAAAGCATCTGTGGAAGTCATTGGCCTTGAACCGGGGCCAGATTGCGTCGGGTGTGGGCAGGGGCGCAAGTAGGCAGCCGGGGCGTTCATGTGGCGGAGACCTCCCGGTCCGGAGGCGGGAGCCCAAAGGAATTTGCCTGGAAGTTTTCCACCGTGGCAGAGCCTTCTGGAGCTTGCTCTGTGCTCGCCACGGGGTGCCCCGGCCTTGATTTCTCCAGCAGCCCCGAGGGGCGGGGCTGGGAAGGAGCGGGAGGGCCGAGGACACTGGCGGGAGAATGTGCGGAATGTGCCAGGCGCATCTACCTACCCCAAGAGAGGGCAGAGGAAGGGGGCCGGCCGAGGGGAGGGGCGAGGGGCGAGGCACTGGGCACCGGTGAAAACCTGTTTGTTCTCCTGCGGGTGGAGCCCAGTCCGCGCCTCCTCGCTGCCCTGCACGCTCTTCGCTGCACCCGGCTCCCGCTGTCCCACAACCGCCGCCCCGGGCCCGGCCTAGCCTGGCCCGGTTGGGCGCTGTCCACCCGAAGGAGCCCGCGCCCCGTGCCCGCCCGATCCTCTGCCCATCCCGCGAGCCGGGCACCTGTGCCAGGTAGGGCTGTCGAGTCGCCGTTGGCGCGGCCCGGTGGAGAGGCAACGGGGTGGGGGTGGGGGACGCCCCGCCCATACCCAGTCAGGTGGCGGGGACAGCTCAGGGCCTCAGTTCCCCCTTCCATGATCCTCACCCGCTCCAAGCATTCCTCCTGGGCTTCCACCAAGGAGGCAGTGAACTTGGTTTTCTGGTTTTCCCTGTAAGCAAAGAGAGTAAGCTAGAGAGGCAGAGAAGGCTGGCCTGGTCCCTCTATTCTCACCCTTTCTGGAAAAAGGATTTGATTGTTAGTGAATGGCCTGGGGCCAAGGTGCTGTAAGAGTTGACTGCAAGCAAAGGAATCAGGGCATCTCAGATCAGCTAGTTCACCCTGTGTCCATTTTGTAGATAAGAACACTGAGACCCAGAGGCTGGCTCACCCTGGAGCCCAGAGCAGGGGGCTTGAGGATTGCTTGTGATGAGCATGTGCTGGGCACAGGGCAGTCTCCTGCAGGGCTACCAGAAAGGTAGCTGCCCAGACAGAAGGCGCCGAATCAAGTGTCACTGAGTGTTATCAACAGGATCTGCAGCAAACGGGCTCTGTGGCTGAATTGTTTGGATGGGGGTAGGGGAGCCAAGAGCCTTGTCCTCTTTGGAAAGGCTGAGTGATACCTGGCCTCAGGAAGACTGAATAGCTCAGCATCTCTGTCTGCTCTGCTACTTCCCAGCTTGGGTGCATTTGGGCAGCTCCATCAGTCCAAGGGGTAACACACCAGGCCTCCTCCTACCCAAAGCTGTTGGGGGTTCAGATGAGGTCAGTGTGAGCGGGCCTGGGCTCTGGAACATCTGAGATGTGGTAGGAATTGTGTTCTCACTGAGCTGTTTGCACTTAGATTTGACATTGTAGATGGCAAAGCATCTCAGGATCACACTCTGTGAACCCTGAGAGAGACATGCCCTCACACCCCATCCAGCAGTAGAGCCAGTCTTGCTTTGGTCTCATGGCCCTTTAGATTTCTGGTCATGGTACCTGGCTGGGGACTGGAAGCAGGGTCCCATGAGCTGATTGGTAAGCCTAGGCAGTGGGGAAAGGCTCTGCATTCCTGCTTCTTCCTCACCAGCTCACATAATACTGGGCAAGTCTTCGAGAAAGGGGAAGCAGGAGATGTACCTACCTTTCCAGGGTCTCCACTGCCTCATCTGAAAAATCAGGGGCAGCCCAGAGGCCAGCTCAAAGGCCCTGGTTGCCACTTAGAAGCAACTAGCTAGGACATAGATGTACAGACCAGGGGCCAGCTTTCTGGCTGGTCTTGGTGCCTGTGCTATTTGTTTCATTACCCCTGGGCCATAGGATGGGAAGGAGAAGACCCACCTCACTTGCCCTACCCACTTCCATCAATTATCAGCCCCAGCCCTTGTGCCTTCCGGGCCTGGACTTCAGATGTCCTGGCCTGCCTGCAGTCCCTATACTCAGCCATTGTAAGCTGATGGAAGGTACACAGAGCAGCACACAGCAGGTGCTTCACATCTGTTCATTTCCACTCTTTGGACATCACAAGTCAGTGACAGAGGTGCCTCATTTCCATACTGGGTGCTGCAGCTTTGAGTAGCATAAATTCAAGGGGCCATGGGAGCCTGGAGCAGGGGAGCAGCCCTCACTGGGAGTATCAGGGAAGGCTTCCTGGAAGAGGAGGGCTTGGAAGTAAGGGAAGGAGCTTGGCAGCTGCCAGGGCAAGGCCTATATATCCACTGGGGCTGCATGAGTCTAGCCTCCCCCATGTTCCTGAAAGACCAAAGCCAGTTCTTCCTAAGCCCCTATATGTTCTACCCAGAGCTGGACAGTGGGGGCCTGGAGGGAAATCACAGGCAGGCTTTGCCCCAAGGAGTGACAGGCTAGCTGGGGAGATGGACAGCCACTCAGTAGGGAGCAGTGACCAGCATCGAATCTGTCCACCTCACTTCCTTCTCAACTAGAGTCCAGATTTCAGCCACTGAAGACAGTGACCCCAGGGGTGGCTAGTGTTTCACCTCAGCTTCCCTCAGCATGCCTGGTGCTCTTTGTGTTTCTGCCTAGTGCACATGTAGCCTCCTGAGATCTAGCAGGGCAGATAGGCATCAGCAGCTAGTCCCTGAACTGTCCTCAGTTACATGGCAAGAAAAATCCCAAATCTGACTCAATGTACTCTGGAAGCTGGAAGCCTGCCTTCTTCCTTTCCCACTCAGCCTCCACGGGTGACTGATCCCTTTGGCCTGGATCTTGCTTCAAGCCACAGCCCATAAGGTGCCAGCTCATGCATAACACCAGCTTTCTTTCTGCTTGCTGGGTCCTGAGGCTGCCCCACTGCCAGGCCCTCCTGGCATGGGACAGAATCATGGCTGGAGAAGAGGAGAGCCATTTTCCATGGCTTCAGAGCTGTGAGCAGCAACCCACATGGTGCCCCAGGCCTTTGGCTCCTGTGATTAGGATCCATCAGGGACTCTGTATTCATTTCCACTGTGTCTGCAGAGAGCTGGCTGATGCCAGGACAGGGGCAGTGCACCTAGTGGACCCACATGCCTGAGAGTGATGTTCAGGAGAGGTTGGCATCATTGCTCCTGAGGGTCAGCAAGCTGGCAGGAGACCAATGAAGTGGAGCAGAGAGATGAACAGTAGTAGAGTGTGTGATGTACCAGGGAGGTGTCTTTACAGCCTAGTGGTAAGAGAGCAGCTCAGAGGTCAGATTGGGTTCAAACCCCAACTCAGTCACCATCTAGTTGTGCAAACCCGAGCAGACCACACAACCTCCAGAGGCCTCGGTTTTGTCACCTGTACAGAAGGGAGGCTGAAGCCAGGAACACCTGCTGCACAGTGTCCTCCTCCAGTGGCTGTGATGGCCAGGGCTGAGGGTGGGCCCAGCTTGGGAGGAATGTGGGTTCCACATCTAAAGAAAAATGATTTAAAAATCACTACCAGTCTGTACCAGTGAGGCATATGGTGTCTACCCACAGTTAAATATTTGCCACAGAACATTTAATTCTTAAATTCACTTCTGGATGCCTACTAAAATCTGATTTGCTTCCTTTTTTTTTTAATAATGTCTACTGTTTTCATTTTTAACTGTTTATCTTGGATTTATTTAAAACACACAGCAAAGTTGTGAGAATGATACAAAGAACTCCCTCAAAGTCTCATCTGGATTCCATGCTGTTAACTTTTCTGATAATTTTCGTTAGGAAGGGAGAAGTTGACATGGGAGGACTTGTGTGACAGTAATGTTCGTTGAGGAGTGGCCATGGAGGGGTCAGGGAGTGGACAGGGCTCGCATCAGTTCTTTTTTCCAAAAGGGAAACTGAGGCACAGAGAGGTACCCGCTCAAGACTCACTTGAGGATTAAGAATGGAGCCAGGTTACTTTGTCTCACAGATAATGTACGTGTTTGGTGAGTGTTTTCTGATTACTTGCCTGTGTTGGGCACTGGGGCACAGCAGTGAATGAGAACTGAGAAGGGTAGGAGAAGGAAAGCAGGACGGACAGGTATGGGTGGAGAAGGGGCTGAAAAATGAAAGGTCAAGAGGCCCTATGGATGTCATTGTCAAACTCTAATGTGGGGAGTCAGGAACTTACAGCTTAAGCACATGTCCCAGGGGTTTTGTATTCTAGAGGGAACTAGAGGCCACTTTCAGAACCACTGTCTAGGTTTTTCCTGTGGGGAGTGTGCTCATTTCCAACTGCAAGAGGAAACCAAGAACTGGAGCCACTGGTGGTAGCGGTGGAGGTAGCTGTGGAGCTATGTGGCCATGCCCTGGGTCAGGGAGGAGACCTGGCCTCTGGGACCAGTGGTGGGCAGGCCTCATGCTGCTGCAGGCTGTTGCTGGTGGTCCTGACCTTTACGCTGTAGTCTGGTTCCTGTGATAATTGACTCAGCACACCATTTTCTGATGACTAGGTCAGTTTTCCAGAGAGCTTGATGTGGCAAGGGTTCCAATCATAAGAATGAGTGAAAATGCTTACATCAGGCAGTGCCTGGTTTAGACTAAAAACAAAACAAAACAAAACAAAACAAAACAAAACAAAAACCCAGGATTTGTCTCACCACTTCTGCCCGGTGAGCTCCCACTTATTCTTTCATTCTTTTGGGACGGCCTGAGCCAAGGGCACTTCCTTGGGAAATGCAGCACTCTGGCAGTGCCCTAGAAGGGCTGCTATAGGCTCCTGTCTGTCTGTCTGTCTGCCCAGTACCCAGCCTGGCTGTCAGGTCTCCATAAATGCTTGTTGAATAAATGAAAGTGTGGCCTTAGGCAAATTCTTTCTCCTCTCTGAGTCTCCATATTCTTATAAAAAAAAAATGGGGACAGTGATAATAGGTAAGGGTGGAGCTCAGGACACTCTGGGTCCTGGGTGGACAAGAAGGGGAGAAAGTAGCTGGGAGGAGGCCTGTCCAAACTCAGCTGGGGTGGGAGGTATTGTTGGGTGGGGAGAGGGGGCTCATTCCTCTTTTCCTCTTGAGCTTTACTCACAATCACCTGTAACTAGGACAAAAGGAATTCTTTGGCCAGTGTTAGTCAGGGGCAAGTGGGGGAGCGGGGACTTGTGTGTCACCAGGCCTGCTTTGGCAAAGGCTGAATAGGTGGCAACATTGAGGGTACAGGGGTATTCTTGAGGAGGGAGTTGGTTAAGGTGGGGGGTGGGATCTATGACCCCTGAATCCCTTTCAACCCCTTTGGCTGTCTGTGTGCTGATGGGGATAGCATCTCTGCCCTACTGGGATGAGTTTAAGACCACCTTGGTTTTTAGGTCCAGGGGGTGAGGAACCAAGCCAGCCCAGGCCTTGAAGGAGAGCTCCCAGGGTTCCTCTGGGCCTCTTCTCATGCTACAGCATGAGAGGTGGAGGCCCTGGAAACAGTGGGAATAATTCATATAGATGGCTCTGGCAAGGGGCTCTGTTTGGGGTAAGGGTTCATGGGCCCTGCTATCCCCATCGTTTTAACCCTGCCCAGACCCTCAGCCTCCACAAAATATCTCAGAGGGCCCTGCCAAGAAGCCCTTGCTGGTCCCTGAGGCCAAGCTACCTCTGAAATGGACCAGTCACCCCAAGCAGTCACTTGTATCCAGCCTGTGGAAAACTAGAAAGTGGGCACAGGACAGCCAGAAGGAATCCTGGCTCCTCAAGAGTGACAGGCAGCCATGGCTCCCTTTACCCCCTTGGGGCTTGAACTCTCCACTGCCTCTGGAGAGAGTTGGCCTGTGTCAGACCCTCAGATAGCTGCCTTCCCGGGCCCTCCAGCACTGACGCCAAGAAGTCTAGATTCTGGGATGTTGGGGGTGGGCTGGGGGAAGGTGAAATTCCAGACTTTCATGTAGAACTCATTTACCTGTAAAGCACATTTACAAATACTACCCCCCCGCTCCCAGGCATTCTTTTTCCATATTACATTTTTCCCTCTGTAATCCAAATCTCCTCCAGCTCTTTTTTCCACGTGGTGCACCTCCTTCCTTCTGCCTCATTAGCCTCCACATGGGAGTCCCTAGGACTGGAGCATCACATGCAGGTCAAGGTGCTCTGCTCCACTGGGGCTCCTGGGAGCTGTGTGCTGAGTAGCAGACTGGGGGTCTCTCACATGACCCAGCTGCTCTGCCATTGCTCTGGCAGGCCTCTGAAGGGCCCCTTCCAGGAGGAAAGCAACCTGTCTGCTGATCGTCCTCTTGCCAGATGCTGAGACTGGGAATCAGGATGTCCTCAGTCATGAGACCTGGCCACAGGAGACTGCTTCATAACACATTTGATCATTCTAGCACTTGGCTGCCTGAGTATTGGCCTGGGTCCAAACCTAGACATTAGGCCAAATGCCTTCAGAAAAGACTGGGTGAGGGCACCCAAGCTGGGGGTGGAGGTCGCACTCCCTGACTTTTGGCATCCCCAGCTCTTTCACACTCCATGCTATATCCTGCCTGTGGCCTCACTCCATTCATCTCTTTGTCCAGGCCTTTCTCAGCCTGGCATGTGGAGTGCATGCCAGCTCATTCTTGCACTTCCTGCTGCAGCCTCCTGGGAGAGCCTGTCCCATGGCCTGCCCAGTGTCTTAGGCCTTTGCCCTCCAGGGGATGTTGCAGAGGGAGGACAGGACACGGAGGGAAGCTCGCTGACAACAGCACTGCATAGGGTCCCATGGACTTGCTGATGAGCAGACGGGCTGCACTGAGACGCATGCCTTCCTCCCATGACTAGGGACTTCATCTTCACCCAGAGAGAGTAAGTGACATGTCCAGTGACTTGTTTTGACAGAAGTAGGACTTGGACCCCTTGTCTAGTGCTCTTTCATTTGTACCCGAGTTTGAACAGACATCACAGATGTGTGGCTTCTTGGCCTTGGCCAAGTCTTCCACATCTCTAGCAGCATGAGTGTGCCTCTCCCATGAAATGACAGATAATGAGCCCAGCTGGCTTGGCTCTACAGCTATCTGAACAAGCATGGTCTCCTACCCCCTTCTTGCTTCTGTTTCTGGTGCTTAGAGGGAAAAAGTAGGAGGCAGAGTCCTCTAGCAGGCAGGCTTGACTACCTTGGTGTTACCCTTCCCCTGGTAACCCAGACCACCCCAATCCTAGTATAGTTCATTACCCTGAAGGGGCTTAATAGGGGACTCTCACGGGTATTTATGCACAAGGGAGGACTCTAATCTTGAAGCTCAAAGGCACTTACTTGGAACACACCCAAAGAGGACCTAGATGTGCATTCCAGAAGGTGGATCTAAGGCACAGGGTCTTTTCTTTGAGACTTTCCCTCCATCCTGGGACCACTGATGGCTCTGTGTTCAAAGGGAGTGTTTACAGTGAGAATGAACAGGAGCCTCATCCTCATGGTCAGAATCCCCCATTACCAGTTGGGCCAGAAGGGAGGTATGGAGGGATTCTGGCCAGTAGAGCTAGAGCCTTGTTGTTGTAGAGCCCAACTTAGGCTGTTATAGTAAGGCAAGAAGGAACAGGTATGACAGCTGGAGTCATCCATGCAGGCTGTGTCTTTCCACTGTTTAGTCATTGATACCCTCACCCAATGATGGGGAGCCAAGGTCCCATGCAAAAAAGGAGTGTCCTTCCTGTCAGTCCAGCTGTCTTCTCTGAGACCGCCTGACAGTGCCCAGTGGAAGGATCAGAAGTGGCTGGATTTACTCATCTTAGAAACAAGTTGTTGAGAGACAAGGGACTTTTCATTACTTCACCTCTTCCCTCATGACCCAGATAAGAGCACTTATGTTTTTGCTGAAGTGATTCTGGGGCTCTGCCTCTCTTAGGGCTCCCTGCTTTGGAGTCCCATGAAAATGCTCACAGACAGGGGCGCCTGGGTGGCTCAGTCAGTTAAGTGGCTGACTTCAGCTTAGATCATGATTTCATGGTTCATGAGTTCGAGCCCCACATCGGGCTCTGTGCTGACAGCTCAGAACCTGGAGCCTGCTTCAGATTCTGTGTCTCCCTCTCTCTCTCTGTCCCTCCCCACTCATACTCTGTCTCTCTCTCAAAAATAAACATTTTTTTAAAAATGCTCACAGACAAACCTTTGCTCAAACGTGGCCTGAAGTTGGCCCAGCAACTGGCCCATGCACCGGGAAGCCCAAGGCCTTGTAGCCTTCATGAATATGTCACTTACCACATCCATATTTTGTCACTGGGCTTGGCCACATGGGCCATTCTTGGGGTTGTGTCTTCTTGTCCTGTCCCACTGGCTTCCTCAGCCAACTCCTGACTCACACCTAAGGGGTCAACCCAGAGTTGAGCTACAGGCTCAGGTTCCAAAAGACACAACTGCATGTGATCCCTGCTGGCCGGGGATGGGGTCCACAGAAAGTTGGTACACATAGGGAAACACAGCCAGGCTCCCTCTCAGCCTTCTGGGTACAGATTGTCAAAACTCACCTCTGGGTAAGAAGTCCCACCTCTTGCTCTTCTGTCTGTGGTGTGCCCACTCATGATTGCTCACTGTGGCCGGCACCCAGCACACACACATTCAGACAAGTCCCAACACCTGTGTCCTTTGGCTGCAGCTCCTTGATGTGCAAAGCTAAAGGTGTTTTGTTCCTCTTCCCTCCCAGTTTGCCTTGGAGATCCCTGCCTGGTATTCAGCATTCCCCCATTCCCCAGCTACCCACTAGCTCAACTTGTCTCTTTTCACACAAGCCCTTGGTACAAAGATCCCAGGCCAGGGTCACTGGGGCTGGGGTGGGCCCATGGGATAGATGTCCAGGCTGTTTGTGTTCATAGGCCTAGCCACTTCACCTGCTTGTTGGTGTTCACCCAGTTGTCTGTAAGAAGCCAGCTTGTCCCAACTGTGATGGGGGAGGTGAGGAAAGGCATTTCAGTCCTGGGGCAGGCTAGCATGAGGGCTGCAGCAGCACCAGACTGAGGACTCCAGGATGGGTGACACTCAGGGGCCGGAGACAGCCACAAGGGCAGATGCCTGTCTAGGTCCAGCCTGCTGTGGTGTCTGCCTGAGGTGGACTCTGCCCCTACTCCTTCTTCCTCTCCTATGGTTTCCTTTTCCTTCCAGGTTATTGGGAAATGCAGACATTTTTAGTGCAGTGTGACCGAGAATGGGATTAGCCAAGGGGCTGTGGGACTTGATGGCTCCTCTGGGACATGCTTCTTGGGCTGAGGCTCTAGGCCATTTGGCAAAGAGGTAGCTGCAAGGGCAAAGAAACAGAAGCCTGCTTGAGAAAAAGAGTGTGCACAACATGGAGAGTCAACCTGGGTGGCAATTCTAGAAAATTTTCTCTGAATTAATCTTCTCATCTTGGAGGCAGAGCACGTCCTTGTGGGGCAGAGGCTCTTCTCCTGCTGCTTCTCTCTCCATCTCTGTCTCCTCATGCATCAACCAAGCATTTGCGTCACTGTCTTCCAACTCCCTGGCTCCCTCCCTCCCCCTCCCTCCTGCTAATCTGCCTGCATCAGCTCCTGCTTGCATCAGCTCCAACTCCACTCCCTGACCACACCAGGCTTGCTGTGGCCTGGGGAAAACAGGCTCCTTGCATTCCCTCATTGGCTCTTTCCTTTTCTCTATCCAATCAGGGCCAGAGGCCCCTTCCCTGGGAGGTTGCTGGAAAGACTTGAGAGGCTTCAGCAGTTGGGAGGAAGGTGCATTCAGAGACCATCTGCATCAGGAGTGCCTGTCCCCATCTCCCCCCAGTCATCCTTGCTAAGGATGCTCCCCCCTGCCTACCCCAAGAAGCATCTGCAGGCTAATGGAAGAAGGAGGAATAAGGGTATGAAGGGCAAGGAGGGTGGGCTGGGCACCCATTTAGTGTCTGAGGTGGCCTGGCTTGCTCAGGAGGACTTAGACTTGGTCCTGAGCTGCCATGGGACAGGCTGGTGTAGTCTGGGTATATACCCTTCTTTGGACTTGGCACAAGGAGTTGCCCTATGAAGGATAGCTAGGGTGGAAAGTGGCTGATAAGCCACCTGTTCCTTCGTGGTCTAGGCCAGGCCCCTAAGCAGGGCAATATGACCATTCCTAAGGTACCAAAAGACTTCCTATCAAGGCAGAAACAGGAGCTGTACTACTGAAAGTGTACACAGAGAGGCTATCCTAACTAGAAATGCACTCACACGGGCCATTTGGAAGATGAAGACACCCACCAACATCATGACACCTAAACTATGGGATGGAAAAGAACTGGTACCAAATTCTAGTCAGTGACACATGCTGTGGCTTGGGAATATCCTGTCAGGAGGAGACCCAGTGAGCAAGTCCATGGGTTTGGTGGCTTGGCGCCACTTTACAGATGAGATTGAGGTCCAGGCAGTGGGACAGTGTCACAGCCATGTGAAGCCACTTAGGGATGAGGAGCAAAGATGTCAGCTGTCAATCCAGGTGGCCCTTCCTGATGTGCCAGGGAAGCCTAGGAGGCTGTGCAAGAAACCCAAGTGCCCCAAGGAAGAGTAAGACTAGAAGTAGGGTGGGAGATACCCCCCCAAAATGCATACCTGTTCTCCCTCCCACCCAAGCTGTGTGCAGAGAAGACCCAGGATCCTTGAGGAGGCTGTGTGTGTGCCCACAGGCAGCAAGGCTCTGCTCAGAGCAGCCCAGAGGGACCCTAGAGGCACAGGGCACCTTCCCCAGGATGTCTACCCCAGAGGAAGGAGAGAATTCCCCATGCATCCATCGGCTCTCCTCACTTCCCAGTCCTTCCTTGGCACTTTTCACCTTGCGTCAACTTTGGAGATCCATCATTACCTATCCAAGCAGCCCCAGCTCCCATTTTATTTGGTTAAATGACTGCTTGTTTAGTCTTTATCACACAGGCAATGCACATTCATGATAGGAAAAATAGAATACACAGAGGAACATAATATTTTGGTATATATCCATTCAGGTGTTTCTTTCCCTGTTCATTGTAATGTACATATATTTTTAAGTAAATAGCATCATCCTACACATCTTTTTGTTTAAAAGCTTTCTTTCACTTAATGATATATGGAAACCATACACATGAAACTTGTTAAATTACATCATATATCCATATCATTTGTAATAAGTGCATAGTATTTGCTTGAATCATGTATCATACTATGTTTAAATATCACTGTTGGGAATTTACATGATTGCCTAATTTTCACCATTATACTCAACACTGGGACACCACCCCTCTTGTATACTTTGTTCTGCTTACTCATTTGTCTCCATAGGAGAGATTTCTGTGAGGGGAGCTTCTGGACCAATGGTCTTACCCTCTCAAGGCTTTCAAAACATATAGAGATTTGTCTTCTGAAAAGATGAGTCCATTGGTCTGCCCACCAACAGTATGTGAGTGCTGCCTGGGAAACATACTCCTGAGTGGTCTGCATCCCATTCTTCAGAGCTGTTCCTGTCTCTAGTGAGGGTTTTCCCAGGTGTCCATTGATTGAGGATGAAGGGGATTGTGGGTCTGAGAAGAGACTTGGGTCCAAGGAGAGGTGGCAATGTATGGTTAGTCAAAAGCATGGCTCCTGCCAGCCTTCAGTGCAGATAATCAGTGCAGGATATGTATTGGGTATGTGAGGGGATGCCTCGGTTTTGTTCTTGCTGAGGCTGGTAGAGGGAGCAGGTCTTGTCTGGGAAGACTTTGATCAACAGTACCAAGGCATGAAGGTCAGACAAGGGGAGAGTCCTCAGTAGGAGCAGGAGCAGGCAAGACAAGTGGACCCCTGAGGTAGAGGCAGGGCTTAGCTCAGCAGGAGGAGTTGAATGGCATCCCAGGTGGGAGGAACCAGCATAAACAAAGGCATGAGAATTACTGTGGTAGGGCCACCTTCTAAGGATGTTGAGGTACATGGTCTTCTTGGAGCACAGTGTCAACATTGAGGATCATTTGTGAGAAAAGTAACTGGGTCCGGACACTGGAGAGTTTGCCCCCAGGCTTAGAGACAATGGACAGCCAGCAGAAGCTGAGTGAAAAGTGAGGGCTGATGTGGTCCAAGCTGCGGGAATGAGGCACAGATGAAAGCAGGTGCAGGGAGAGGAGGGACCAGTGAAGTGGACGGAAAAGCCAACTCTGCGGCTGGGACATTGATTCAGACCTCATGTGTCCATCTGTCTGGCTGGGGCGCATCACTTTAAAGGCTCCTTGCTCCAAAGAGCTGCCTTCTTCAAGCCCATGGGAAGACTCTACTTCTTGACTTTTTCAGATTTACTGTCCCATCAAAAGGGGACATTTGACTTCTGAGATGTAGCATCAGCCCTGCTCTTTGCCTGGTGAGGTAGGGCATAAGCCTTGAGTCTTCTGACTGGGGTCTTAGTTGTGTGGATGGGACCTAAGGCAACTCCACCCTCCCTTGCTGTGGGTTCTTACATGTATCCCTGCCCCTTTGGCCAGGGAGTTCCCAGTGGTCCCTCTGCCTCTGTCATTCTGCATGTGTGTGAGTGTATCCTGATTTTGGAGGTGGCTTATTTGGTTCTGATTTGGCAGGAAACTTCTAGGCAATGTGGTCAACAGGTTTGTCAAGAGGAAACTGATGAATTCCTGAAGGAACTTAAACACTCAGCAGTAGGAGGCCCTGAGCTGAGGCCCAGAGGTAAGGTACTGGCCCAAGGTCTCACAGTCAGCAGCACCAGGAGACTGAGGGGCCAAGATCCTAGGTAGCAAGTGTGTCTGTGTGTCCTGCCCAGTGGGGCTACTCCATGGGCTGCTGGGATGGGACAGTTGGATGTATGTGGTCTAAAGATTGCTTATGAATGAGTTCTGCTCAATATAACTCTGATGTGGCAGCCTTGGTGGAGGGGCTGAACAGTGGGGCTGCCATTTGCTGTGATGAGGTGCCATTCCTGGCACGCATCAGGCTTGGGCCTCCTGGGCTGCTCATTCAGTGCAATTTATGGGAAAGCCAGCTCTTGCTGACATGGCAAATTTGGTTTGATCTTGGCCCTTGCCTTAGCCATTTTAGTGTGCCCTTGACCTCTAAAGAAACATGTCCAGGCCTTGCCAGCTGGCAGCAGTGGGGGCCAGCAGGTAACAGGCTCCTAAGGGAGAGGCTGCTCTGCCTCAGGACTATGCCAGCAGGGCCAGGGCCCCTCCTTCCCATCATGTCCACTTGCCGGAACCTCTAGTCCTTCTATTGAGGCCCACAGGGCTAGTTGTGGCAGGCCAGAGCTGGGATTAGACCCACGATATGGGCCTTCCATCTGCCTTTAGCACTGGGCCGTTCCCAGCCTGGACAGTTGGCTTCCTCACCCCAGCCCCTTCTGAGACAAACATCTTCACAGTGCTGTGAGGCTCCGGAGGTCACTGTGGTCCACCTTTCACTGGCTACAGGAGGGAAACACATAGCTAAAGGGCAGAGAAAAGACAAGGAAGGAGAGCAGGGCAAGAATAGAGAGAGGAAGAGAAAGCAGAGCACAACAGCAATTCCTTACCAGATCCCAACCCTCACTTGGTCCCTGAGCACTACTAGAAGTTGGCAGGGGGGCCCTGGGCTTTCCCCACTGGAGATGAAGCAAACCCGTGAGCATCACAGGGCTGCACACTCTCAGGCTTGGTGGTTTTGATTGAGGACAGCTGACAGTCCCCTGTCCCAGTGAAGACAGGTTGAGACTCAATTGCTCCTTGGCTCCTGTCCAACTGCCCTGTGATCTTTGCTGTGCCCAGGTGGTGCCAGGCATTTTCAAGAACATTGGTGCATTCTGCCTTCATGGCAGTCCTGAAGGGTAGAGTTTTTAAAATCCCATGTTACAAATGAGGACAGTGAGGCAGACTGGACACATTAGCTGACCTGCCAAAGGTCTGTCAGACAGCTACTAAAGAGTGAGAAAGATAATCCAACCCCAAAGGAACTGGTCTCCCAGCCCCCACCCTTCCTTTAGTCCCTCTTTCTGAGCCCACTAGTGCCAGCCCTCAGGAAGCCTACCCTGTGGAGGTTCCACTGCTTCCCCTCTCTCCCCTACACTCATCTGGGCCTGGAATCTGGCCATCAGAACTCTCTGGGCGGGGGGGGGGGGTTGTGGTTTGCCCTTATAAGCTATCTGTTGAATAGACAGCTCCATAGCAGTCCACGCCCCATTTGAGCAGCTCTGGGCAGACAGGTGGTTTTACTATCAGACAATGACAGGTCCAGTGTGTGCTCACTCCCTGGCCTCTGCCCACCACCCAAACTCCAACAACTCTTGCTTCCTGATACCCAAAGGGCAGTCAGGGACCATATGATGACCTGCAAGCCATTATAAATGCATGAAGTGACAAGCCATGTGCTTGCTTTTGTCCTCAGGAGCCCTGTTGAATCAACTGAGAAGGGATCTGCAGAGCAAGCGCCATGAGTATCTCAGCTCTTGGAGGCAGCACCAAAGGTGAGGACTGCACTCCCTCTTCTCCCAGTCTTGGTGTGTGGCCTGCCCTGCAAGGGCCACAAGCACGGCAGCAGAGAGCAGCATATTGGGAGGACTGGCAGGGAGGCGTCAGTGTCCTGGGGCTGGGTTCCCCTTCTGAGGCTGCCTGGCCTTGCCCCTCCAGGGAAACCACTACTACCAGGTGAGGAGGAACGCAATAATGTCCTCAAGCAGATGAAGGTTCGGACCACGCTGAAGGGGGACAAGAGCTGGATCACCAAGCAGGATGAATCAGAGGGCCACACCCTGTAAGTCCAGGAGGCTAGGAGGCCAGCAACAATGAGGTGGGGTAGGGTTGTAATCCACAAAGGCCTGGGGTCGATGCCTGGGGATGCTGAGGGACTTCCACCACTCAGACTTCAGTGGGGGCATGTGGCCACAGGCAAGCTGGGGAGGGCAGAGCACAGGAAAGCAATCCAGTTGAGGGCAAGTCTCAACCAAAGTTACAGGGTGGGAAAGCCCTTGATGCCGAGTGGGCATGTACATACTTGCCTGTGGAATGTGGAGAAAGGCCAGGGAAGGAAAAGGTGAGACGACAATGGTGAGCCAAGTTCTTGTGGTGCATGCACTGCACCCCACCTCACCTGCTTTGGGGCTCAGCAGACAGCCTCTAGGATGGAGGCTGCAAGGGGACTGATGGCAGAGAGCCACTCTTTCAGGATCCCTTTTTCTCCAGAGAGCTGCCTTCTGGTCGGAGTCGAGCTACATCCTTTTCATCAGCTGGGGAAGTCCCGAAGACCAGGTAAGAGGTGATGCCTGATGGCCAGTGGGTGGGCCTCATGCCGCAGTCTTCAGGGGATAAGGAGGAGCCCAAACTCAAAATAGATGTTAGGGTCTGCAGTGAATCATTTCAAATCCACAGGAGAGACAGGCTTTTCTGCTCTGCTTCCTCTTGGGAAAGGGAGTGCAGGTGTCACTGTGTTCAGATCCCTGGCCTTGCTGTGTGACCTTGAGGCTGGCTGCCTAATGGGCCTCCATGGTTCCAGCTGCCTAGTGGACATTGAGAAGTCTCTGTAAAGGGTGAGACAACATATCTGAGGTGATTTACACACTGTTGAGAGTCACACATGACTCTCTTGTAGGTAGCCCTGATTGCTGAGTGCACTGCGGAACCAAAGAACTGCCCACAATTTGATTTTACAGCCTTTGCATAGCTCTCTGGGGTGTACAGGTGAATTTTAGGAAGGAATCAGGGTGTCAAGGAGATGGACACATTTGTTCCAATGGTCTCCCGAATTCAGGATGACATATTTTGACATGTGGCCAAAGGGAACAGCCCATCCCCTCTGCATTTTGAAGACTTTTGCCTATCGGTGTCTAGGGGTACTCCAAAGCACTGCCAAGTCAGTGAGTGGTGGGAATGCAAACCTCAGGCTATTTAGTCTTGCTACAGTTCACTGGCAGTTGGTAGTGAAGGCACTGCCAGGATCTTTCTCAGGTGGTGATAGAGGCAGTGGCAGCAGCTTGAAGGGAGGGATCCAAGTTCGCTGCTAAGTCTCTGGGGCTGCCTCTAACAACTATGGACTTGCCCATCACCACCCCTCCCTGACTCGGCATCCACTACCAGCCAGGTCCTGTGCTCTCTCCTTGGGGAACTAACATCTTAGCAGGGAACACAGGCATGAACCAAACAGAGAGGTGAACATAAAAGAGAGAATTATGGATTGTGATTATTGCAGTTGGCAAAGTTGGTGAAGACCTGAGGACGGTTTAAAGACAGTCTACTCACCAGGGGGCTAGTTTACTTTGGGTGGTACGGTTCTCACCCTGGGCTTCTGTTTGGGGCTATGTTTAGAAAGCACATCCCAGGGCACTGTGACTCAGGGCCTAGAGCAGGGATACCTGGAAGTGTACATAAACTTTGGCTCTCCTTTTCTCTTGGGGAAAGAAGTGGATCCAAGGGACAGCCAGTGATCATGGCCTAGCCTCCCCAAGCCAAAAATGTTTGTGTGGCTAGATGGGGGGAAGTGGCCTTTCTTTCTCAGGCCCCACCCCAAGTGTGCTTGCAAATTTGCCACCTGCAGGCTGCTGTCTCTATTAAGGACAGGGTCTGCCATGATGGAGAACACTGTGGCTCTGTGCTGCCCTTCCCACCTGCTTGTGTGGGGTTCCCTTAGACCCACTTCCCCTGTTCTCCAGCCCTTAAGCTACTGTCTTCCTAGAAAGAAAGGCCATCTGCTGAATCCTTGTCTCCTTCCCCTGCACCCCAAACTCACAGCTCTTTGCTGCCTACCACTACTGGCCCTCTGAACCCGCTCAGTTGCTCCCAAGCAGGAGACACCCAGCATGTGCAGTCTGTTTTCCAGCCATGCCCTCCAGTCCCAAACTTTCATCAAGTCTGTGATGTGGGCATCTCAGGAGCTGGAGGAGAGAGGCCCCAAAGGAGCATGAAAGGTGGGGAAGCTGCCTTTGGTTCTACCCCTTGGTCCCTCATGAGCCTTCCCAAAGGAGTCTGTGTGGTTAGGTCCGGGACCCTGGGCTCTCCCTGCCATGCCTCAACCCCAGGCCTCTGACCATGCAGCCTCCAGTTGTGAGAGTAGAGAGTGGGAGCGCTGTCATCAATCCCAGAAGACTTCTTGTTCAGGGGAGTGCTGGGGCCTGGAAGGTGAGAGAAAAACTTGAGTTTGGAGGAGACCCCTCTGCGGCAAATGTTTAGCCATGGAACACATCTTCCTGGGCACTTACTGTGATCCAGGGCCATCCTGGGCTGGTCCCGGTACTTTTCCTGGGGAGCATGAGAGAGCAGAATAGGAAGCCTGGCTTTGGGTGAAGGGGTAGCTGGCTCTCTTGAGAAATGGCCAGCCACTCTTGTTCCCCTCATTCTGACCACACTGGGGCACCCACCAGCCAATCCACTTTGCTGGCATTGGGTGCAAGGGAAATAGGGCGTCTTTGCTTCACCTCATACCTTCTTTTCCCTCGGCAGGCCTCCAAGCACAAGGGCTCCCACTGGCTATATCATCCGGTAGGTAACCATAGGACCCTGCCTGCCTCCACATGCCTGCACACCACTGCTCCCTGGATTCTCACAGGGGAGCTCACAGGGCTACTTCTTCTGGGCTTTCTTATAGGGGAGTGTTCACCAAGCCCATAGACAGCTCGTGTCAGCCACAGCGGCAGTTCCCCAAGGCCAATGGAGATCCAAAAAGGTGTGTGTCCTTGGGGTGAGGGCCTAGGCCAAGCACCAGGCATGAGGGCCTAGGTCAGGCTTATGGCAGAGAGATTACTCTATCTGTCACGAGTGGGGAGGGGTGGTGGATGGTAGCTCTCCTGTGTAGGGCAGGGCCCTGGAGAGTAGTGCTGGGACACAAAGCCCTAGGTGGATGTATGACCCAGATTGGGCAGTCCTGTTTCCCAGCAGCTGTGTGCTTTACTTTACCTTCTTCCCAGAAGGCTGAAGTGGCATGTCATCAAAGCGCCTTGGTGTCAGGTTGAACCTGGGCTCCATCATAAAGGCAGGGTCAAGGGGCCTGGGTCAACCTATGGCAGGAGGGCTGCCCTGCTCAGGGTGGCACAGATGGTATGGGTGTGTGGCAGGGCTGAAAGAAAAGAAGAAAGGCCACCAGCCACATTCCTGCTGGGGCATGTAGACAAATTTAGAAGCAAGAGGGGGCTTGGGAGTGGGCACATGGAAACTCCTTTCCTCTCCAGTGCTGCTGGTCTGCTGAGAGCAGCTCCCAGTGGGCTTCCCCGGCCCTCCTCCTCCGGCTATAAGATGACCACTGAGGATTACAAGAAGCTGTAAGTATGCAATGGCAGACCCAGTTCAGTTCCCTCCTTCAAGGACAAGCCCAAACAGCAGGCCTGACATTCCTACCAGTTGCCACTATGACCTGGAGCACATTGCTCTTCTGATCTGTGGCAAAGCAGGGGCTCTAAGAAGCTTATAGAAGGGGCCGGTGAGTCTGGAGGAAGGGTCATGGGTCATATCTCTGGGGCTGCTGTTGGCTGACTCTGTTTCCTGGACATGCCTCTGCCCCCCTCTGGGGTGTAGGCCTGGCCGCTCTGGGGCCTGATGATCCTGAGCATGATGATAGCCCTGGCAGCCAAGTAATTGGCATTTTGTGCTGAAATCTGAACCGCTTCTTGGATATAAATCTTTGGGGCTCCCCTTCTGGCCCCTATCAAATAAGCCCCCCACTATATGGCCAAGGAGGGGGTTTCTGGACAGAAGTGTGGGTTGAATCTGCAGTTCCCAAGGGCCCCACATCTTTATATTGCTTTATATCCCTTGTCACAACCATCCAGTGACATGTACCAGGTAGGAAATCTTTCTGGAGAAGGGGAGAGGCTTGAACTGGGTCTTGGAGGACAGTTAGGGTTGGAATAAGGAGAGAGGAGAGGGCTGGCTCTTGAGGAGGAAGAAGTGACATGAGCAAAGACTCAGAGGCAGCAATGCCAACATGTGCTATTATTGTTGTAAGTCAGGAAGCCAAACTGCTGAGGGTGGCAGCCTGTGACAGGGAACAGGGGCAGAGATAGGGGAGGAGGGGCCACAACCAACAGCATCCTCACACCATCTCCCCTCCCCCAGGGCACCCTACAATGTCAGACGCAGCTCAGCATCAGGGGATGCTGAAGAGGAGGAGGTTCCCTTCTCATCTGATGAGCAGAAACGGAGGTAATGGTGCCCGCTGAGCATCCCACAGTCAGGGCAGGGGCCCAAGTTTCTGTGGACCAGTAATATAGGAATGGTGCCAGTTGCAGTGACAAAATGCACAACATGTACAATATCAGTGCTGGCTTGTTTGCTGGAGGAGTGGCTTCCAGCAACAGGTGTCATTCATTGAATCCCAGAACCACCCACTCAGTGTTGGGCCAGCTCAGGGGACCCTTTATGAAACTTTCATGGAGCAGAACCTAGGTAATGAGGGCTGGGGAAAGCCTCCCCTGGGTGGACAGAGTGTACAGAGGGAGGTGCTTCAGGACTTTATATCAATTTGCTAAAAAGCGTCCTGGGCAAATTGAACCAAAATCAGCCATCCTCCTAGGAGGAGCCCTCTGTGTGTATGCCGTGTGTGCTGTGTGGATGCTGTGTATGCTTTATGCTGGGCAGGGCCTGCATGGCTGGGTGGCAGAGTTACGCTCTGGAAGTGCCAGTGCCCCTCACCCCAAAATGAGGCTCAGGTACTTGGGCAGCAGCTAGGCTCTGAGGAAATAACCGCCCCCCCCCCTGCCCCGGGCTGAGCCTGCCCCCACTGCCAGTGTCTGTTGGGCCCTCTGCGCCTTAGAAAATAGCAAAGCTCCTGTGCTGAAGGTCTGGCAGATGGACAATCCTAAGGCCAGAGTCTGCAGTGACAGTGGTCCCCGGGCTTGGGAGGTATAGGGGAAGAGCCAGAAGTTCAGGAGCCAGGCTGCTGAGCATTGACTGCCCACTTTGCCATCAGCTAAGTGTGTGGTCTCACACAAGTCACTAAAGTTTCCCATGCCTCAGTTTCTTCATCTGTAAATTGTGGGTGATACTAGCACCTACTTTCCTAAGTTGTAAGGACTCAATGAGCCAGTATGGATTTGCAGCATGCAGCACAGGGCCAGGCCCACAATCTATGCTTGATAAATGTGGGCTGCATGGTCTCTGTTTCTTTTGAATAGTTCTGGGAGCAGGCGCTAATTTGACTTTGTGCACTTGCCTCCCTGGGATGGCCCTGAGCCATCCTGGGTAGCCGCTGGGCTATGCTGGCAGAGTGAGTCCTGCCTTATGCCATTAGATACCTTCTCTCTGTGCCACCGCAGGTCAGAGGCTGCAAGCAGTGTGGTGAGGAAGACAGCCTCCCGGGAGCACTCCTACGTTCTGTCAGCAGCCAAGAAGAGCACCAGGTGAGTTACATGACAGGAGACACAGCAGGGCCTGGCTTCTGGGCCAGCTCAGCTACCAACTGGCTCCCCTCCTTTCCTCCTGGCTAGACCTTCCAGGATTCTCAGATGCTCTTTCTGGAAAACTGAGAGGTCTGGCTCCTGCCATCAGGGCTAATGAGGTACTGGGAGTGAGAGAGAGGCCCAGGACCCTATAAAGCAAAGTGGTCATGATGTCACTTGTCCATGGGTTCTGTCCAACACATTGCCTTTCTGCTTCCTTTGCAGCAGCCCTGCCCAGGAGATGCAGGCTCCATTCATTGCAAAGAGGTAAATGTCAGCAAGGGAATCTTTCCAAACCTCTTGCTGGCTGGAGAGAAAGCATCCTGCCAGCAGAGGTGGAGTATGATCACCATGGAAAGCAGGTGCAGAGTGGGAAGGGGCCTCTGTCCCTGAGCAAGGGAAGTTGTGAGTGCCTAGTGGCTTTTGTCTGGAGGCCAGATGAGCAAGTAGGTGGGTATGGTGGCACTTGTGGCGTCAGCAGGCAGTTCTGTGTAGGCAGGATCTGGCTGACAGAACATAGCTTGTGGCTGGAAACTTCCATTTGCTAACAGGGCTATGCCCCTGATCCCCAATAGAGCCTTAGTGTTTCCAAGAGCTTCTGGGGTTTGAAGCAAAAGTAGCTACCAGGCTAAAAAGGAGTTGTTCCCCTGCCCTCCCTCCCACTCTACCAGGGACAGGCTGGACAATGCCTCAGCAGGAGAGATTATTGGGCTGGGGTCCAGAGGCTTATCATTGGGAGCCTCTGCCTGGCCAGGCCCTTGGAAGTGACCATAACATTGGAGATGGGCCCTAAAGGGTGAACAGAATTCAATACGAAATTATCAGGACATTAGGACACTCCAGTTGAGTGAGAGAGGCATGTCCCCATCAGTTGAGACAGAATATCTTCTGGGAGAGAATATTTGGGGAGTATAGGGAAGAGACTTCCAGAAAGTTGAATTTTAGGGATATTCCATGAGGTAAACAAGGAAAGCATCCATGACAAGGTTGCATAGTGAGCTGAAGACTGGAATACAGTCAGGAAAGGGTAATGGCAGCATAAAGGAAGTGACAGATAATGATGTGCTTTTACTGGCTGAATTAGGTTGCCAGGGCTGATATAAGAAAGTACCACAAACTGGGTGGCAAAGACCCGAGAAATGTACTGTCTCCTGTTCTGGAGGCTTTAAGTCCAAGATCCAGGTGTCAGCGGGATTGGTTCCTTTTGGAGGCTGTGAAAGAGAAACTATCTCTGGCTTCTCTCCCAGCTTCTGGTGGCAGCAGGCAACCCTTGACAATCCTTGGCTTGTAGACACATCACTCCAGTCTCTGCCTCTATCGTCCTATGACCTTTTGTCTGTGTGTCTGTGTCCAAATTTCCCTCTTCTTATAAGGACACTGGTCATTGGATTTAGAGCTCACCCTGTTCCAGTGTGACCTGATCTTATGTTGACTATATCTGCGAAGACCTTATTTCCAAATAAGGTCACACTCACAAGTTCCAGGCAGACATGGATTTTGAAGGGATACTATTCAACCTGATATGCTGTCCTTTATCCCAAACTGGAGTTGCTGAGCCTCCAGGCTGGGCCACTTCATGGCCATAGACAGCACGGAAGGAAATCATGTCCTTTAGGAACAGCAAGCTGTAGGGCAGCTGAGCAGGCCACAGGTACCCTGGGGACAGGTGGTGCATCTGTTTCTCGTCTCGCCTAAAGGGTTGAGGTGGTGGATGAGGACAGGCCTTCTGAGAAGAGCCAGGACCCACCTGCTCTAGGAAGATCCTCTCCTGGCTCAAGCAGGTAATCAATTACTCATCTCTGTCTGGGGCTGGTGGCTGCCAGGCTTGCCTGCCACTGTTACTGTGGAACCTCTGCTAGGTCATCTCCTTGCAAAGCCTCAGGGTCAGTGTCCCCATGCACTCAGTGTCAAGACAGGGCACAGAAATCAATAAGAGCTTTCTGGCTGGATGTCCTAGGGCTAAAAGGAGCAAAACAGCCTGACCTCCAGGGAGAGAGTACATCACTCTTGTCTTTTTAATGTTATCTGTGTCAACTTAACCCACTTGTGGCCACAGCATCCTAGGAAAAAGTACTAGCCATAGGGTTTGAGAGGGCCTACCATCAGAGTGCTAGCCCTGCCATTCTTGGGCTTGTTAATAGCTCTATTGTAAACTGTCCAAGTTCAGCCTGCCAGCTATGTCCTCTGTCCTCTGCTGGGGAAGGAGGCTCTACAGCCCCCAGCCCCGCTCACAGCTGCCTTCTTTGCCAGTGTGGATGGAAACAGAGCCAAAGTGTCTCGGGGGATTTGGATTGAGCACATGCTGACTCTGCCCAGCCCTGGCAGGAGCTGGGAGCCCAGGTGGGTTCCATGAGCTGGCTTTGGCCTGTAAGCTGGTCAGATGGGACAGCGTGGGACTGGGGTGAGAAGGCAGGGGGCAGACTGAGTGCTGGTGATCTCACTATAGACGGGGTCCGGATTTGGTCTGATTTCTGAGCCCTGAGTGTCTGGGCAAATAATGGTGCTCTCTTGTCTGCAAATGAAGAGCAATCAATACCTCCTTGTACTTTTCAGTGAATCAAGGTAAGTCCTGTTCAGAGCACCACTTCCCTGTTGCTGCTGTTTAAAGCTCCTGCCGGGACTGGGGGCTTTGTCCAAATCCAAGTCTGCTAAGTGGTATGCCTCCATGGCACCCTTGGAAGACTCTGAAACCAGAGGGGCAGAGCACCTTTGTCTACAGGTCACTTTTAGGGACCCCAGGGGATTTTCCAGCTCTTGTAATGCCACTGTGAGCCCCTACTTTCCTCCCCAGTTCAAGTCCCACAAAAATTTGTGCGTGACCATGGTCCCTCAGGGCTCCCTCCTCTGTCCCAGGAGGGAGATAGGGCCACCTGCTATAGCATAGACTAGTGGAGAGCAAGGCTGCAGACCTTCTTTCCTAGAGGGAGCCAGGAGTGTGAGGCCATCCTGAGGCCATGGCTCCAGCGGCACCACTGCCCCTCTTCTTCACTGCCTCCATGTCATGATTCTCCCTGTTTGTCTAAACTTTTGTCCATTAGAATTTTTATTTATTTTTTTCAAGTTGATTTATTTTGAGAGAGACAGAGACATCGTGAGCAGGGGAGGGGCAGAGAAAGAGAGGGAGAGAGAGAATCTCAAGCAGGCTCTGAGCCATCAGCACAGAGCCCAAAGCAGGGCTGGAACTCACAAAACCCTGAGATCATGACCTAAGCCAAAATCAAGAGTCGGACACTTAACCGACTGAGCCATCCAGGTGCCCCTGTCGGTGAGAACTTTTAAACAAGTGGAAATATTTCAGAGCTCTTCACAAGGCAGCACTGATGGGACTTGGGGATTGATGGGACATAGGAGCTGTGTTAGTTTGCTAGGGCAGCTGTAACACGGAACCACAGATGGGGTGACTCAAACAACTGAAATGTATTGTCTCACAGTTCTAGAGGCTGGAAGTCTGAGATTTAAGTGTCAGCAGGGTTGGTTCTTTCTGAGGGCTGGGAGGGAGGCCTCTCCTCGATTTGTAGATGGCCACCTTTCCCAGTGTGTCCTCACATGCTCTTCCCTGTGTGTGTGTCTGCGTTCTAATCTCCTCTTCTTATAAGGACATCAGTCATGTTAGATTAGGGGCCCACCCTACCTCAGTATAACCTCATCTTAACTAATTCCATCTGTAGTGACCCTATTTCCAAATAAATGTACCATGAGGTACCAGGGTTAGGACTGCAACATATGAATTTGGAGGGGACATAATTCAGCCCCAAACAGTGCACATCTCTGATTTCTCCTTGTCTTTTGTGCAGAAAAAGAAGAGCAGTGAATGGTTTCAGATGCTTTTTAAAAGAGAACTTAGGAGAATTAGGTTGTGCTGTATTATGTATTTGAGAGGCATTTTAACATATCTTTTGGATGTTTAATACCCTTCATCTGTTGTCATAGCAAGGTGGCTATAGTGGTTTGTTAGGGCAGCAGTAAGAAAGTACCCCAAACTGGTGATTCAAACAACAGAAATATACTGCCTCACAGTTGTGAAGGCCAAAAGTCCGAGATCAATCTTGCCTGTGAGGCCCCAGGAAACAGAATTGGGACCAGATTACAGAAAGTTCTAGATACCAGAGATGTTTCACAATGGGGCAGCCTCCAATAGGAAGGAAAGAGTTCTCATCAGAAGTGTGCAACAGGGGCTGGTCAGGGAGGCTTACTTTGATACTTCTCATAGTGCTTCTTCCCTCAGATTGTGCAGTCACACAATATCTGGAACCCTGCCAGGCAGCTTCCAGGTGAGCCACTGCCTGGTCCTGGGTGGCCTTCTTTTCTGACCCCACTATACCAGAGAGGTCTTGCACTGGTCAGGTCAGGCAACCACCATCAGTTCCCCATACCCAGCCTCTCTCTGCCTTGTTATCTGAGAACTCAAGGCTGGATTGTGCCCTTGAAGAAGTGCAGCCCTATGGGGAGCAGTGATTCAACCAAACTCTGGGTGCTGTACTGACTCAGAAAAAGCTGGTTTATGGCAGAGTGGGGCAGGAAAATATCACAGCCTTGTTTCCAGGTATGGCTCTGAAGAGGCTGCCTCTTCCCCAAGTCTGTCCTTGCCATATCCTCCTTGGCTCAAGTCTGACGTAACTTCCTCATCTCACCCAGCAGGCCAACCAGGAGTAAAGCCCTTGTCTTAGGTGCCAAACCCTTCAGGGACTTCAGGGAGGGCTGAAAGTTTGGAATAGGAGTGCACCACAAGAACACCTATAGGCTGTGTCCTCCGGGCTGTCCAGCTGTCATTTCCCTTCCATCAGATGCCGGACCTGCCTGGCATCTCAAAGGTCCCCCAGCTCCAAGTGCTTACATCTGAATTACTTGTCTCTACCATCACTCCCACCCCCTGCTCAACAGTGGAGGGGGCCTTCCCTCCATGCACCCCAAAACTTGTTTTCTTGGGTTCATCTTGTTTTTAACACTCTCGTTGTGGGACAACTCCTATATACCTTCTGGACTGAACTTATTCAGATACCCTCTTCCAGAGAAACTGGTATGCACAAAGGCCCCCAGGCCTGGTTGCTGTCCCTGTCACAGCACTGGTCAAGCTTCCTTGGCTTTCTGCCTCATTCGACCATGGTGAGGCCTGCAGGCTGTGCCCCAGCATGCTGTCTGACAGAGTAAGCTGGAGAGCACTGAGTAAAAGCACAGCTTTTGGCACAAGGCAAACCCTGGCATTGCCTTATACTGGCCTTGTGCAAGCCACTTTACCTCTCTATGCCTCAGTTTCCTCATGTATACAATAGTGAGTAGTGGTGCCTACCTCCTGAGGCCTTCTCAAATACTAAATGGGATAATACATATGAAATCCTTGGCACAGTGCCTGGGTGCTCCCAGTTATAGGCTTGCTGATTTGCAGGGCAAATGAAGAGACCAATATCGCCATCTTGCCGGCCTCTGAGGGAAATGAGGTTGTGGGTGCGGAGAAGGAGGTACTCCCACAGGCAGGTGGGTCCACACTGGAAGAGTGCTCCCGGTCTCCATCGGCTCTCAGCCTAGCTGACAACTTAAGATTGGACTAGAGCCATCTGTGGTTGAAGGTCTGGTGAGGGAGGGGCTGGTAGGCTGCTGCAAGAGACACCGGAAGGCCCCTGTATGAGTTTGCTGGAGCTGCTGTCACAAGTTAACACTAACTCGGTGGATAAAACATCAGAAATGTGTCCTCTCACACCTGGAGGCCAGAAGTCCTAAATCAAGGTGTCAGCAGGGGTATATGTTCCCTTCAAATGCTCTGGGGGAGGATTTGTTCCAGGTCTTTCTCTTAGCTTCTGGTATTGCTGGCAATCCTTGGCAGCTCTCAGTTTGTAGATGTATCACTCCAGTCTCTGCCCCTGTCTTCACATGGCCATATTCCTTCTGTGCGTCTGTGTACAAATGCCCCCTTTGTATAAGGGCATCAGTCACACTGGATTAGGACACTCTCCTCCAGTATGAGTTTATCTTAAGTTTATTGTATCTGCAATGGCCCTATTTCCAAATGGGCACAGTCATAGATACCAGGGGTTAGAACTCCAGTATATCTTTTAAGGGGACACAGTGCAACTCATAACAGCCCCTCTGGAAGAGGTGCCACTTGAGCTGGGTCTTCAAGAAGGGATTGCTCAACGGGGTGACAAAAAAGGAAGAAGGCATTGAGGGAGAGGTGCCAGCTTGGGCAGGTTGGGGTGACACTTTGTTCCTATTTCCTCTGCCATATAACCAGAAACACCAGTGAGGAAGTATGTTTTACTTGCCTGTGATGTTCCCAAGTGGGGTGTGTCCTGGCCAGGTGCTTTATGCTGTCATCATTGCTATCATGGGAGGAGACATGCACAGATCAGAGCTGCCCCTGTGCACCAGGCCCCCTGTCCCTGGAAGCCCTTCCATTTCCCCCTGTCATCTCTAATGTGCGACCTCTCAGCCAAATCCCAGGAAGGACATACACAGGCAGCCCACTGACCCGGTCCTCTATGGCCTCCTAGTTTAGCTTGGAGCCGGATGTCAGGATCAACTCCAAGGTGACTTTCCAAGGAGAGCAGCGAAGTCACACCGGCTCACCCAAGGTGAAGACTACCTGTTTCTCTGCCTTCACCCTGGCCCCTCCTTCCCTGTCATGGACCCAAAGGGGCCTTTCTAAAGTGCCAGTCTGATCATGTGAAGCTCTTCACCCCCCACTTTAAGCCCATTCCATGGCATCCCTTTGCCACACCAGATCTGGTTTCATCATTTAAGGCTCCTGCCAGCCTCCATCTCTTCCTCTCCCACCTGCTTCCAGCTGGCCCCCAGCGAGGCCACATCTCCATGAAGCTTCTCAGGTGCCCTTGGGGCTGAATTTGTGCACAGTCTTACACTTTAGTAGAGTCAGGACCCATGATACTCTGTCCCTATTTTGCCCCCCATACACACTAGGCTGGGGGCTTCACCTGGCCTGGGACTCACCCCCATCTATAACCCAGGACCCAACCCAGTGTCCACAGGCAGCCGAAGAAAGGAGGGAGTGGCTGTAAGTGGTTTGGGTCTTAAAGGATGGCTTAGGCCTTACTTTGTGGACCTAGAAAGGTATGGTCTTGAGTGAAGAGTACTCCCACAAAGCCAGAGAGCTCTAGATTGCCTCTGGCTCTGGCCATCACCATGGCCCAAGCCTGCTGGGGGTCAGGTCCTGCAGTGGAATCAGACTTGGCGGGATGTATGTGGTCAGCTGTAGGCCAGGTTCTGAGCACGGGAATCCTCAGAGGGGTCCTCTGAGTGCTGAGAATGTCTGATTCTCTGTGGACTCCAGTTCACAGGCAACTGGTCACTTTCCTTCATCCCCTAAGTCTTTGATATCCTACTCCCACTGGCTCTCACTCCAACTTTGGCCTGTAAGTTTCCTGATTATCTTGTTTGTCATCAGTCCCCATCAGCCTATATACCCAGAATTCCCACTGGCTTCACAAATAGCCACTTTGGGCAGTCCAGTGGAACCATAGCCAGGGCTCATCTCTGCAAGTGGGTGACAGCATCATGACAGCAGCTACAGACAGGGCATTGGGGCTGGGCAGTCCCATTTCCATCCAGAATCCACTTGCTATGCTTAAAGGGGGCTGGGCTCAAGGGTGGGAGACTGGTAAAGGGGTGTTTCACTCTCCTTCTTCTGCAACCTGGAGGTCAGTGGGTCAAGCTCAGCTGTAGCACCAAGAAAGCTAAAGGCCAAAGAGGAGACAAGAGAAAAAAAAAGACAATGGTTCTGGGTGTCCCACTGCATTACCCAGGAAGCCTCTGAAGGAGAATGCCCTTGGACCCCTGGCACAGATGGGAAAGGGGGAGGCTTTCCTTACCAGCAACTCCCTGGCTATCTTTCTTGGCTGCAGTACAAGAGGTGAGGAAGTTGTCCACCTGCAGATCATGACACCTGGGGCAGGACTCCGCCTGATGACCTCAGACCTGGAAGGAATGAGGTATGGGGGCCCTGCTGGGCTCCTTCCACACCATTTTAGAGGTGGGATAAGCAAGGAAGGGATGCAAATGATTAGGCCCAGGGGCTAGTTGGTAAGAGACATGGTCAATATAGGTCCTCTGCCTCCATTCATGTTTTCACCCCACACCTCTTTAGGGGCAAGTACTTGGTTCATGTGAGGCAAACCTGGCCCTGGCGAGCCAGAGGTGACTGTCCCCTGGCCAGAGATGCTGACCATCTGCCTGGTAAGGGAGGCAGACGCAGACACCAGCAAGCTGTGAGGGCTCAGCCCTCCCAATCACTGAGAACAAGACAGGACAGCTGTGCTGGGTTGGAACATGGGCTCTGCAAAGCCCCCTGAAGCCACTGGGGCAGTTGCTCTGCTTGTGTGACAGGACTATTGGGAACAGGGTAGGGTCACCAGGTCAGCCTTGACAGCTCATGATGCCACCACACCTGGTGCTGGGGAGGGTGAGGGACAGGAGGACTACAAGGAGCACAGAGGGCCCAGCCCCTGCCTCAAGATAGGAGGCAGAGAGCCATGCAACAGGCAGACAGGATGGGGTGTGGATTGCTAAGAGCTGGGGTGGGGACAAGGGGAGATCTGAGCATGGAGGGGCCAATTTTCTTTGGAGGGGCAAGTAGTGGGAGGGATCCTGCAGCACTCTCTCTCCTACTCATTTAACTATTCACTCAACTAACATTTACTGAGCCCCTGATGCACACCTGACCCCTGCGCCGGGGCCTAGAAGGCAGCTGTGAAGCAGCCAGACTGAGACTCTTCCTCATGAATCCCAGAGTCTGGGGAGGAAGGCCAGAGTGTATGCCCACTGGAGCAGTAGGAGCTCCAAAGGGGCCTCTCACTAGCATAGGGGTGGGTTGGTTAGGGAAGGCTTCCTGGAGGAAGTGTCATCCAAGATGAGTCCTGATGGATCTCTAGGTACCTTTACTCTCCTCTTTGGCGCCTTCTTCTTCACACCCCCACCCCAGTCTGGCACTGAGTCCTACCCATTCTATTTTAGAGATATTTCCTATTCTTATTCTCCTATTGCCCCATCCCTAGACCCTCCACATCTCTACCTGGGTGAGATTTCTAAAAGGCAGAAGTAGTCATTCCAGCCCCCTGGGAAAACCCTGCAGTGCCCCCCACCCTGATTGGGCTCTGCAGCCTGAACTCAGTACTCCTCATATACCCCTCCCTCCTTGGGCCCTTGTCTCCAGCCTCCCAGGTCTCCATGTGGTGCTTATGCACAGTTGTCCACTCCTGGATCAATTTTCCCTAAGAACTCTGAGAGCCTGGAGGGCAGGGGCTGCAGCTAAATGTTCTCTACATTCCCTTTGGCCCAGAACAGAAATGTGAGAGTGTTTGTTGCTGGAATGATTGAGGATCATCCAGTGTGACAACATCTTTAATAAGGTAACATTGGAAGCTGCTTCACTGATTTTCCTAAGGTGACCAGTCTTTGAGAAACAGGGTCCAAGTAACCCCGAGAGATGCAGGAGGAAGCCAGGCTGCCTCCAGTGAACATCCCTGCTGTGTCTCCTGTCTCCAGAACCCACAAGGCTTCTGGTACTTTGTCTGGGAGTGGCAAAGCTACAACCATTGAAATCCCATGGGGGTGCTCCTCCCCCACTTTCCAGAGAATCAATTTGGGGAAAGAAGAAAGAGAGAAAGCTAGAATTCACCAAGCCTTGCCCTGCCTCAACAGCCTAGCAGGTATCCTCATGCATGATGCAGATGCAGTCACTATGTCTATTTTACAGATGAGGAAACTGAGACCCTGAATCGTCAAGTAACTTGCTCAAGGTTACATGGCCAAGAGCAGGCAGATCCAGGACTCCACTCAGGCTGCCTGACTCCCACTCTGCACCTTTTGCTCCATAACTCACCACACTACTGAGGACCAGGGGCAAGGGACAAGGAGGGGTGATATAAATACTTAGTATTTTTAAATGAATATATGAGTTTACTTGGGGGCAACCAAATACAAATTGCTGGGAGGCATTTGAGGGTTTGTAGCTGAGGTTTGGGAGAGAGGTCAGGGTTCAAGAAATTTACATGTTATATGCAGACAGATGAAAGCTGAAATAATGGGATTCAATGTCAGTGTTTACATGAAGTACAATATCAAGGGAATTGAGAGAGGGGCTAGCAGGCTGGGCACAGAGCCCAGTGTGGAGGTGGCAGCTGCCTGGTCTTCCCCCCGAGGGCAGCTGGGAGTGGCAGTCAATTCTAGCCATGTCGAGGGTGAGCTGACCGAGGGACAGTCTGAAAGGCATTGGAGGTATGGGTCAGGAGCACAGAGATGTGCGAACATGTGGAAGTCATTGGTTTGAGGGTAGCAGTTGATGTCAAGGAGGAGGAGGTGGGCAAGGAGGTGGAGCATGCAGATGGAAAGGAATGCTGATAACACCAACATTAAGGGGCAGAAGATGAGGGAATGGTGAAGGAGACTGGGAAGGTATGGCAAGAGAGGTAGGAGATGGTGTCACAGTCATGACAGATGAATTGGGGAAAGAAGACAGGAGTGGCCCACTGGGTTAGTGGTCCTGAATGGTGATAATGAAAGTAGTGTATCCATTGCGTTGGACACCATGAGGCTCCTCGATGACCTCAGAGAGAACATAGGGAGGTTGAATTAGCAGCTTAGGAGAAGTCTCAACACCATGGAGGATTATAGTGCAGAACTCTGAAATCAGACTGGGTTCAAATCCTAGCTCTTCCCCTTGGGAACCTTGGGGCAAGTTGCTTGGGCTGTCTGTGCTCCCATTCACTCATCTAGAAAGTAGGCAGGGATAAATATACTGCCCATATCCTGGGGTTTATGTGGGGGGTTAATGCATGCAAAATCATGAGAATGGAGTCTGACCCTAAATCAATAGTAGCTATTAGTAATGATATTTTGAGAATTGGCTAGTCCTGCAATATCAGCTTTTAAGTTCCTTGGAGACAGTTGGCATCTGAGTATGAGATAAATGCCTTCATTTGAGTGTGGTTGGATGGTTAACATGTTTCTTTCCTCCATAGGTCTTCCCTGGGCTCCAAATACAAGGAGGACCCCAGTCCTAGAGAGGCCAAGAAAGACTTGGCTGGTGAGGAGGCCTGCAAGGGCCCCAATCTAGACCTAAGGTAACTCAGTGCAGGGACATAGAGCCCATGTGGCCTATGGTGTAAGGTCCATGGATACAGCTGGGACCAGGACTGTCCAGTTCCCCACTGTGTCCCCAGTGCCTGGGGCAGTGCAAGTCCTCAGTGAATATCTTTTGAAAGAATAAATGAAGGAATGTATGAGGTTTGGAGAGGGGCAGGCCCCTGCCAAGATCCCTCAGAAAGCCAGTTGCAGAGGAGGACAAAACTCCAGGCCAGACCACCCCTACCCAGCCCTTGGCCCAACTTCACTGTGCCTTTGCCCCCACTGAAAGCAGTCCTGCTGATGGCCAGGGCAAGCAAGCCTGCCAAGTCAGAAGTTTAGGGAAGTCAATAACCGAAGGATGCATTGACCTCAACAGAGCATCTAGCATAGACTTCCAGGATGAACTGTGGATAAAGGGAGACATGGCAGGTGCTGGCAAGGATGGGAGGCAGAGCCAGTGGTGGATGATGAGTCCAGAAGGGATGGTTGTGCCCAGCCATCCTATGACTATCTCATTGAGCTGTCCTTCATGCTAGACCAAGGAAGCCTGGGTGTGGTGAGCAACGGCTGAGAGTTGAGTGTTTCTTCAATGGGAAGTTGGTAACCAGTAATGGATAAGAGCCCACAGCCTTGCCTGTCTGCCTCCATTTTATCACTGTGGGGTTCTGGATCCCCAATGGGGACTCAGTCATGAAATGAGGGAAGGGGACCTGGGATGTCTGGGGGAGCTTGTTTCTGCCTTGGGCTCTATTATTTATTAGTGGCCCCAAGTGCTTTGCCCTTTGTTTTTTTGACCATTGGCTTCCCCACGTTGTGCCAGCTTCCTCCCAAGTTGCCACTTTGGTCTGTTTTTTGGCTCCACTCTTGCTGCCATTCTATCAGGTTTTGAAGAAAAGCAGAAATACTTGCTGATGTCCAGTTGGCTCTAGTTGGAGCAGCGCAGGGTGGCAACTGGGAGCCTGAGCTTCTAGTCCTTGAGGCCTGCTCTCAGGACATCTTAGTTATATTAGATCAAAACCTAATCAGAGTCAGCAAATGTTTCTCTTCCCATAACAGGTCAAGTGCACAGTCAAGTGATGGCAATGTGGGATCCAGAGCCATGGGCTTCCCACCTGAAGGCTTGATTGAAGCAGACATTGACTCTGGGAGAGGAGGGTAAGCTGCCTGGAGGAGGCAGATGGCCCCAGGTTACTGATTCTCTCATGTCCCTGGTGACAGGCCAGGGTCAAGCTGCCAAAACTGCCTGGGTTACGGGGGACTGAACACTGGTCATTTCCCATAGTCCTGTCTACAGCTTGCTTCTCCAGTTGCTCCCACCACATCCTTTGTCCCTGTGCTTTCCACTTATCAGAATTGCCTATGCTTGAATCTTGCTCCTTCTCCTGCCCTCTGCCACTTGCTCTCAAGATCCTCCAGAGCAGGCACAAGGGTCCACTTGCAGCTGGAGGTTCAGCCCTGCCTGGGCAGACACCAGGAAGTAGAATGAATATGTATGGAATGAGTGAAGGGACAAATGAATGACCAAATGATGGGTTAATCAGTGCCTTCTCTCTTCTTGGCTGAGCTCCAAGGACAAGCTAGAAGGAGGTCCTTCATCTCTGCTTTCCTCTTTTCCTTCCACAAATCCTTAAACTCCTTTTCCTGTCCTGCCCACCTCCTCTGGACAGCTATGCTCTGTGGTTCAGAGAGAGGAAAAGCAGTGGTCCCACTGAGAAGATAAACATGTCTGGCTGGGCTCTAAGTTCCTGGATCTGGGTGGAGTCAGGGTCCACTTTCTTAGGTGATTCAGGGAGTGGTTCCCAAGATCCCACCTGTCCCTAAGTGGCTGCAAACCAAGCATGAGTCATCCTTGGGGACAAAGTATAGGTATGCTGATGTTGGCACAGATAGTTCAGCTCCAAGTTGTGCTAGTGCCCTTATGGTTCAGAGCAGACGGACAAAGCCAGTGTCTGCAGAGAGCCACAAGGGCATGCTGCCAGCCGGCACACCTGCCCTACCACTCTGCTTCAGCAGGTGCAAAGAAAGGCCACTGGGTTGGGGCCTTGGCTCTTTGAGCTGTCACTAGTGGAAACCACTGTCTGAAAGGCCAACACTTGCAGCCTGCCTCACTGTGTCCTGGCCAGCACAGTTGTGCAGATTAACTGTTGCTGTTGTAGACCTCTGGTCCAGTGTGATTGGGTAAAGTTCTTGACTGCTTTATCTTTGAATATTCTTCCAGATCATTCTTGCTAACACACCCTCCTAAAACAAAGTCTTTGCTTTCTGCTTTCAGTTTCTTTAAAATTAAGCCAAACATCAAATTAACTTGCAAAACAGTCTAAAGACTTTTAACCTAGTTTTTTACACCGTCTTACCTGTACATATTTTGGCAATGATTTTTAAGAAACTTACCTTTATTATATTTCCAAGGAAAATGTTCTTTTTTTAAGATTTTATTTTTAACTAATCTCTCCACCCAACATGGGGCTTGACTTTATAACCTCGGGATCAAGAGTTGCACATTCTACCGACTGAGCCAGCCAGGTGCCCCAGAAAATGTTTCTTATGCAAAAAACAACCACTCCTTTTCCATTCACTTTTATGAGTTTAATAATTGAATTTAGTAATTATGGTTGCAAGTACAACTGGGATAAATGGATGTGGGAACAAACATGAGGAATCTTAGTGAATGTGTTACTCAAGTGCAGGCTTGCATGGGCAATGAGGTGCTCTGTGAGCTGTGACTGCTCAGCTTGCTGTGAACATCAACCTGCCTGATTTACAGAGACAAAGAATGCAACCTACCCCTGGAAAGACTGGGTAAGACAGCACCCAGTCACTCAATCTGTATCAAGTTGATGGATACAGATAGACTACAAAGGGATGCTGCTTCTATAAATGTCCACAGGCCCCAGTAATAAAAACAGGAACAATTTAGCACAGGTTAGGACCCAGGCATTATTCTAAGTACTTAGCATCTATTATCCCATTTACTCTCCTCAGAAAACTTATGAGGCAGACACAATTATCATCCCCATTTCAGGTGATGTGCGCAAGGTCACACACCTGAGAGGTAGCAAAGTACTGATTTGAATCCAGGCAATGTGCCTGCAGGGAGCCTACACTTAACCACAAGGACACGGTGGCCCAGTGTCAGGCAGCTGTGTGATCTGAGTACTGTGCCCTGAGCATCTGTTCGAGCAGTCCTTCAGTTCTCATCATCTGTTGGGGATAGAATCCATCCCTTTGGGAGGAAGTACACATATAGACACAAAGTCCTAAACCCAGACCAGGCTTGGACTCCTTCCACAGAGTGTGCCCAGCTGTTGGCTTCCCTCTTCTCCTGGATGATCAAGATGTGTGTGGTGAAAACTCTCAGCCTTGAAAGCCCAGCATGTATTCACAAGGACCCAAGCTGAGGTGGCAGAAGGGATGGCATTAGGAAACAGAGCCTGGGAATAGACCCTCCTGTAGGGACTGCAACCCAATCCAGCAAGCAGGAATCAGAGGAAGGAATCCCAGGGACAGCCAACTGGCACTAGGAGGCTCAGTACCAGGGAGCACATGTAGGTGGCTGAGGATGGCACATGGCTCTAGAGTGCTAAGGTGCGATGGGAAGGGGTTGTGCATTCCCAAACTGCAGGCTTCTGCCCTATTCCATCTACCAGTCCACCAGTAGGAGTGGCCAGTTTGCTGTGGGTGTGCAGAGCATTTAGTAAAGAACAATCTTCCAGGACTCCCACACAGCCCTAAGAGGTGTATAGGTCAGGCAAGGATACTGGAGCCCCAAACTAGGAGACTTCCCCAGGGACCCCTGAGCTGATCAGGGGCAGTGCTTGATCTTGAACTCAGGTGCCCAGTTCACAGCTGGGACTCACAAGACGTTATCACACACAGTGGCATCTGTGCCATACTAACAGCAGGACTGAGATGCCATCCTTTACTGGCAGATGTAGGTTCCCCTTTCTGGTGAGAAGGCAGCTGGCAAGGGCCCCGAGTCTCCTTTGCTCTAAGGCCTCAGCAGGCCTGTGTGCTTTCTCCCTCAGCTCCAGCTCCACTTTGGCCTCTGCTGGACCAGCTGACCAGAAGAGTGACAGTCCAGCAGACCTGGAGGACAAGGATGCATACTCGAAGGGGTAAGGCATCAGGGAATAGTGCTGAGCTTCTGAGGTGGAGAGATGCAGGTCAGGTATGCACTGGCCTTTGGGCTTGGAAGGTGAGGCCAGCAAGGCCTGTGAGCTGGTCTGAAGCAGGTGGCAAGAGGTGAAACTGCAACTAGAACCCTCTGGCTTCTGGCTCTGAGGCCAGAAAGTCTTCCACTACACTTTGCTTCCTCCAGCCAGGAATTCTTCCAAAATCAGGAAATCACCCAGTCTTTTTTTTTTTTTTTTTTTTTTTTAGTGTTTATTTATTTTTGAGAGGGAGAGAGTGCAAGCAGGGAAGGGGCAGAGAGAGAGGGAGTGAGATAATCCCAAGCAGGCTCTGCACTGTCAGCACAGAGCCTGGATGTGGGGCTTGATCCCACAAACCATGAGATCATGACCTGAGCCGAAATCCATGCTTAGCCAACTGAGCAACCCAGGTGCCCCAGGTACCCACACTTTCCATCAGCAATCACTCGAATGGCACCTGCCCTGTGCTGGAGGCTGGAGCACACAGATATGGCTGATGGGAGGTAAAGCCCAGCCCAGATTGGAACAATACATTATGCTGGAGCAGAGGAATGGGGGACTCAGGAAAAATTTCATGGGGGAGGTGGCTTTTGAGCCTAATCTTGAAAGGTGAATAGGAGCCCTTCAAGCAAAGGGAAGAGGATATGCAAAAGACTCCAAACAACCTGGTATTTCCTGAGCACTGTATGCAGTTGAGTGTGGCTAGTACTGACGGTCCTTGTGGAGGAGTGGTGGAGTAGAAGGCCTATTGAGGTATGAAAGGGCTGATTCTTTAATACTGGATATTGTTAATGACCACAATAGCTACTTAACTTTGGGTCACCTACTGTGTGCACTGCACTCTACTCACTGTGTCTCATACAGTGCTCCCCACAATCCTGTGAGGTTTGCACCCAGTAGGAATGAAGAACAAAGGTGTGAAACCTAAGTCTCTGTGCCTTCTGGGAAGAACAGTGCTCTGAAAGAAATACCCAGGGGGCTAAGATAGAGTGGTGGCAGTGAGGAGAGCTAATACATGGGGCAACTCAGGCAAGCTCCCATAAGGAGAAGGAACCAATTCTAGAAAAGAGAAAAGAGCTGCAGACCTAAAAACACTGCTGTGGGAACACACCAGCATGTTCCAAAGCACAGAGTGGCTGGAGCCTAACCAGTGACAGGGATGATAGATGGAGTAGGGCTTTAGTAAGCTATGAGGTATGAGGCCCTATTTTGTGTCTTTTTGGTTTCTGACTGCACTGACAGTTAACAGAGTGAAAACAGTAACTGACACCTATAGTGTGCTCTGCTGGATGCTTTACAATCTTTCAAGCAACTCTGTGAAATGAATAAGATGGGGAAACTGGGGCACAGAAAGGTTAAGTGACTTGCTCAAGGGCTTACAAGTGGTAAAACTGAGTCCCAACACAAGAGCCTCTAAAAAAAAAAAAAAAACCTTCAGGAAAAACTTTAAAAAGCTAGTTTATTAAGTCTGTTGTTTGGAACCTATTCTTAAGATCCAGAACCAGTAACTCTCAGCTGGTTAAGGTGTAAAGCACTCTGCCTGCATGATCTCATCTAATATTCCCTGAACTGGGACAGGATCTAGCTTCTTATGCAATAGGGCAGTGGAGAAAACTCAGGCTGCACTTGAGAATCAACAGGAAAATATTTTAAAAACAAAAAAGCTTCCTGAGCCCTATGCAGAGACTTAGATTTAATTGTTGTGAGGTGGCTTACATCATCATTGTCTTTTTTAAAACTCCCAGTTTATTATCATGTGCAGTCTAGCTTAAAAATCCTTGTTCTAGGGTAGTGGTTCTGAACCAGGGGCAGCTTCCCCACCTCCTGAACCCCTAGGGATCACTTGGCAATGGCTGGAGACACTATTGTCACAATGGGGAGGAGGTTGCTACTGGCAAATAATGGGTGGAGACCAAGGATGCTACTCAATGACCTACAATACACAGACCAGCATCCACCATAGAGTAATCCAGTTAAAATGTCAATAATGACGAGGTTGACAAGCCTTACTCTAGAGCCTTCACGATATCTGTGGAAAGCCACCAGATGCTGGATTGGAAAGAAAAATGGTTGAGATCCCAGCACTCCTCCAGGAGTCTGAGCAGCCGGGACACAAGTCCGGTTTCGCGCGTGCGCTGCTGATTGGCGCGTCCCTGTGCCCGTGCTCCTAGTGGGGCGCGACACCGTCTTCTGTGTGCCTGCGCGCTGGAGCGAGAGCGCTGAAGCTAGTGTGCGCCTGCGCGCACCGCCATTTCCTTGCAACTGGAAGCTTGAGTCGCAGCGCCCATCGGGAAATGCGACAGTTCACCGAACGAAATGGCTGCCCTGGGGGAGAACGGCCTCAGTGTAGCTTTTCTTGCTGCCATGCTGGTTCCGGCCGCTAGATGGTGCGCGAGGATCACAAATGGGCTAGGCCTGCCGTCTGGGAGGCTCCCTGGGCTCTCGCTGCCCTTGCTCTGCTGGCCCGGTGGGCTCTGGTGGTGCCACCGACCTTGGGGTTGAAGCAGCCCCTCTGACCACGTGTGGACGGACCATCGCCACAGTCCAGGCGGAGGCGAGAAAGAGGGAGCGAGCTGGGTGCCCGTAAGGAGCTGAACGGGGCTCCTGTGGGCCCCGCCTGTTTGGCAGGGTCCCCGGCCTCTCGGTCGTTTCCGGCCACTGGCCACTGATCTTCAGAGCTGCCCAGGGGCAGGGGCTGTGGACATACGGGGAGGGCAGCGGATCCTCCACCCATGAGGGAACCTCCTGGGCAGATCTGCCTGGGCAGGGCTCTGGGGCTCTGTGAAGAGGCAGCTTAATTCCCAAGAGTTGGGCGAGGAAGGGTGATGGGGGCAGGGGGCAAGGCGATCCTGCGGAGTAGTCAAACTGTTCCAAAGTTGATGAACTCTTCCCTAGTCTAACTTGGTCTTGCTTCATCACATGTACAGGAAGAGTTGGTATAGTATGGTAATCAGGAGCATGTATTCCTGTGCATGGTCTTATGCTTAAGCTCTGTCACTTACTGGCTATTCGACCTTGGGTATCATTTTCATCTCTTCTAACCGAGTCCAAGCTCATTTTGCTCACTGCAAGACAAGCCAGTAAGTGGAAAGGCAAGACACTGGGGTAAGGAAAGCGACTTTATCCAGACAGACAGCAAACCAAGGAGATGGTGGACTGTTGTCCTAAGGAGCTATCTCCCCTTGGCATGAAATTTGAGCTTTATAAAAGAAGCAAAAGAAACTTAGCAAAAGGTGGAATCAGGAGGGAGTGGAGTTAAAAGATGACTGACATCTGTAGACATCCCAGGAAGGTTGTGTAATTTCTCTGTCCTTGGTCAGTTTATCTTTGTTTACAGGAATTTGGTCATGTTATTCCTGTAAATCTTAAACATAGTATAGTCATTTCTGTGCATACTTCCTTATCCCCTTGGGTGAGTTAAGTTTTGGATAAAGAGTGGTTTTTGCAAATCTTAGCTGTAGCATGCCTACATGCAGGGCTAAGCAGAAGTTTCTAAGCTATAGGTCACAGTAGCAAGGGAAATAGAAACAATATGGAGTCAGACATGCTAAGTTTCTTCCTCTTACACTCTGTGTTTGTATTTCCTTACTGTAGAATAGTGGTAATAATAGTTCCTATCACACAGTGTTGTTCTGAGGGTCAAGTGAGTTTGTCAAAAGCATGTAGAACATTTCCTGGCACAAAGTACTATGTCAAACTCTCCTTTTATAAAAGACTTCAAGCTAAATAAAGCAGCCCCAGAGGAATGCCTCCTTCCACCTCAAGAAAACACTGGGAAAACTGGCCTCTGCTTCCTTTTACCAGCTTATTGGCCTGATTTCATTTAATAAGACAGAGTAGTTCATTTCTTCCCCAGCAAACTTTTGTTATTAGACTTTACATCTCAAACATAGGCTGTTTTCCTCTTTGTTATGTTTCAAGTCTCGGATTTTCAGGTTTATGTTCTTTCTGCATGAGAATCATGTGAACTTTAAGCACATGTATTCACTGTGAAGAACCATTGACAACCAGCAAAGGAGTCTTTTGGGGGTAGTTTAAGAATGGAAGGGATTGTTATCTTCCATGTGGAGAGTCTGATTGTGTCAGGAATTGGCAGTAGCTGTGTTAGGCTACTGGATCTTTGATCTAATTACAGGTGTATCTCTAAGCACGTGACTTCCAGGCAGTTCATTAGGGGCATGGGAGATCTCTGGGCTATTACATTGCTCAGCAAGACTGCCTGTGACTGTTTTAGTAAGATTTACTTTTTATAGGTCAGGTGGATTACAACTCCTATAATCATAGTGGCTTTGCTCTAAGGCCTAGGGCAAAGGAACCTTATTCACCCACTTGCCACTGTGTTGCAGTAGACCCCAAAATTACTCTTTGCAGAAATCTTGACTTGATTCACAAACTTCATAAGGACAATCTCTGTTACTGTAATTCTATAACAGATAGGAGATGGGACAGGACTCTGATTAAGTCCATGGCAAAGCTAGCTCCAGGCTTACAGAGGCAGGAAACAAGCTCTTTGGGCTTCTACATTTGTTTTTGGCTCAAGCATGTATGTCACAGATAAGGGTGGAGTGGGTGTGTCAGGGTATCTTGCTGACTAAGGGACTGGCATTATCTGAGCAGACCACTTTTGGTATCTGGCTGGGCTGCAGCAGACCATTAGGGTAGAAGCAGCACAGGGAGACACAACATCCACTTGCCTGCAGATCTGCCTGGGCAGCTGGAAGTGGTAATAAGTTTATTGTCTCTGCTGGGATATTTTTGTTCCTCTCACCTGAGGCTGAAGAGTCGCATTGCTTTCAGGGCATACTTTGCAAAAAGTATGGTCCCTGCTCCACTTGAAGCATGAAGGCAGGGAGCATGCCTACTATGGGATTAACTTCTATGAATAAAAGATCCTAGGGCTGGAGGTAGCTGGTAGTGTGATCTTCTTGTCCCAGGGGAGCCTCACCAGTGATTGGAGGCAGGCTGCTGATGTTGGGAGAGTTGAGTTTAGCCTGACTCAGTGTCCCTGGCCTAGTGTTCATATAACATCTTTGAGGCCTCCAGGCAGCAGCACCATCATACTAGAGGTTAAGGAGGAAGCACCAGGAGAAAGAATGAGACCATTGGAAGCACCTCAGATGGGGATGGAAGGGTGTGCAAGTGTAGGCATGATGTGATTCCAGGGAGGAAGAAAGATCTCCCTTGATGCCTAGACAGCTGAGAATCTGCTTCCTCATTGCTCTATTGCTCTATTGAGGGTATGGCAAAATCATCAGAGGCTCATGCTTTCTCTGGTACAAGTGGGGACTGCCTTTGGGCTCCTCTCTTCCCTACCCTCTGGGAGAGGAGCCTGTTATGGCCACAGGAGGTGACATCAGCATGCAGTGGGTGAAGAAGGACTGGTCCCAAAGTCTCATTCCATAAAGGTGTTCACTCTTCCTCAGCACCTTGGCTGATTCTGAAGACAAGAATGTGGCTGCCAAGGTGGGAGAGACCTGGCAGGAGAGGCCTGCAGTCCTGAGAGGTGGCCATGGGGACCCAGCTGCACCCTCCCAGCAGTCTGCAGCCCCCAGGACCCCAGAGCAGCAGAGCATCTCCAAAAGACCAGAGCAGCTTGTGGAACTGGACAGCCAGGCCAGCAGGTAAGTATTAAACTGTGCTGGGTCCCTGCCTACCTGAGCTGGAGAGTTGTCAGGGGCCATGACCCAAGTGGGACCCACTCTTACCCCATGTTTATGCCAGTGCCTGGCACATCACACACCAAGGTGTTCAAACTCCTGCTCCATGAGTGGGATTGGGATAGTGACTCCCTGGGTGCAAAGCAGTGTTTAGGGGCTTCCTATAGCACAAGTAGTTGGGATAGGGATGGGATAGGAGCTGGTGTATGTATGCAGAGGTAAGAAGCCCTGGCTAATTTCTGACATGTGGACCAGGAAGGAGGTCTCCCAAGATGGGGGTCATAAGTAGGAAGAGGACTATTTGTGTGTGTAAAATGGCACTGTGTGTGTGTGTGTGTGTGTGTGTGAGAGAGAGAGAGAGAGAGAGAGAGAGAGAGAAAATTCTTCAGACAACCTCATCCACTCTGCAGCCCCTAGTATAATCTTCACTCAACTCCAGACCTACTGGACATTGTTGTCCAGATTCCCTGTAGGCACTTTACATTCAGCATAACTCAAATGACCTTATCATATCTCTGCACAGCACCTCTCCCCAACTTCCTTGCTATATCTCAGCTCATTCTTTCCACAGCTTGCGACCATCACCACCCACTCAGTTGACCAATTCTGAAATCTTGGAAAAGCCTTGGCTACCACTTTCCTTCAACTTTACATTTTATAAGGCAATAAGACTTGTGGCCTTATCATTTCTCTCTTGACTGAGCAAATAGTTTCCTAACTGGTCTCCTGCATCATCTTACTTTATAAGGCCTGGCCTGATTCTCCACATGGCAGCTGGAGCGAATCTTCCTACAAGTCATGTCTGATCTGTTCATGATTAATATAGCATTAATGTTATTAATGCCAGTTTTGTTGTTGTTTAATGGATGTGGAGTTTCCCTGGTCTCTTGTTTATGCTGCTGGCCTCCCTTCCTCCTCTTTTTCTCTTGGGCAGGAATGGCTAATTGGTTGCCACATTGGGAACAGAAACTGCATGGATCCAACTTGGCCACCAATCCTCCTTGTCTTTGGAAGAAAATGGCTTCATATGTACAGCCAAGAAGGTTCTCCCTGGATTCTTTGCTTTTGTCTACAAGCCCCTGGGGTCAGTTGTCCAGCCAGGCTCTTGGCTGGGTGAGTAAGGCCCTGTGGTTCAAGGATGTAAGGGGTGCCCTCCTTTTTGGCTCTATGTGTAAAGCCATCAGCTTCATCAGTGGACCTTTATCTCCATTTTCTGTTCTTTTGTCTAAAAAGAGGTGTTAATTATTGGCCCCCTAAAACTCTGAGTCCATACAATGAAAAAAGATAAAAATAAGAGCTACAAAGGCAGATTGGGTCAGAATTCTGGCAAATAATATTGAAAGGTCTTGTAGCAGAAGAGGATCTGAAAGGGGATACTGAGAAAGAAAGTTTTGGATAAATGGAAGAACTTGGAAAGAGTACTGTCATGGAAACCAAGCTAGGCTGAGCTAGCTTTCCAGTATGCTGTGGACCTTTAAATAAGACCACAAGATTTGGTAGAATGGAGTTTATGGCTGCCTTAAATGGAGGGCAGGTCAGGGAGGCAGAAAGGTTTGGTTGACTTATGGTGGATTGAGGAAGAATTTGGAGGTGAGGTGGTGCAGTTGGTGGAGGTATACAACTCTTTCTAAAATGTTGGCCAGCAAGTGATGGAAATTTGATGGGTGATTAGATAAATACAGCTACAGGATGATAGGAAATGCTTTCTAGAGTGCATGCCTATGTTCCCAGGGGAGGAAGTACACTGTTGGCAAAGACAGTTTGATATTTGAATAAAGAATGAGCAAACCCAAAGGTTAATGGTCACTGAATTTATGGTGGGCTTAGGATGGGGTTCTAGAGTCTTGGGAAGGAAGTAGAGGGCTCTGTTTTTGAAACAGGAGGGAAGGATGAGTGCAAATGTAGGTTGGAGGGCAGGGGAAGGAATACACAGAGTAATGTGGGCTCCTTGATTTTTTCTGTGAGTTAATGAGCCACACATTGTAAAATTAAACAATATTTTACTTAATGACTAGCCCATGCCAAGCTATGTCCTAAGCACTGGAGATACTGACCTCAAGGAGGCATGGATAGGTTATAATGGCAGCATAGTAGGAGTATGTGACTTGGCTGGCTGCATGGAACCAGAGAAGGCTTCACAGAGGTGACAGTTGATGTTCCTCTTGAAGCACTTTGTAAGGAGGTGAAGGAGGGGCCGAGGAGTAAGGGTAATCTCCTGTGCTGAAGGGTAGATGGCAGTGTTGAATGCTTCGGAGCACCCTGTGGTTTGATACGGCTGTGGTTTATGATGAGAAAGCCGTTGAAAAGTTGACGTTGGGCAGACAAGAGTTAACCTAGCAGGCCTGAGGCTACTCTCTTTAGAAAGGGCTGCTTGTGGGGCGCCTGGGTGGCTCAGTCAGTTGAGCGTCCGACATCGGCTCAGGTCATGATCTCGCGGTCTGTGAGTTCAAGCCCCGTGTCGGGCTCTGTGCTGACAGCTCAGAGCCTGGAGCCTGCTTTGGATTCTGTGTCTCCCTCTCTCTCTGCCCTCCCCTGCTCATGCTCAGTCTCTCTCTGTCAAAAATAAATAAACATTAAAAAAATTAAAAAAAAAAAAAAAAAAAGAAAGGGCTGCTTGCAAGATGTGCCCTTGGCTGGCCTCCAGGAACTTGAAGAGGTAAACAGTTCTCTACACTGATATGAAAACTTCCCTAAATGATGAGAGTTAAGGGTGACCACCTGGATCACTTTTACAAACAACGTGCTTTATGCTGAGTGTCTGCTTGCCTCCTGGGAGTTGGGAGTTTGGTTCGTGCCAGGCAGAAAGTTCCTATGTGACCAGTCTCCAGTAATAATCTTGGGTCGTGAATGAAAATATCACCTTTTTCTTTCACTGATTTTGCTTGGTATCCTTCTATGGTCATAAATCTTAGCCTTGAGGATGACTATATGCTGAGTCTTGGGAGTCCTCCTAGTGAATCATTGACCCTGGTGGTGGTCTTAGGGTCACCAACACACCATATCAATCTAATAAAGGACAAAAGCCGCCAGAGTCTGATCTTTATGCCTTAACAAGGGCTTGGACTTTCTCCAGAGGACAAAGAAGAGTTAGGAAAGTTTTTTTTTTAATTGTTGTAAAATTCACAAAACATAAAAATTGCCATCTTAACCATTTTAAAGTATAAAGGCAGTGGCATTAAGTACATTCATGTTGTTATGCAACCAATTTCCAGAACTCTTTCTGTCTTGCAAAACTAAAACTCTTTCCCTATGAAACAACTCCCATCCCCTTCTCCCCAGCCCCTGGCACCCATCATTCTACTTTCTGTTTTTATAAACTTGACTACTCTAGGTTCCTCATAGAAGTGGAATCATGCAGTATTTGTCCTTTTGTAACTAGCATCTTTCATTTAGCATAATGTCTTCAAGGTTCATCCATGTTGTAGCGTATGTCAGAATTTCCTTCCTTTTTAAGGCTGAATAATATTCCATAATATAGACATACTGTATTTTGTTTATGCATTCAAGTGTCAAGAGACACTTGAGCTGCTTCCTCCTTTTGGCAAATTTGAATAATATTGTAATAAACATGGGTGTAGAAGTATTTCTTTGAGATCCTGCTTTCAGTACTTTTGGGTATATACCCAGAAGTGGAATCGCTGGATCATATAGTAATTTTATGTTTAAATTTTTTGAGGAACTGCCATACTATTTTCCACGGTGGCTGTTTTCTACCATTTTACATTCCCACATACAGAGGCAGAAAAGGTTTTTTTTTTTAATTTCTTTAAAGTTTCTTTATTTCTGAGAGAGAGAGAGAGAGCGAGAGAGCGAGAGAGAGAGAGAGAGAGAATGAGTGGGGGAGGAGCAGAGAGAGGGAGACACAGAATCCAAAGCAGGCTCCAGGCTCCGAGCTGTCAGTACACAGCCTGATGCGGGGCTTGAACTCCCAAACCGCGAGATCATGACCTGAGCCGAAGTCAGACGCTTAACTGACTGAGTCACCCAGGCACCCCCAGAGCCAGAAAAGTTTTAAGCAGGGAAGTGAAATGGTCAGAGTTGTGCTTTAGACTTATTTCTATGGTGGCAGTATGAAGAATGAACTGGACGTGGGAAGAGTGGAGGCAGGGAGAAGAGCTACAAAGAGGTTCAAGTCCACTAAGTAAGAGATGATGGGACCCCAGCTAGGGTGGTAGCTGTGGATATGGAAATAGAACTCTTAAGTAAGTAAAATGGACCCAGAATTGGGCAGCTGATAAGACTTGGGGGAGCAGTAAGGGAAAGAGAAGTGTTAAGTCAGAAAGTCATCTTTGTGGCTCAAGTGGCAGAGTGGAGTGTGTGACCCCTTCTGGCCCAGGTTGTGGGCAGAGTATCTCCAAGCTATTTTCTAAGTGCCTGGAGCCAATTGAGCAAATGCCCAGTCCATGGAGACACCAAGACAAAGCGGCACACTCAAACAGATTGGCAGACAAGGGCACCTGAGGCAAGGCTCTGACTTTCAGACAGAGGCTCTGCCTGGGCCAGCCTGGATGAATTGCCCTGGCAATACTGTTCTGTTTCTAAGGTGGGCAGCAACACCTTGCAACTGTCCTTCCTTTCTTCCTCCTAGTAGTCCAAATCCCCAAGCATGCTGGGTGTGGTTGTGGAAAAGTCTTCTTTCTAGAACCGTCTAGGTCTTCCATTTCCGGGTCAGGTCACTGGCATGGCATCTTGGTAGACTAGGCTCATCAGTAAAGGTGACATTTGGAGTCTTTGGGCCAGAGGATTAAAGACCACTACTGCTAATAGTCCAAAGTAGCAAGCAGACCCTTAGCCCCATTCTGGGTATGCACCAGGAGGAAAGCCAGTCAGTGCAAACCTCCTAATGGACAAGGCTTGACTAGCCTGGGATTCCAGGAAGTACAGAGGGAAGTAGAGTGAGACCTGCAGGGATGTAGGCAATGATAACAGCAGAATTGTGAGGGAGAGTGGACAGAGGATTGGAAAAATCCCTGTGGGTATTTTAGAATGTATGAATTGACCAGGTTAAACTCTTCCAGAGCCCAGACAGAATAGGGATTTCTCATGGGTGGTCCAGATATTATTTCACATGGGGACAGTTGGTGTGACCCATCAGGAGAGGATCAGAGGATGATCGGTGCCAAGGATAAAACCTTAGGCCATGGGAGATTGAGTTCTTCCATCAGTTTAGCAAGCTTTAATTTTTATAGTTCATTAGATCTGTTATCTCAGATGACCGACAATGATAAGAACAATGTAATTGGGGGAAGGAGAAGAACCTGTTGAATTTCTTAGATGACTTAACTGGTGAAATGGATTCCTCAGTCACTTGAAGGAGTCAGAATTCCCCACGTGGGTGTACTTGTTCTCACAAAAGTTTAGCAACAGTAGTGGCAATGACCCTTTTAAAAGGGAAAGTTTCAAGATAGTGAAAGACAGACATATGGTAGTAAGAACATATTTAAGTTACATTTAAAAAATAATTAAAATTATGACTGATAACATTGTGCTGTTGTTTTAATATTTGGCAAGGCAGCACCAAGACAGTGAGGGCACTGACAGATCGCTAGGAATTTTATATAATTTCTGAAATATTTGTATAATTAAAATTTTACCCCTTAAAATTTAACTTAGGAAAGGCTCAGCATTATTATTTTTGGATTTGACACTGCTTCCCATAAAATGTATACAATATTAAATAAATATGAATAGTTTTAGTACTGCTCTTGTTGCAAGGTGAAAGAATAAATAAATCCTTTGGGCCCTCTGGGAAATCCCAGTGTCAGTTTTAGGTGTAAAAGATATTTCAGATTTGATTTGGGGAAGTCAAAATGTCAAATGTTATCAGAAGGTTTGAGGATTTGATAACGATTATGGGATAGTGAGAAATACTACTTGGTTATCTATTAAATCAAAGTGTGAGAAAAAATTAAAGTAAACATAGGAGATAAAATGATTGTAAACACTGTTAGAGCCTTTAAAATGTCTTTTTTAAATGTTTATTTATTTTTGAAGGAGAGAGAGAGACAGAGCGTGAGCTGGGGAGGGGCAGAGAGCAAGAGAGACACAGAATCCCAAAGCGGGCTCCAGGCTCTGAGCTGTCAGCACAGAGCCTGACATGGGGTTCAAACTCACGAACTGTGGGATCATGACCTGAGTAAAAGTCGGACACTTAACCAACTGAGCCACCCAGGTGCCCAAAGACTATTAGCTCCTTTAAAATTAAGTCCTTTTAAAAATAATTGACATGAGGAATTCGTGAGAAGATGGCGGCATAGGAGGACACTGGGCTCACCGCGCGTCCTGCTGATCACTTAGATTCCACCTACACCTGCCTAACTAAGCCAGAAAACCGCCAGAGGATTAGCAGAACGGAGTCTCCAGAGCCAAGCGCAGACGAGAGGCCCACGGAAGAGGGTAGGAAGGGTGGAGAGGCGGTGCGCGCTGCACAGACTGGTGGGAGGGAGCCAGGGCGGAGGGGCGGCCCGCCGGCCAAGCAGAGCCCCTGAGTCTGGCTGGCAAAAGCGGAGGGGCCAGACGGAGTGTGTTCCGACAGCAAGCGGGACTTAGCATCTGGGAGGTCATAAGTTAACAGCTCTGCTCGGAAAGCGGGAAGGCTGGAGGACAAAGGGAGGGAGAGTTGCTGAGCCCCGGGATGACAGAGCTCAGTTTGGTGGGGAACAAAGGCACTAGCCAGCACCATCTCCCTCGCCCATCCCCCAGCCAAAATCCCAAAGGGAACCAGTTCCTGCCAGGGAACTTGCTTGCTCTGGGCAAACACCCAACGCTGTGCTTCTGTGGAGCCAAACCTCCGGCAGCGGATCTGACTCCCTCCTGCTGCCACAGGGCCCCTCCTGAAGTGGATCACCTAAGGAGAAGCGAGCTAAGCCTGCCCCTCCTGCCCCCGTGCACCTTGCCTACCCACCCCAGCTAATACACCAGATCCCCAGCACCACAAGCCTGGCAGTGTGCAAGTAGCCCAGACGGGCCACGCCACCCCACAGTGAATCCCGCCCCTAGGAGAGGGGAAGAGAAGGCACACACCAGTCTGACTGTGGCCCCAGCGGTGGGCTGGGGGCAGACATCAGGTCGGACTGCGGCCCCGCCCACCAACTCCAGTTATACACCACAGCACAGGGGAAGTGCCTTGCAGGTCCGCACCACTCCAGGGACTATCCAAAATGACCAAACGGAAGAATTCCCCTCAGAAGAATCTCCAGGAAATAACAACAGCTAATGAACTGATCAAAAAGGATTTAAATAATATAACAGAAAGTGAATTTAGAATAATAGTCATAAAATTAATCGCTGGGCTTGAAAACAGTATAGAGGACAGCAGAGAATCTCTTGCTACAGAGATCAAGGGACTAAGGAACAGTCACGAGGAGCTAAAAAATGCTATCAATGAACTGCAAAATAAAATGGAGACAACCACGGCTCAGAATGAAGAGGCATTAGAGAGAATAGGTGAACTAGAAGATAAAGTTATGGAAAAAGAGGAAGCTGAGAGAAAGAGAGAAAAAAAAATCCAGGAGTATGAGGGGAAAATTAGAGAAGTGATACACTAAAAAGAAATAATATATGCATAATTGGTATCCCAGAGGAGGAAGAGAGAGGGAAAGGTGCTGAAGGGGTACTTGAAGAAATAATAGCTGAGAACTTCCCTGAACTGGGGAAGGAAAAAGGCATTGAAATCCAAGAGGCACAGAGAACACCCTTCAGACGTAACTTGAATCGATCATCTGCACGACATATCAGAGTGAAACTGGCAAAATACAAGGATAAAGAGAAAATTCTGAAAGCAGCAAGGGATAAACGTGCCCTAACATATAAAGGGAGACCTATAAGACTCGTGACTGATCTCTCTTTTGAAACTTGGCAGGCCAGAAAGGCTTGGCATGATATCTACAGTGTGCTAAACAGAAAAAATATGCAGCCGAGAATCCTTTATCCAGCAAGTCTGTCATTTAGAATAGAAGGAGAGATAAAGGTCTTCCCAAACAAACAAAAACTAAAGGAATTTGTCACCACTAAACCAGCCCTACAAGAGATCCTAAGGGGGATCCTGTGAGACAAAGTACCAGAGACATCGCTACAAGCATGAAACCTACAGACATCACATTGACTCTAAACCCATATCTTTTTATAATAACACTGAATGTAAAAGGAATAAATGCGCCAACCAAAAGACATAGGGTATCAGAATGGATAAAAAAACAGGACCCATCTATTTGCTGTCTACAAGAGACTCATTTTAGACCTGAGGACACCTTCAGATTGAGAGTGACAGGATGGAGAACTATTTGCCATGGTACTGAAAGCCAAAATAAAGCTGGAGTAGCCATACTTATATCAGACAAACTAGACTTTAAATTAAAGGCTGTAACAAGAGATGAAGAAAGGCATTATATAATAATTACAGGGTCTATCCATCAGGAAGAGCTAACAATTATAAATGTCTATGCGCCGAATACCGGAGCCCCCAAATATATAAAACAATTACTCATAAACATAAGCAACCTTATTGATAAGAATGTGGCCATTGCAGGAGACTTTAACACACCACTTACAGAAATGGATAGATCATCTAGACACACAGTCAATAAAGAAACAAGGGCCCTGAATGATACATTGGATCAGATGGACTTGACAGATATATTTAGAACTCTGCATCCCAAAGCAACATAATATACTTTCTTCTCGAGTGCACATGGAACATTCTCCAAGATAGATCATATACTGGGTCACAAAACAGCCCTTCATAAATATACAAGAATTGAAATTATACCATGCATACTTTCAGACCACAATGCTATGAAGCTTGAAATCAACCACAGGAAAAAGTCTGGAAAACCTCCAAAAGCATGGAGGTTAAAGAACACCCTACTAAAGAATGAGTGGGTCAACCAGGCAATTAGAGAAGAAATTAAAAAATATATGGAAACAAACGAAAATGAAAATACAACAATCCAAATGCTTTGGGATGCAGCGAAGGCAGTCCTGAGAGGAAAATACATTGCAATCCAGGCCTATCTCAAGAAACAAGAAAAATCCCAAATACAAAATCTAACAGCACACCTAAAGGAAATGGAAGCAGAACAGCAAAGACAGCCTAAACCCAGCCGAAGAAGAGAAATAATAAAGATGAGAGCAGAAATAAACAATATAGAATCTAAAAAAACTGTAGAACAGATCAACGAAACCAAGAGTTGGTTTTTTGAAAAAAATGAAATTGACAAACCTCTAGCCAGGCTTCTCAAAAAGAAAAGGGAGATGACCCAAATAGATAAAATCATGAATGAAAATGGAATTATTACAACCAATCCCTCAGAGATACAAACAATTATTAGGGAATACTGTGAAAAATTATTGCCAACAAATTGGACAACCTGGAAGAAATGGACAAATTCCTAAACACCCACACTCTTCCAAAACTCAATCAGGAGGAAAGAGAAAGCTTGAACAGACCCATAACCAGTGAAGAAATTGAATCGGTTATCAAAAATCTCCCAACAAATAAGAGTCCAGGACCAGATGGCTTCCCAGGGGAGTTCTACCAGACGTTTAAAGCAGAGATAATACCTATCCTTCTCAAGCTATTCCAAGAAATAGAAAGGGAAGGAAAACTTCCAGACTCATTCTATGAAGTCAGTATTACTTTGATTCCTAAACCAGACAGAGACCCAGTAAAAAAAGATAACTACAGGCCAATATCCCTGATGAATATGGATGCAAAAATTCTCAATAAGATACTAGCAAATCGAATTCAAAAGCATATAAAAAGAATTATTCACCATGATCAAGTGGGATTCATTCCTGGGATGCAGGGCTGGTTCAACATTCGCAAATCAATCAACGTGATACATCACATTAATAAAAGAAAAGATAAGAACCATATGATCCTCTCAATCGATGCAGAAAAGGCCTTTGACAAAATTCAGCATCCTTTCTTAATAAAAACCCTTGAGAAAGTCGGGATAGAAGGAACATACTTAAACATCATAAAAACCATTTATGAAAAGCCCACAGCTAACATCATCCTCAATGGGGAAAAACTGAGAGCTTTTTCCCTGAGATCAGGAACACGACAGGGATGCCCACTCTCACCGCTGTTGTTTAATATAGTGTTGGAAGTTCTAGCATCAGCAATCAGACAACAAAAGGAAATCAAAGGCATCAAAATTGGCAAAGATGAAGTCAAGCTTTCACTTTTTTTTTTTTTTTTAAATTTTTTTTTTTCAACATTTATTTATTTTTTGGGACAGAGAGAGACAGAGCATGAACGGGGGAGGGGCAGAGAGAGAGGGAGACACAGAATCGGAAACAGGCTCCAGGCTCTGAGCCATCAGCCCAGAGCCTGACGCGGGGCTCGAACTCACGGACCGCGAGATCATGACCTGGCTGAAGTTGGACGCCCAACCGACTGCGCCACCCAGGCGCCCCAAGCTTTCACTTTTTGCAGATGACATGATACTATACATGGAAAATCCGATAGACTCCACCAAAAGTCTGCTAGAACTGATACATGAATTCAGCAAAGTTGCAGGATACTAAATCAATGTACAGAAGTCAGTTGCATTCTTATACACTAACAATGAAGCAACAGAAAGACAAATAAAGAAACTGATCCCATTCACAATTGCACCAAGAAGCATACAATACCTAGGAATAAACCTAACCGAAGATGTAACAGATCTGTATGCTGAAAACTATAGAAAGCTTATGAAGGTAATTGAAGAAGATATAAAGAAATGGAAAGACATTCCCTGCTCATGGATTGGAAGAATAAATATTGTCAAAATGTCAATACTACCCAAAGCTATCTACACATTCAATGTAATCCCAATCAAAATTGCACCAGCATTCTTCTCGAAACTAGAACAAGCAATCCTAAAATTCATATGGAACCACAAAAGGCCCCGAATAGCCAAAGTAATTTTGAAGAAGAAGACCAAAGCAGGAGGTATCACAATCCCAGACTTTAGCCTCTACTACAAAGCTGTCATCATCAAGACAGCATGGTATTGGCATAAAAACAGACACATAGACCAATGGAATAGAATAGAAACCCCAGAACTAGACCCACAAACGTATGGCCAACTCATCTTTGACAAAACAGGAAATAACATCCAATGGAAAAAAGACAGTCTCTTTAACAAATGGTGCTGGGAGAACTGGACAGCAACATGCAGAAGGTTGAAACTAGACCACTTTCTCACACCATTCACAAAAATAAACTCAAAATGGATAAAGGACCTGAATGTGAGACAGGAAACCATCAAAACCCTAGAGGAGAAAGCAGGAAAAGACCTCTCTGACATCAGCCGTAGCAATCTCTTACTCGACACATCCCCAAAGGCAAGGGAATTAAAAGCAAAAATGAATTACTGGGACCTTATGAAGATAAAAAGCTTCTGCACAGCAAAGGAAACAACCAACGAAACTAAAAGGCAACCAACGGAATGGGAAAAGATATTTGCAAATGACATATCGGACAAAGGGCTAGTATCCAAAATCTATAAAGAGCTCACCAAACTCCACACCCGAAAAACAAATAACCCAGTGAAGAAATGGGCAGAAAACATGAATAGACACTTCTCTAAAGAAGACAGCCGGATGGCCAACAGTCACATGAAAAGATGCTCAACGTCACTCCTTATCAGGGAAATACAAATCCAAACCACACTCAGATATCACCTCACGCCAGTCAGAGTGGCCAAAATGAACAAATCAGGAGACTATAGACGCTGGAGAGGATGTGGAGAAACGGGAACCCTCTTGCACTGTTGGTGGGAATGCAAATTGGTGCAGCCACTCTGGAAAACAGTGTGGAGGTTCCTCAGAATATTAAAAATAGACCTACCCTATGACCCAGCAATAGCACTGCTAGGAATTTACCCAAGGGATACAGGAGTACTGATGCATAGGGGCACTTGGACCCCAATGTTTATAGCAGCACTCTCAACAATAGCCAAATTATGGAAAGAGCCTAAATGTCCATCAACTGATGAATGACTAAAGAAATTGTGGTTTATATACACAATGGAGTACTACATGGCAATGAGAAAGAACGAAATATGGCCCTTTGTAGCAACGTGGATGGAACTGGAGAGTGTGATGCTAAGTGAAATAAGCCATACAGAGAAAGACAGATACCATATGTTTTCACTCTTATGTGGATCCTGAGAAACTTAACAGAAACCCATGGGAGAGGGGAAGAAAAAAAAAAAAAGAGGTTAGAGTGGAAGAGAGCCAAAGCATAAGAGACTCTTAAAAACTGAGAACAAACTGAGGGTTGATGGGGGGTGGGAGGGAGGGGAGGGTGGGTGATAGGTATTGAGGAGGGCACCTTTTGGGATGAGCACCGGGTGTTGTATGGAAACCAATTTGACAATAAATTTCACATATTGAAAAAAAATAATTGACATGATAACGTCAACATAAAGAATAGGATATTAGTTTGATAAGACATAAAAACTTTTCTTTTTAGATAGTGTTCACCTTAAAAATAAAAAGGCAGTTATTTTACCAGCAAAATGGGTTTATTCAGGAATAGCAGAGAATTGCAATTCAGGACACACAAGCTACAGTAAAAGCAAGTCCAAGAGCAAAGAAGAGGAACACTCCATTACAGAAAAAGGAGAAACATTGGGAGGGCTTGTTATAGACAAAAAGTCCATTGGAGTGAACTGGGACTTTGAAGTGTAGCGGCTTTTCCTTGGCTGAGTTGTTACAGTCTCTCATGAGCTGGGCTATTGCTGGGCAAGGAGAAAATCTTCCTCCTGCTGGAATAGTAAAATTTAGGCTTCTTCCTGTTAGTTTTGCAAAGGACACCAAGGAGTGGTAGGGCATGAGAGCTCCCACTTCTGGCCTCCTGACTCCATTTTAGTGAGGTTTTCCTTTATTCATTTTCACAATAGAGTACTGAGGAAAAAAGAACTATCATTAACCTTTTATTAAGAGCACGCCAGTGAGCCAAGAAACTCTTACTATTTTAACAGAGAGAAAGCCAAATTTTAGTTTTTTATCAGTACAATACTTGATACTAGAGCTCTTTTTGAAAATACTATAAATAATCTCGGGGTGCCTGGGTGGCTCAGTCAGTTAACCGTCCGACTTCTGCTCAGGTCATGATCTCGCGGTCCGTGAGTTCAAGCCCCGCATCGGGCTCTGTGCTGACCGCTCAGAGCCTGGAGGCTGTTTCAGATTCTGTGTCTCCCTCTCTGTCTGACCCTCCCCCGTTCATGCTCTGTCTCTCTCTCTCTCAAAAATAAATAAACGTTAAGAAAAAATTTTAAAAAGAGAAAATACTATAAATAATCTCACTAAATTTTAGTAAATTTTGAACACGGCAAATAAAATTTATTTTCTGTAAACATTTTATAGTTTTAAAACTATCTACTTACACTTCATCTTACAAAATTTTTGGAACCACTATTTTAATTTAGGACAAACTTGTTCTTTTTCCTTAACAAAAACATATTTTCATACCTTGCATACAAAGTTGTTCTCCTTTGCCTTATTACTTTTAGTAGTCTCATTTATACATATTGATTATAATTTTAAACTGTTAGTAACTTTTATTTTACAGAGAAAAATAGATGTAGATCATTTTGAATTATCTGTCATATACCAGCATTTTGCAGTAGACTAGTAAAGCTTATGAATATATATCTCATAAAACTTTATAGTTATATACTTTTTTATAGTATAATTTTTCAATGTGCACAAATGAACACATTTATTAACAAATGTATGTACAACCTCTCTGTACTATAAAAAATAAGAAGCAAAAAGTATATAAACTTAAACTTAGGCTTAGTAACTAATATTTCAGTATTTTATCTTACTTAGAAATTATCTAGGTACTTAGTAAGTATCTGTTAATTTAATTTAGCATCAATCTAAGGTTTTAAATTTCCAAAAAGATCTTGGAAACTGTCTTTAAGCTGACATGTTATAAAACATAATTACTGCTGAAATAGAGTTTGTCAGAATAATGCCTCAGTTTGATTAAAAGCAAATTTATATTTTTATAATCTAAACATAGATTATATATATAAAATGTAAAATAATATATTTTATAATATAATACTATATTACATCTAGTAGATGTAATACTAGCTTCTGTGGCTAGTTAAACCATTTAAATTTATGAAGATTATACTCAAGTATAATAAAAATACGTGTGGGGCGTTTGGGTGGCTCAGTCGGTTAAACATCTGACTCCTGCTCAGGTCACCGTCTCACAGTTCATGGTTTTGAGCCCCGCATCAGGCTGTGCTGACAGTTCAGAGCCTGGAGCCTGCTTCTGATTCTGTGTCTCCCTTTCTCTCTGCCCCATCTCCCATTCATGCACCTGCACTCTCTGAAAAAAAATAAATATTAAAAAATTAAAATATGTGCTTCTATTATATGTAAGGTTGATAACTCACAAGACAGCTGTTTTCATTAAATTAGGAATATTAAACTAGTCTTGTTTGCTAAAGATTTAGCTAAGTTTTTGAACTAGAATTTTTAAAATATTTGGGTTTTTGTTTTCTTTTTTAAGTTTTTATTTAAAACCTAGTGAGTTAACATATATGGCAAAATTGGTCTCAGGTGTAGAATTTAGTGATTCATCACTTACATATAACACACAGTGATCATCACAAGTGCCCTCCTTGATACTTGTCACCCTATTAGCCCATCTCCCACCCACAGTGCTCTATCAACCCACAGTTTGTTCTCTAAAATTAAGAATCTCTTATGGGTTTCTCCTCTCTCTCTTTTTATCTTCACCTATCTTCATCTCTTTTGTTTCTCAAATTCCACATATGAGTGAAATCATATGAAATTTGTCTTTCTCTGACAGATTTTTTTCGCTTAGCATAATACAGTCTACCTTCATCAACATTGTTGCTAATGGAAAAAATTCATTCTTTTCAATGGTTGAGTAATATAAATGCACACACACACAACATTTTCTTTATCCATTCATCAGTCAATGCACATATGGGTTCTTTCCATAGTTTGGCTATAGTTGATAATGCTGCTATAAACATCAGTGTTCATATGCCCCTTTGAATCAATATTTTTATATCCTTTGGATAAATACCAAATAGTGAAATTGCTGAATGGTAGGATAGTTCTATTTTTAACTTTTTGAGGGAATTCCATACTATTTTCATAGTGGCTGCACCAGTTTGCATTCCCACCAACTTCCTCCACATCCCCACCAATATCTGTTGTTTCCAGTGTTGTTAATTTTAGCCATTTGTGTTAGTTTTTATAAGAATACTGTTTTTTTTACAAAGTATTAGAAATTGTTTCTTTAATTTATGAAAGTTTTAGGAATGTTTAATTTGTGTAAGTGCTTATTTATCTCTAAGTTATTTGGAATAGAAGATAAAGGATTTTATAAATTAATTTGGTATACTCTCCAGAGATAAGAAAATATTATACATATATAACATACATATATACACAAACATATATACATAAACATATAGACAAACACAAGCAGAGATCTCATGGCTTTAATTCTAAATTTTCAGCCATGAGTAAGTATAAACACACACAGAAATTCACTGGTTTTATGAGTTAGCTCTTGTCTTTGCCCCACTTTATTTTTTATGAGAATTGTGTTTCTGGTGGATGGGTAAATTGAGGTTACCTGTTCCACATGAAGACTAAAGGTTCCTACTACTATTTGTAGAGGAGGGTTTTAAGAATTTTTTTTTTTTTTGCCTGGATAGTAATCTTATGGAGACTGTATCTAAGCGAGGAGTGAGGGAGCAAGAGAAACAGCCCTTGGGGTGTCTCCAAGGCTCATCTACCTGGATAAAATATCCAGAGCATTTCAAATTAAGTTTTTCAGCTTCAGATGATTGCTTTTGGGGTCCCTGAGATTCTGGAGAGTCCCCAGTGTGGGCAAGGGCTAAAGGACCAGATATTGGTACTAGGCACAGATAATTTGGGATATTGGGAAGCAATAGTAGCTTCAGTGGAGAGTTGACAAGGAAAAATGAGTCAAGAAGTCACAAGAGTAAGTGTAGACAGCTCTTTCATAATGTTTGGCTGTTGTGGGGAAGAAACTGAGGTTTTTCAAACTTTTTGTTTGTATACTTATCTCTTATCTCGGACATTTAAGTGATGAGCTCTTGCTTCTGCTTCCATTCCACTTTCATCTCCCAGGGAGGGAGGCTGAAGTTCCATTCTGACTGCCATTTATGACCTGCAAAGGGACCCTTACCCCAGATTGTTCATCGTAAAAAGAGGATGAAAATACTATTACCTCGTAATAATAGCTAGGACTACTTAGCAATAAAGAAGACACATACTCCTAGCTGTGAAAATAAGGCTGCCACAACATACGTATGCACCTGCCTGTGTGTGCGCCAGGCTCCTACGCATTTCAGTGTGTGCGCACCGCGAGCACCACCATTTCCTGCAGCCAAGCGTTCTGACCGCGGTGCCTGCTGGGAAATGTGACCATCTATAAGGAAAATGGATGTACTGGGCAGGGCTTATGCTGCAGTCTTGCCCATAGCAGCCACCAGATGGCGCTTGAGGATCACAAATGGGCCAAGGCACATATTTCTGGCCTGGCCCAGAGTCTTTGGGTATTGGTGACCAATTTTGGGGTCATTAGCCCCTTTGAAAACCCAGTGAGCATTATGGTCTGTTTCCCTTTTGTCACCTTCACCCAGCCTGCCAGGGGAGCCTAGGGGAGATGCTCCTTCCCAGACAGCTGGGCACTGGCAGGACTGGCTGTGTTCATAAGTCGTCTGAACACTACTGCTTGGGGAGGAGACCAGATGGCTTGAGGCTTTTTAGACAGGACAGATGGACTGGGACAGGGAAGCCTTGCAAAAAAAAAAAAATGCCAATGGAAGGAGGGGACAGGAATGCAACTGTTTCCAACTAGAAGAAGACTGTCTTTTAAAACCTCATTGAAGTAATCATGTGTTCTTGGAGACTGTCTTTGTCAGTAGGAAGGGAGCAGTAGTGCTGGGTTACTAACCCAAAGGGGAGACAGACTCTCCCTGGGGTGGGGGCCGTACTGGGCTCCTCTCTTCCCCACCTTCTGGGAGAGGAGCCCATTATGGCCACAGTAGGTGACATCAGCATGCAGTGGGTGAAGAAGGACTGGTCCCAAAGACTCATTCCGTAAAGGTGTTCACTGTTCCTCAGCACCTTGGCTGATTCTGAAGACAAGAATGTGGCTGCCGAAGTGGGAGAGACATGGCAGGAGAGGCCTGCAGTCCTGAGAGGTGGCCACGGGGACCCAGCTGCACCCTCCCAGCAGTCTGCAGCCCCCAGAACCCCAGAGCAGCAGAGCAGCCCCAGAAGACCAGAGGAGCTTGTAGAACTGGGAAGCCACACCAGCAGGTAAGCGTTACACTGTGCTGGGCTCCTACTACAGCCCAGGTTTCTTTTCATGAGCCACCATCCAGAACAAACCCTAACATGTTAGGCAATCCTCTCTGCAGATATAAGTGGCCAGGAAGCAGTGGAAAGGTGACCAGCAATGAGTGCCCAGGGGTAGGTCCTCATCGACTTCAGTTTGAAGCCATAGCATCAAATCTTTTTGACCAATCCTGGAACAGAGAAGGTGAACAGAGTACCATGTTTTCTGGCAGCCATCCGGAGCATGAAGACCTGGGTCAGGAGAGGGATGTGGAATGCCTTTGCCATTAATGGAGATGGAAGATCTCTGAGGAAGGTGTACCCTGGTGTGAACAGGAGCTCCTATCAGAGATAAAGGATGTTGGATGAACTCTTCCACTGCCACCCCTACAAGGGTGGCCTTGCATGGCAACATTTGGGTGCTCTCTTTGCTCTCTGGAGATCTTTCCCCAAAGCAACCATGAGTTTGGAAGTAAGCAAGAGCCATGGGCCTAGAGACAAAATATAAGTACCTTCTATGAACCAGTTGTAGGTATCACCCACATTGAGCAAGAAGGCCAGGCCCCTGAGCACTTACCCTCAGGGACTGCATGGTGTACCAATGAATAAACACTATAGCAACAATACCATAATGACAACCATTAGTGTCTGCTGTGTACTGAAAATGTGCAGGCACTGTTCTTGTGCCTTATGTGTACTTGTCTCATTCTCACACCAACCCTATAGGGGAGGTGCTATTATCTCAGATCTACAGAGCAGAAACTAAAGCAGAGGGAGGTTAAATAGCTTGCCAACAGTCATTTGGCCAGGCAGTGGTCTAACAGGGATCAGAACCCAGACAGTCAGAGTCCAGAGCCTATGCTGCTAATGGCTGTGCTCTATTTGTGCTTCTCCATTTGTGATAAGCCCAGAAAAGAAGGAAACTGGGTCCTCTGATGAGAGAGGCTGGGACAAGGAGTGTTGTAGCTCAGATTGTTGGGGAAAGCTTTTCTGCTAAGAAGGATACAATTAAGTTGAGGCCTGAAGCACAAGGAAGAGCCAGACTGGAAAACAACCTGGAAAGACACAACACGGGCAGCATGTACAGAGACCACAATGGGAGAGGGAGCTGAGAAGAAGAGAATAAATGAAGGGTTCTGTGGATGGAGGCTAAGAAGTGAAGTGAGGAGGGAGAAAGGAGACCAGGTGGGCAGGGCCAGGGCTGGATCTTAGATTAGGAGGAGGAGGCTATGGGAGGGAGGTGGGATGTTACCTGACCAGGAATAAGAGCCTTCCTGGTGGGGGTCTTCAGTTGCTCACATTGCAGTCCTAGAAGGATCCCCACGGAATTTTTTTTACCTTTCCCCTTCAGCTCTATTGTCCCTTCAGCTATTGTGCTAAGTATGGACCACAGAATGCCGGACACTTGCTAGTTGTTCTTTCCTCATGCATTCAGTTTCTCCTCATACTCTGGCTCTGTATTTTATCCCCCATCTGTCTTTCCCATGGGGCCTCCCTTCCCAGTCAGCCCACCTCCTCTAGTTTCCATGGTTCATTCCTATATCATAGGGTGACATAGGAATAGGCATAGGATCACTGGGTACATAAAAGCAGGGTACTATGCCCAAAGCAAGGTACTTCTCTGAGGTGATAGAACAAGTACTCCAGAAGGGTTTCTGAAAGGAGAAGGTGGTGTTATGTGCAAAAGTATTAGGGCAGTTAGTGTGGCTAGAGATTCAGGTGTGTGTGTGTGTGTGTGTGTGTGTGTGTGTGTGTGTATGAAATAGTTTGAGAAGATGAGGCTGGGGAGCTAGGCAGTACAAGATCATGATTGTTCTCACCCCTGCCCACTGTTAAACTAGTTGAGGTCTTGAACACTGGATTCTGTAACAAGGGAGTGATACCCCAGAACCTGGGTCAGGTTGAGACGGCCACATCCAGAACTTGATCTGAGCAGCAACATGTTGGAGAGAAGCCAAATTCATCCCAAGACAATGTATGCCTATAGAGCTGTCCCAAGGCCGCTGGAGAGTGGGTAGATGTAAAGGGGATGGCACAAGTTTTGGGGGGGGGGCAGTGGTGGTGCCCAACAGAGTGCCTTAGACGGCAGCAAGCAGCTATGGCAGCTTTGGGTATGGGACTGGTGACCCAGGAACAGGCAGAGTGAAAGCAAGTAAGGGCCTGGCCAGAGAAAAACCTTGCAAGCCAGCTAGGAGGTCAGATTCTAGGCCAAGGACTGTGTGTACAGTCAAATGGTGGAGATTCAGAAAAACCATCATATGTGTCAGTGTCTTGCCTCTGCTTGTGGCAAATGCCTTCCAGAATGAGGTACATCCAAGTCTCTTCTTTGGTGATGCCTAAATTCATTTGTCCCTCTCTCCCTTGGCCTTCTATTCTCCAGAGAGTTCTCTGGAGGATGGGGGATAGAGCTGATCCTAGGAAGGGGCTGTCCCATCCAGTGAGGAGGTGAGTTGAGTTGTTCTGTCAAGTCCCTGTCAGCTCAATGGCTCTGCTCAAATCAAGTGAGTCACAGGCCAAGGCCTTTGGCTGTACTGGGGAGTTCTGGGAGGATCTGTAAGATTAAGGTCTTGCCACTGACTCAGTGTTACCTGGGTCACTTAACCTGGATTTTCTTATCTATAAAGTAAGTGTTTCTACCCACTGATCTCAGGAGACTTGTATAACTTGTATAAGCTCCGTGATTTGTGTGGGTTGTTTTAAAAACATTGGCATATTTTTTAACTCCTTCAAGTGGCAGTCTCAGGAGTAGGCCCCCAAACCCTATTTGACCTTGGCAGATGTCAGCTCTCAGTGTTGACAAACTCCCCCCTCCATTTACTTCCTTCAGGGTGAAAAACCCCTCAAGCTGTATGGTCACTGTTACCACTACTCCTTCTACTGAGCAGCCTCATGTTTACATCCCAGCCTCCCCAAGTGAATTGGACTCCATTTCAACCAGGTAATAAGAGACAACCTGGGAGGTGTTCTCTGGGCTATATCCCCCCAAGAGCTAAATGACTTGGTTTTTGCCCCATGTCACTTCCCTAATATTAGCTCTAGTGCCACCCCCAATTCCCAGAATCCCGTTGGTTAAGGGACCACATAGTGTAGTCCAGATCTCCCCAATTTAAAGTCCTGTTTGTAAGCCTGGACAGAGTCTCATCGTATCCCCTTCCCCCTATCCCAATGTCAATTCCTGGTGTTCTGCCATCTGTAGGACCTTGCTAATAATATCTCTTGAGAAACATGTGGTAAGGCCAGAGAAAGCCCACTGAGGCCAGAGCCTATGTCTGTCTCTCTCACATTATTTACTGCTTCACCTACACTCCTGGCCTCGCCTGCAGTATTAGCTATTGCAGGAAGGCTGAGTGAGGTGTGTGTATGGGGAGGGCAAGGAGATCAGAGCACTCTCTGATAACATCAAGCCAGCTTGATAAAGGTCAAATTCAGGGCCATGGTAAGCCAAACATGAAGCTGACTTCCAGTTTTGCCACAGGCCTATCTAGGATTGAGAAGGGAGAGATTTTATTGTTGCTAGAGATTCACACAGAGTGGCGAGGACCAACAGTCTACGGCTGCAGTTTGGAAACTATCCTGAGCCAGGGCAAAAGGGGAAGAAAATGCAGTCAGAGAGGAAGATAGGAAGTTCACTTTACTGCAGTCTGGGGAGGTGGGGGACAAGCCTCCCATGGTATAGAGATCTTCATGAAGGAAAGCATGTTGACATTGATTGCAGGGAGCCTTTTTCTAGGGCTCTCACATTTGTACACAGCAACCTGAGCCCACAGCCTCCAATTTCAGCCCAGTCAATAGTACACTCACCAGTGCAGCAGCTCTTGTTTGCCATTTTCCTTGCCTGGTGGCAGTTAGAGCCCATCAGTGCCTCTACCTCCAGGGCTTACCATAAGCTCCTTCACTTCCTCCCAGCCTTGGGACCCTCCTTTGGGCAAGACCCAGTGCCCTGGAATCTTTCAGTATACCTCTTTCTGTTTCACTGTGCTTCTTTTACAGCAAAGGGATTCTCTTCATGAAGGAATACATGAATGCTAGTGAGGTATCCTCTGGGAAGCCAGTGTCTTCATGCTATGACAGGTAAGAGCAAGTCTCAGATCCTTCCATGATCCTGAATCCCCCATACCTCATCCAGGGCTTGGCCCAGAATTGTTTCTGTGTAATCATTTATTGAATGGATGAATGATATAATTGCCCACAGACATGATTTCAAGCTGTTCTACCTAAGTTGGTACCTTTGTGTTCCCCTTTATTGTTAATTCATCCTACATCCTACTTCCAGTGCCATGCCCTTCTGCCTAACTTTTTTTCTTGGTAGACCACAAGCTTTCTTTAGTGAAATTCTAAGAGCATTCCTCTTTACAGAGCTGGCAAAGCCCTTAAGGACTTTTTATCTAGTTAATTCCATCCTGTTCCAATCTCTTTTATCTAGTTAATCCCATCTCTACCATCTCTTAAGCTCCCATGCCCTTTCCAGCATGCCAGGGTTCCTCACATTTAATTGCTGTATGGCCACTGTATGGCCATTAATTGCACACATTTGAGCACACATTTGACTACAGGTCCTGATATATACTTAACTTTTCACTCATCATCTCTTTATCTGCTTGTTTCCTGATGCCACATGGAAGGATACCTTCATGCCACCTCAGTTAAAAAGTAATCTACACTGACATACCATTCTCCCAGGAATATTTTTTTATGGCACATCATCTCATGCCTAGGATGAGGATTTTAGTTACAGAGAGGAGCTCCCTGGCCTTATTTCATGATTGGGCCTCTGGGGATTCTGGACCAGCTTTCATGGGTGTTGTGGGATAATGGACATGGACGTCAAGTTCAAGCCCTAGCTTGGCCCCCATTGGTTGGGTCATTTTTCACAAGATTCTCAACCTTTCTGAGCCTCAGTTTCTTCACCTGTAACTCCTAAGGGTGGTTTTTGTCAATAACTTTATTGAGATATAATTCACGTGTCATAAACTTCCCTCTTTAAAGTGTGCAATTCAGGGGCGTTTAGTACATTCATCATGTGTGCAGCCATCACCACAATACAATCCAATTTTCATCACCCCAAAAGGAAACCACATAACCATTAGCAGCCTCCCACACCACCAGCCACAGCCCCTGGCCACCACTGATCTGTTTTCTGACTCTATAGCTTTGTTTTAGGGAGGTTTTGAGATTAGAAATAATATATGCAAAAACCCCAGCACCCCCGAGGGAGCTGTCCCTGCCATCCAGCATTTGCCTCTAGGAGTGTTACTTGACTGAACTCTGTCTCCTGGGTTTTCTTCTGTCATTCCCACTCCTCTGTAAACTTTAATTCTTACCATATGACAACTACATTTATTTGAAAAAATTTTAATGTTTATTTTTGAGAGAGAGAGAGAGAGAGAGAGAGAATGAGCAGGGGAGGGGCAAAGAGAAAGAAGGAGACACAGAATCTGAAGCAGGCTCCAGGCTCAGAGCAGTCAGCACAGAGCCCAACACGAGGCTCAAACTCACGAGTTGTGAGATCATGACCTGAGCCGAAGTCAGACGCTTAACCGATTGAGCCATCTAGGCACCCCATCTAAATTTATTTTAAAATTGAAGTTTACATTCAGTTAAAATGTTATGTCTTATGAAAAAAGCAGAGTTTCTCTATTGGAGGATTGTGTAGTGTATTGTGTTTCCCCCTTTTCCTTTACCTTCCAGGAAGCTTAGAGATAAGCTTAATGCTGAGAAAAAAAACACACACACACACACACAAAAAACAGAACCTGGACTGAAATTCTAGCTCACTCCTTACTCCAAGCATGTCCTTAGGCAAATCACTTAACCTCTGAACAGCAGTTTTTCTGGCTACCTCTCATGGCCACCACATGGCTCCTGTGAGAATGGCAGCTTCACTAAAGTGTATCCCATGGCTTGTAGCTGGTCACACTTTCCTGACAATAGGGTTTTTTTAAATCATTTGTGTTTATTATCAAAAGTCATATTGAAAATAAAGATGCGAAACGGAAAAAAAAAAAACTTCACCCCAATTCCCCCTGTAACTCAAACACAGGTAATATGTCAGAATCTTTCCTTCTTTTATTTGCTCCCATTCTTAACGTCTGATTTCTGCTGTGAGTGGGCTCTTAGTGACTCACATTATAACCCAGACGCATATGTGGGGAGAAGAGCCATGATCTTTTCCTACTGGTCAGTGAATCTGGGAGGGTGCCTCCTGGAATACACAGCCTTAAGAAGCATGGCCACTGCCCTTGTCATCTTCCTCAGCATGGCAGGTATTCTTTGCCCCCATGCAAGAGCCCTTCTCCAAGAGAATTATGCCTCCCTGGCACCAATTTCAAAGCTTCCACTGCCCTTCAGCATAAGATGATGGCTGGCCATGCAGAACCATGTCTCAGCTTGTGGCCACAGGATTAAAAATATTATAAAAGCATTTCCGCTCATGACTGTGGTAGTCATCTGGTTCCCATCTTCTGCCCTCTTCTTCCCCATCACACTCTCTGCAGCATTAGAAGCATTGAAGACTCATGTGACGTGGAGAAGAAACCTGCATGTGACAGCTCTCTGTACTCTGAGAGGTAAGTCTACTATCTTTCCAGGGAGCTCTCAGGTCTACAGAGAAGAAACAGCTGAGAGACATTTCCACACTAAGTCTATTTGCTTTTGTCTTCCATTTGGCTGCTTCTGATCCACTTGCAGATCTGTCCTTGGGGTGTCACACTTGTGGCAACTAAAGCCTTTGGACCCAGCTAAGACAAAGAGGGCAAACTCAAAAGGCTACTGAGAAGGGAAATTATGATGTCTGAAAGCCCAAGGAGCTCATGTTAGCAGGAGAGGCCCTTGGAATTAGAACCTAAATGATCACTTAATTAACCTGTAAATATGACCAGAAAGAAAAAAAAACTAAACTACAAAAGACAGCAATAGGTGGAAAGTGAGGAAAAATGGGTTGCTATCATCAAGAAGCCAGAGAGAGCCATTCATGTGAATTGAATGAAGGTGCAGACATTGCTTCATTCAGCAGTTTTTAAAGCTGTCACTAGATGACAGTGGCCACAGGATGGTCTTAATGATAAAAAAGTCCTATTTCTAAATTCTTGAAATAAAAGAGAAAGGAGTCTTAGAGATGCAGTTCACTCAGGTCACAGTGAAGGGAACAAGCCTGAAAAGAATAAATAATGTACCTTATGTTACACAGTGAGTTAGTGGCAGAGCCAGGACTAAATCCCAGGTCCATGACTACTCCCAGGTCAGGGGTATTTCTACTGTGTTATCTGACTAACTGTGAGCTGAAACTGGTGATGGTAAAATACATGGGGGGCGGGGAACAGGATTTTGATTAAGGCAGGAGTCTTTAGCAACACTGTTAAGAGACTGAGCCCTACATGATGGAGGGACCAAACCTGAGATGATCGTGGTAATTCTGGGCCCTTGAAAGGAGGATCCTGTGTGGCTCCAGGTTGGTAGCAACACCTCTGGCTTCTGTCAGAAGCATACCCAAATCTCTGAAAGAAAGCACTCCCAATTTATGCCTGAAGAATCATGGTGGGCAGGCATTTTGAGCAGATTCCCTCTGAGGAGGAAAAGCAGTGGTGACTCTCAGAAACAAAAGCAGGGACCCTCAAAGTGGGAAGATACTCAACCTAGAAGTCAGTATCTAGAACTCAAACATGATGTCCCATCAGAATCTACAGCCAGACTGTCTTTGGGATGGTCATTGGAGTATCATGGGGCAGGGTGGGTCCAAGAGTGTAGGGTCTGAGAGGCAGGGCTTAGTGGCCCCAGGCATGAAGGGAAGCATCATGAAGACAGGGGGCCAGGTAGGGAAGACAAGGGCACATGTCCTATAGAAGAAGGCATGGGTCTTCCTGTTCTAGAGGAGAGTAGTGCCCCCAGCATGCCAGGCAAGGGGTCAGGGAGAGGTAAGCTGCCTGGAATAAGAATCAAACCAAGGGGTCCACACATATGATTGTGAGTAAGGTGAAGATACATGACCAATTTCTGGAAATATCATGAAGGTCTATAGTAAACTGAGGCCCAGCCAAGGGATATGTAACCAATTGCACACTGCAGAAAAAGATGGCAGGCTGAGAATACAGGCACATAGGGCTGTTTGTGTCAAATCAGAGGGTCTGGCTGCATCACATCAGTAGCCTGCATGCCAGCCTGATTGCCAGGTTCTTGTTTTTCATCTCACAGAACAACTGGAGGGATCTGTACTTACTGCAACCAGGAGATCAGAGACTGTCCAAAGATTACCCTAGAGCATCTTGGCATCTGCTGCCATGATTATTGCTTTAAGGTAAGGAAGAAGGGTGGTGCTAACATCGTCCAGACTTAGGGAGCCTCGTGGATCAAAGACTAGAAAGAAGGCTTGATCTCTGTGTGATTGTGCTCCATGCCAGAGGCTTGGGAGAAGTGGGAACTGAACGAGTGGAGGGAGTTGAGGATGCCAGCAGTCATTTCCATGGTGCTCAGCATCTTTTGCAAACTGGAAGCCAGAATGCCTGATCAGCCCAGGGCAGCCGTGGAGATGGTTGGAGACCTAGACACCTAGGAACTCATGACCCCTCTTATTCAAGACTGTCTGCAGGAAGGTCCGCTGTAGATGACTGGCCACTTTTGTCCTTCAGATACCCACTAGAGTGGCAGGTGTGAGAGTCCTGAGGACAGCAGAGCTACACTGTTGTAATAGCCTTCCCTTTCATTAGGTTTTCATATCACCTTCCTTTGGACCTTAAATATCACAATTAAAGTCCTTCAGCCCTCCTACAACAGCAATGGCTTATTTTACATATGACCCCAGGTTCAGTGTCCTTTATGGGCTACCTCACCATACCCTTATGATAACCTGCCAGTGTGCCCACTTTATATATCAGGAAATAGAGTCTCAGAGAACCTCAGTAACTTGCCCAAGATCACCCCGCTAATAAACAGTGGATTTAGGGCTCAAATCCAAGCACAGTCCTGAAACCTGGGCTCCTAACTACTATGTGATCATCATGCCTGCTAATTTGTGTGGGTTTGTTTGTTTGTTTGAGTTTTGTCTCTGTTTTCTACCAACTTTGGTTCTCTGCTTCAAAGTCCAGGATGTGCCATCAAGTCAGTGTCTGCTCAGGTGCACCCTCCACACTCCGCTAATTTATGTTGCTTCACTTACATGTTGACCTCTAGCTTGCTTTCTCTTTCAGTGTGGGATTTGCAGTAAACCAATGGGTGAGCTCCTGGATCAGATCTTCATTCACCATGACACCATCCACTGTGGGAAATGCTATGAGAAGCTCTTCTAGGTGGGTACCAAGCAGCCAGGAAACTTATTTGGGAGAAGAAATGTGCCCGGGTCTCTTCCTGAGTCTCAAACCAGAATGCTACTATCTCTCTTAGCCTTGAGGCTTTGAAGTTTTAGGTGGTACAGATAAAGACCCTCCCCACAGACCCTTCTAAGTTGCAGGAGTTATAGCATCTTCCTCTCAATAAGTACCTTTCATGCAGCATCTTATCTGAGCTCTCTAGCTTCCCTGGGATGCTGGCCAGGCCTGTGTTGTTAGCCTCATTTGAGAACAAGCAAATGAAGACCTAAAAAGGAAACAACTAGCTAGTGGATGGCAGAATCAGGATCTCAACCCAGAACTTCTAATTCAAATCCAAGGCTCTCTTCTAAATTCCACCATTGGATCACTTCCACCATTGCTTATATAGCATAAAATCAGGACTCAAAAAGCAAGGTGCTCAGTGAAACTAGAATCAGGTGGGGGACCAGCAGTAGGTAAAGGCCAGGATAAATGGGCATATGTGGGAGGGGATGGTGCCATCCTGGGGCTGGCCCAACCAGGAAGGGCTGCTTGGGTAGCCTCTGGACCACATCCCCAACACTGCCTGAAGACAGGTTTGCATGCTAAAAGCCAGTAGAACTGACCCAGACTCAGTGTCTGAGCTGCATGGGACCTGGTGCCTATAGGACACTGCCTTTCCAAATTCTGGGAGCCCCTTCTCCTTAGCACCTCCTCAGCTAGAAACAGAGCAGAGTATCCACCTTGAAGACAATGGAAATGGGTAGCTGCCAGGCTCTGCACCAGCTATAAGCCTGTTCTGCCTTCTCTCTAGAAGACACTTGACCTGGACTATTTTTCCTAATGCCTGGAGACATCAACCACCCCAAGAACCTCTGACTGGTTATTGGATTGGATGTGCATTTCTAATCTAATGGCTACTACTGTTTTCTTTTAGCTCTTCCAGGCTGAGAAGAAGTTGATGACTCCTGGACAAGTTTGGCTGTCCCCAGTTGCCCCAAGTTGCTAGCTCCTCTTCCCTCACTTTCCTCCTCCCCATTTGATTTCTTCAGACTTTTGCCCTTCTCAAGTTGAACTGATTGCATCTAGTAGAGTATCTTAATGATGACAACAACTTGTGTGTGTAGCTTTTAATAGCTTAGCAAGCACTTTACATCTATGATCTTATTTCAGGCTCAAGAAAAAAAAAGATTGAACAAGAATTCCATCTTGGCTTTCTTAAGATAGGTTGGCTTCCTGATGAGTTTAGATGGTCTGGTACGATAGGCAGGAGCATGAGTTTCAGTGTGTCCTGACTTTTGGGACAGAGAGCAACCCCACATTCTAGGTTACAGCTCTAAGTGTATCTTTGGGGCTTGAAAACAAGAGGTCCCCTGAAGCTTCTGAGGGGCCAAATGGGTAAATCTCTGGTGGGTAAATTGCAGACATTGAATGCTAGGGATTGGCTTAGGCTAATATTTAGCTTGTCTGTTATAGTTGCCATATATATGTGTGTATGTATGTATACATATATATACACATATATATACATACATTTATATATTTAACTTTCCATACACATTTAAAAATAGTTAATTGCTTTTCATTGAGTTATATAGCAGATTTTAATTATCTTCTCCTTCCCAGTTTTCACTATAATTGAGGTTTTTTTCCTGCAAGCTTGTGGGCATGCATTTGAAAGTCTACACAGATAAGATTGCATTCCATGGGGTGTGATTCTTAAGAGGCCACTGACCAAAGGAACATCTGTCTCTGAATCTTGATAGCTGATTAATACCTTTTCCCTCAATTCCAATAGTTACACAGAAATCTTCAAAAGTAGGTTTCAGGTTGTATAGACTCCAGCAGGATTAAGAAGGGAGAAAAACAGTTAACATTTCTCAAGGCCTTACTACCTATCAGGCATTATCACAAAGTGATGGCATCAATCCTCATACTAATCCTATGCAGAGGTTATTCTTGTCCCCAGTTTATAGATGGGAATATCAAGGCTCAGAAGGTGGTCACTACATCGTGTGGAACCATTGCTGTCTCTCTCCAGAACCCATGTTCTCAGTAACAGTAACCACATTACCAAGCATTGATTTAGTGTCGTGTGCCAAGGTCTGTGCGGAGGTTACCTCATTTTACCAAGTAACATTGCCCTCCATAGGTCTTCCCTGAGGCATACTCTTACAAAGAGAGGAAAGTATAAAATCATGTTCCTCCTCTGGGCATCCTAGGTCTCCCTATGAAGTACCACAAAAGTCAAAGTGCCCTCCTTCCCTCTCCTCCCCTTTCTATGAAAATAATTTTGAACTGAGATACTCTTCCAAACTTAGATTTCTCTGCTGGGTAGAGACTTGACTCACAGACCTTCCCAAAGAAGAGCTTGTCAACCCAGGGAAAGCCACAGTGAGCTACCCAATCTGAGCTAGCCAGGATATCAGCAACTACTGGAGTCCCAAGTACTTGGAACAGAGAAAGCTGTTGACTGTCTAAACAAATTGCAGGCCCATCCATGTGGTCAGCTGATACTCTACTCAGGTTCAACTAAGCTCATCTGCCTTTGGGACCAGGATCACTATGTAAGGTCCTTGAGAGGAAGGACAACCTGAAAGTTTTCTGATGAAAACTGAGGGTCTGTTCCCTTAATTTAATTAGAAAATGTCTCCATCTCTCTCCAGTTTCTGACTCCTACGCACATTGGCTGGTGGACTTGTCTTCCCGTCAAATGATCAGAGAGGAACATTCCATTTATTTGCATAGATGTACATCAGATTTGCTCTGGAGGGGAAAAGTGGTACAATAGGTCATGTACCACTAAATATGAGCTGGTATTCCCCAGGTATAGCCCACAGCGAGGGATTTGGCACATGATAGACACTGACAGGTGCTAAATGAATGAATAAAAGGGAAAGAAAGGCTGCTCCTTTGTGTTGGAGGTACCAACCCTGAGTCAGTATAGCCTAGTTGATCGAGTACAGGATAAAGAGATCCAAGATAGGCTGACTTCTCCACCTTTAAGATACACTGTGCTTTTAAGGGAGTTTTAGAACCAATATGCAAGAAATTGATGGAAAGCTTGTAAGATCAATATTGATTTCTATTCAAAACAGACACTTTCATGTCTAAAAAGGCACACAATTCTGCAGACTTAAGAGAGGTGGTTGCATTATACTTTTGCTTCTTTTTAATTGTCTAGTGTTTTTAATCACATTTGCTTAACCCAAATTAATGTACTCAATTATAATAAATGTTGAGATATTAAATATGTCAATGTAGTCAATGTTAAGGTTTCCTTTTTTTTAAGTGTAATAACTTGGTGTATTGGCTGTGTTATTTTCTTTTTTTTATTTTATTTTATTTTTTTTTAATTTTAATTTTTATTTTTTTTTAACGTTTATTTATTTTTGAGACAGAGAGAGACAGAGCATGAACGGGGTAGGGTCAGAGAGAGAGGGAGACACAGAATCTGAAACAGGCTCCGGGCTCGGAGCAGTCAGCACAGAGCCCGACGCGGGGCTCAAACTCACGGACCGCGAGATCATGACCTGAGCCGAAGTTGGCCGCTTAACCGACTGAGCCACCCAGGCACCCCTGTAATTTATTTTCTAATATTACCTGAAGCCATTCTCTATAAAAGCAAATAAATACTTCAAGAAGTATCAAATCTAAAGAGGCAAAAAATAGCAAAATCTAGAAATCATGCATGCACAGGAAGCATAGCATTTTAGACTAGTCAGATATTTTTGTTTTTTTAAGTTTATTTATTTATTTTGAGAGAGAGAGCAAGTGCACAAGTGGGAGATGGGCAGAGAGGGAGACCGAGGATCCAATGTGGGCTCTGTGCTGAGAGCACAGAGCCTGATGCGGGGCTCAAACTTGTGAACCATGACACCATGACCTGAGCCGAAGTCAGATGCTTAACAGACTGAGCCATCCAGGTGTCCCTAGACTGATGAGATCTTAACAAAGAATATTTTATTCTTTTGGGTCCATCCTCCCCTTTATTACCATTGCATACAGATGGCCATCTAGTCCTTATTGTACACTTGCAATGATCAGCTCAGTCCCATACAAGCCCACTCTGTGGACAGGTCCAGTTTCAGAAAATGCCTTGTTCAGTTGAGTTAGAATCTTTTCCTTTTAACTGGTAATATATCCTCCCTTGCCTATATGCCAGCCCCTAAAGTAATAAAGATGCTTATTGGGTTCTCCCTCATCAACTCTTTTCCCATCTAAACAACCCTGGTCCCATAAACTCTTCGTTGACAATAATTCTAAATATGTATCTCTCAAATATCCTTCTCAAAGGTGCCCACACACCATCTGAACCCATTCCTCCAGAAGTGTACCAGTAGTCAAGACTTGCATCTTTCTCATTAAAGTCAGTGCTACAGAATCCTGTTGAATTATCCTGCTGCCTATCAAGTGACCCACACTTCTGAGTTTTATATCCCAAAATACAATTTTCTTACTGTATATGTCTTAATCTAGCCCAGGGATAAAAAAAGGTGATCAAAAGTCCAAAGATAAAAGACATGACAGAGGAATCCTTCTACTAGTGAGCAGTGACCTTGGAACCCAATGTTCAATAGCTATTGAGCTAGTGTCCCTGGAGCTACTTTCTCACCCCAACCTCAGTCACCATCTTGGCTACATGAGTACAATTGGGAATGGAAGAAGAGGTTTTGTTACTTCAGAGGATAAGGACTACAGCAGTAGCTCGTAACCAGATATTTCTAGGACTCTGTTGATGACAGTATATGACACAAATACCTAAAAGGAAAATACGGTAGTGTTATTTTGAAAAATCACTTAGCATACCATGTTTCCACCAAGAAGGCTGATCCCAGAACATACCCTCTATTCCTCCCCCACCTCCCCCATAGATCTAACCTGTGAAGGCCCCCAACCCATGAACCCTCATGTGGTGTCCTCTAAGGACTCTGCTTATGAATGTCTTCAACCTGTAGGTCTCCAAAGAACACATTCTTCTTGTGATGCTTCTTTGTACAATATCTTCTCCCTGTGGAGGCCTCAAGGGAGGAAAGCTTTCACCAGGGGAACCAACAATGCTTCCATTGAACTGAAAGTTGAGATTGCCACATGGCCATGTGGGGGTCCCTCATGCCACTGAAACAACAAAGAAGAGGGTTAGTGGCTGGTTGATTGCTTCTGATTATCAAGGGGAAACACGGTTGCTGTTACATAGTGGGGGCAGGAAGGACTATGTTTGCAACCTAGGAGACTGATCCTCTGAGAGTGTTTCTTAGTGTTCCCATGTCCAATAATACAAGTTAATGGAGAACTATAGTGACCCATGCAGGCAGGACCACTAAGGGCTCGTACTGGTCAGAAATGAAGATTAGTATCTTCCCACCAGGTAAACAACCCAGCCACCTGAATGAGGTCATAGAGAACTTGAAATACTGGTGGAAGAAGGAAATTATAAATACTATGACCTAATGACTAGCTTCAGAAATAAGAGCTATAGAAACTATGCATATTTTGTCTTGCTTTGTTGTTATATATTTGAATCTATTAGCCCAATTTTCCTTCTCTCATTTATTAACCTCAATTTAAATTGTGTGGGTGGTGCTTAATCTTATAGTCTGTGGATTACAGCATATCAAAGTGTAATTGTGACAGAACTAGAAAAGGAACAGACATCCCCCAGAGAATGAGGGTGTGTCTAATGGGATTTTTGACACTGCTTCTTGGAGAAGATGAAGGCACATTCCCCTATATGAAGGATGCTTGCATTATGCTAAGCAGAAACATAGTATTGCTATTGAATATTTGGGAGAAAAATATGGATAGAAGAGTATTATGGGTGATGAGTGGTCAAAGAGGTGGCCCATGCTGGATTGGCTGTTAGCAACTAGGCAGCATGCTTGCCTCTTTGTGCATTCTCTCCCCTATATAAGGGAGAATACTCGAAACTACAGGTCCCAGAATCCATCATCAAAGTGTTTCTGGGATCAGTTCTGCAGGTACTTGAGTATTCTAAGAGGTAATTATACAGGATTTGGAAGGCAGAAGAGAAGCCCTTATTCTCTGGCAGCAACACTGAACACTATGGGTTGTCAAAAATAGGGTACACATGTATTTTTTCAGTGGCCTCTGGAGAACCTGAGGATCATCCATGACAGTCCTTTTGGAAGCTGGAATCATTGGGGTTTTTTCCTTATTTTCTAGTGGCAGCCTCCTTGATCTTTGTTGCTCTAGCCTTCTGTTGGTGTAAACCACGGAGTCCCTGTTCTCAACTCTTCCTGCTTGAGAAAGACTGGCACTGCTTTCCTGATGGGCTTCCTTGTTAACGCTGTTTCCACCCAGCCTTCTTTTATGTGAATGGTCTCTGCAACATGCACTGTGCCTGTGAATGTTTTCTATCACACCATCTGCTCTGCGAAAGACCCATGCTTCAGACCCTCTTCACTGTACACTGTTATTGAACACTTTCTGCACAGTGCTGTCTCCTAGGGAGCAATTTGTATGCCAGGCCTGTTATCTAACTTTATCTGAAGGATTCCTTTCTCTTTGAATGTCATATGAACACTGGGCCCTGCCTATGAATGCTGCCTGTGACCCCAGTCCCCCCCTCCCTCCCACTGCTCGGGAACTACTTTTGTCTGCTGCATTCTACATAATGTGATCAGCACAATTTCTTCCTCTGGGTGCCTTCTGCACCTACTTTCTGGTTGGAAATACGTGTGTCTCTCTCTGAAGTTTTCTCTGGCTGTGAGAGATAACTACAGGGCATTTTAATTTGTAAATGTTTTTGTACATTCATATTTTTAACAGCTTTACTTTTAAAAAAATTTTAAATGTTCACTTTTGATAGAGATAGAGCATGAGGAGGGGAGGGGCAGAGAGGGAGACACAGAATCTGAAACAGGCTCCAGGCTCTGAGCTGTCAGCACAGAGTCTGACGCAGGGCTCGAACTCACAAACCAGAAGATCATGACCTGAGCTGAAGTCAGACACTTAACCAACTGAGCCACCCAGGTGCCCCTTTAACAGCTTTGTTAATATATATTTAACAATAAGAAATGGCACATATTTAAACCGTACGTGTTTAGTTTCACACATATATACATCTGTGGACCCATCACCCATTAAAATAGTGAACATATGCATCTACTTTCCTTGTGCCTTTTTGTAATCCTTCCACCCTGAAGTCAGCAATCTATTTTCTGTCACTATGGATTAGTTTGCATTCTTAAGAGTCTTATATAAGTGGAATCATACAGTATGCACTCTTTGATGGAGTGATGGAAACATTCTGAATCTTGATTGCAATGGTGATTATATAAATGCATACATTTATCAAAACTCACGGGCCTGTACAACTAAAACAGGTGTGTTTTATTGTATGTTAAGTATTTTCAAATAAAACAAACAAATACAGATTTAGTAAGAAGAGATTTTTATTCAGAAGAATTATTACAAGAGGGAAAAGGGGCTATTGCAATAGGGAGAATGCTGTGCTGTGACCATAAAGTCTTCAAACATCTGAAGAGTTATGCAAAAAGCGTTTTTCTGTTATAAGAAGAGTAAGCAAGGCTAGAAAGAATCAAATGTGGAAAAGTGGGCTGGAAAGGTGGTATGATCACATAGTATATACCAGAGAATATTTTCCCCTGAGGCCAGTCTATTCTCAGTAGGTGCTTAGGCTGGGGGAAGGCCAAAGTTCAGGGAATTGGAGAAAGGAGAGAAGCTGAACCAAAATTATATTCATGAGATGGAAGCGAAAAGAAAGCTGGGATAGCAATATCTATGTTGGACAAAATAGAGTTTAAAATAAAGACTGTAACAAGAGACAGAGAAGGACACTACTTAATGATCAAGGGAACAATCCAACAAGAAGATATAACAATTGTAAATATGTATGCACCCAACATGAAAGCACCCAAGTACACACAACAACTATTAACAGACATAAAGGAAGAAAGTGATAGTAATACAACAGAAGTAGGGGACTTTAACACCCCACTTACATCAAAGGATAAATCATCCAGGCAGAAAACCAACAAGGAAACAGTGGTTTTGAATGACACATTGGACCAGATGGATCTAACAGATATATTCAGAACATTCCATCCAAAAACAGTGGAATACATGTTATTTTTATGTGCACATGAAACATTCTACAGAATAGATCATGTTAGGCTACCAAACAAGTCTCAACAAATTCAAAAAGATTGAAGTCATTTCCAACCACAAGAGTATTAAACTAAAATCAATCATAAGAAAAATTCTAGAAAGACCATAAATAAATGGAAGCTAAATATCATTCTACTTAACAGTAAATGGTTAAACCAAGAAATCAAACAGGACATTAAAAAATACATGGTGAAAAATGAAAATAAAAACAATAGTCCAAAATCTTTGGGATACACAAAAAGCTGTTCTAAGAGGGAAGATTACCACAATACAGGCCTACTTCAAGAAGCAAGAAAAATCTCAAATAAACCACTAACCTTACACCTAAAGGGGCTAGAAAAAGAAGAACAAATAAAGCACAAAGCTAGTAGAAGGAAGGAAATCATAAAGATCAGAACATATATAAATGAAATAGAGACTAAAAAAAAAAAACAGAACAGATCAATGAAGGCAGGATCTGGTTATTTGAAAAGATTAATAAAATTGATAAACCTTTAGCTAAACTAATCTTTTTTTTTTTTTTTTACAAAGAGGGAGGATTCAAATAAATAAAATCTGAAATAAAGGAGACGAAATAACAACCAACACTGCAGAAATATAAAGGATTATAAGAGAATATTGTGAAAAAGTATATACCAACAAATTGGACAACCTAGGAAAAAATAGATAAATTGCTAGAAAAATACAACCTTCCAAAGCTGAATCAAGAAGAAGTAGAAAATTTTAACAGACTAGTTGCTAGTAGTTAAGTTGACTCAGTAATCAAAAAACTCTCAACAAAGGTCCAGAACCAGATGGATTCACAGGTGAATTATACCAAACATTTCAAGAAAACGTAATGCCTATTTTCCTCAAACTATTTCAAAAAATGGAAGAGGAAGAAAATATTTCAAATTCATTCTACAAGGCCAGCATTACCCTGATACCAAAACTAGATAAAGGCACTACAAAAAAAGAAAACTACAGGCCAATATCTCTGATGAACATAGACACAAAAATTCTTAACAAAATATGAGCAAACCAAATTCAACAATACACTTTAAAAGTCACCAACAAATGAGATTTATTCCAATAATGCAAGGTGGTTCTATATTTGCAAAGCAATCAACATGATACATTACATTAGCAAGAGAAGGGATAAAGCTCATATAATCACTTCAAGATGCAGAAAAAGCATTTGACAAAGTACAACATCCATTCATGATTTAAAAAATCTCTGAACAAAGTAGGCTTAGGGGGAACATACCTGAACATAATAATGGTCATATATGAAAAACCCATAACTAACTGAGGGTGAAAAACTGAGAACTTTTCTTCTAAGATCAGGAATAGGATGAGGATGTCCACTCTTGCCACTTTTATTGAACATAGCACAGGAGGTTCCAGACACAGCAATCAGATGAGAAAAAAAGAAAATGAATCCAAATTGGTAAGGAAGAAGTAAAACTTTCACTATTTACAGATGATATGATATGATATATAGAAAACTTTAAAGACATCACCAAAAAACTACTAGAACTGAAAAATGAATTCACTAAAGTCACAGGATAAAAAATTAACATACAGAAATCTGTTTCATCTTTATACACTGATAATGAAGTAGCAGAAAGAGAAATTAAGAAAACAATCCCATTTACAATTGCACTCAAAATAATAAGATACCCAGGAATAAACCTAACCAAAGAGGTGAAAGACCTGTACTCTGAAAACTATAAAACACTGATCAGAGAAATTGAAGACAACACAAAGAAATGGAAAGACATTTCATGCCAACGGATTGGAAGAACAAATACTGTTAAAATGTCTACACTACCCAAAGCAATCTATACATGCAATGCAATCCCCATCAAAATACCAACAGTATTTTCCATAGAACTTCAACAAATAATACTAAAATTTGTATGGAACCATAAAAGACCCTGAATAGCAAAAGCAATCTTTAAAAAGAAGAACAAAACTGGAGATATTACAATCCCAGTACTCAAGATATACTACAAAGCCATAGTAATCAAGGCAGTATGGTATTAGCACAAAAATAGACACATAGATCGATGGAACAGAACAGAGAGTCCAGAAATAAATCCACACTTTTATGGTCAATTAATCTATGACAAAGAAGGCAAAAATATACAATGGAGAAAAAAATAATCTCTTCAACAAATGGTATTGGGAAAACTGGATAGCTACATGCAAAAGAAAGAAACTGAACCATATTCTTACACAATATACAAAAATAAACCCAAAATGGACTAAAGACCTAAATGTGAGACCTTAAACCATAAAAATCCTATAAGAAAACATAGGCAGTCATTTCTTTGACATAAGCCCTAGCAACATTTTTTCGAGATATGTCTCCTAAGACAAGGCAAACAAAAGCAAAATTAAATTATTGGGACTACACCAAAACAAAAAGCTTTTGCACAGTGAAGGAAACGATCAACAAAACAAAAGGGCAACCTAATGAATGAGAGAAGATATTTGCATGTTATATATCTGATAAGTTGGTTAATATCCAAAATATATAAAGAACTTATAGAATTCAACACCCCCTCAAAATAATCTGATTAAAATAGGCAGAAGACATGAATAGACATTTCTCCAAAGAAGACATACAGATGGGCAACAGACACATGAAAAGGTGTTCAGCATCACTAATCTTCAGGCAAATACAAATCAAAACAACGAGATACCACCTCACACCTGTCAGAATGGCTAAAATCACAAACACAAGAAATAACAAATGTTGGTGAGGTTGTGAAGAAAAAGGAACCCTCATGTACTGTTGGTACAATGCAAACTGGTGCAGCCATTGTGGAAAATAGTATAGAGACTCCGAAAGGAAGAAAGAAAGAAAGAAAGAAAGAAAGAAAGAAAGAAAGAAAGAACAGAATTACTGTATCATGCAGTAATTCCACTATTGGGCATTTATCCAAATTAAATTAAAACACTAATTTGAAAAGATGTATGTACCCCTATGTTTACTATAGCATTATTTACAATAGCCATGATATGAAAGCAACCCAAGTGTCCATCCATAGATGAATGGGTAAAGAAGATATAATACACACACATACAATGAAATATTAGTCATAAAAATAATTAAACCTTTCCATTTGCAACAACATGTATGGATATAGAGAGTATAATGCTACATGAAATAAGTCAGAGAAAGACAAATACCTTATGATTTCACTCATATGTGGAATTTAAGAAACAAAACAAAACAAAAAAAAAAAACAAAGGAAAAAAGAGAAAGAGAGAAACCAAGAATCAGACTCTTAACTATCGAGAACAAACTGATTGTAACCAGAGGGGAGGTGGGGGGGGATGGGTGAAATAGGTGAAGGAGATTAAGAGTATATTTATCATGTTGAGCACTGAGTAATGTATAGAATTGTGGAATCATTATATTGTACACCTGAAACTAATATAACCCTGTATGTTAATTTTACTTGAAAAAATGATGTAATCACACCAAGTATGCTCTTCAACCACAATGGAATGAAATTAGAAATTGATACCAGAAGTACAAGTGGAAAATTCACAAATATGTGGAAATTAAACAACACATTCCTACATCACAACTCAAAGAAGAAATCACAGAGAAATTACAAAATACAGCAAAGTAAATAAAAATGAAAGTACACTATATTGAAATCTATGTGATGCAGCAAACAAGTGATCAGAGGGAAATTATAGCTGTAAACACATATATTAAAAAAGAAAAGGATTTCAAATAATAACCTAAACTTCCACCTTAAGAAACTATAAAAGGAAGAGCAAACTAAACCCAAATATACCGGAAAGAAGGAAATAAAAAAAATAGAGAGAAATAAATAAAATAAGGAATAGGAAAACAACAAAGAAAATGAGCAAAACCAAAAGCTGTTTCTTTGAAAAGATCAATACTGACAACCTTTAGTGAGACTGGCCAAGAAAAAAATAGAGAAGTCTCAAAATACTAGTATCAGGAATGGAAGAAACATTACTAGCAACCTTGCAAAAATAAAAAGGATCATAGGGAATACTGGTGAAAAATTATATGCCAACAAATTAGATAAGCTAGATGAAATTGAAAAATTCCTAGAAAGACACAAACTGCCAAAACTGATTCAATAAGGTATTAAAAATATGAACAGAATTATAACTGGAGATTGAGTTAGTAATCAAACAACTTCCCACAAAAATAAAGCCCAGAACCAGATGGCCTGACTGATGAATTCTAACAAAGAATAATTAAAATGACAACCTTTTCAAATCCTTCCACAAAAATAGGAAAGAACACTTCCTAACTCATTTTATGAGGTCACCATTATCCTGATACCAAAACCAGACACAGACATCAGAAGAAAAGAAAGAAAGAAAGAAAGAAAGAAAGAAAGAAAGAAAGAAAGAAAAGCTACAGGCCAATTTCCCTCATGAATATATATATGAAAATATCCCCAACAAAATACTAGCAAACTGAATCTAGCAGAATACAAAAAGATAATACATGACCAACTGGGATTTATTTCAAGAATGCAAGGTTGGTTCAACATACAAAAATCAATTAATGTAATGCACCATATTAATACAATAAAAGGAAAAGCCTATATAATCACCTTAATAGATACATGAAAATCATTTGAAAAAGTCCAAAACCATGTCATGATAAAAACAGTAAAACACACATGCACACACAAACTAGAAATTGAAGAGAACTTCCTCAATCCAATATGGAACATCTAGGAAAAAACCCACAGCTTACTTCATACTCAATGGTGAAAAACTGAAGGCTTTTTCTCCAATATTCTGGAACAAGGCAAGGATATTTGCTCTCATAACTTCCAGTCAACATTGCTCTGAAGGTTCTAACCAGTGAAATTAGACACAAAATGAAATAAAATGTATCCAGATTGGAAATGAAGAAATAAAACTATCTCTACATATTTATGACATAATCTTATATAAGGAATACAAAAAAAAAACTAATAGAGCTCATAAATAAATTCAGCAAAGTTGTAGGCTACATCAATATATAAAAATCAGTTGTATTTCTATACACTAGCAATAAACAATATGAAACGAACTGAAGGAAACAGTTTTATTTACAGTAGCATCAAAAAGAATAAAATACTCAGCAATAAATTTAATCAAAGAAGTGAAAGACCTGAACCCTGAAAACTATAAAACATTGTTGAAAGGAGTTAAAGATCTACATAAATAGAAATACATCCTGTGCTCATAGATTAGAAGACTTAATATTGTTGATAATATTATCCAAATTGATCCAAAGATTAAATGTATTCCCTATAAAAATCCCACTGGCTTTTTTTTTTCATAAATGGAGACACTAATCTTCAAGTTTGTATAGAATTTCAAGGGACCTCTAATAGCTCAAATAATCTTTAAAAATATGAACAAAGAAGACTCAACACTTCCTGACTTCTAAACTTAATACAAATCGAGAGTCATCAAGACTGTGTAGTACTGGCATAAGGGTAGACATATAAATGGAATAGAATTTAGACTCAATAAATAAACTTATATGTCTGTGGTCAATTGATTCTGATAAGGGTGCCAAGACCTTCCATTAGAAAATAATAGTCTTTTCCACAAATCATACTGAGATGACTGGATAGCCTAATGTAAAATAATGAATTTGGACTCCTATCTCACCTCTTATACAAAAATTAACTCAAAATGCACCAAACACCTAAATGTAAGAGCTAAAATTATAAAACAGAAAAAAAAATAGGTATAAACCTTGTGGCCTTTGATTAGGCAATGTTTCCTTAGAAATGACACCAAAAGCACAAGCAACCAAGGGAAAAATAGATAAACTGGACTTAATCAAAGTTTAAAACTTTTGTGCATCAAAGAACACACATCCTCTAAGAAGGATACTGTATGTGCTGATGGCAGCAGCCAGTGAAGGACAAAGGCAGATATTCTTCGGGCAGTCTAGAGTCTGGAGGAACATCTTTGCCTTAGCCCAGGAAGAGCTGCACTTTTGCCACTAGTCTCAACAGGGGCAACATTAGCAGCCAAATGATCTGCCTTTTTGTACAACCCCCAAGAGACAGCCATGGGGCATTTCCTTTTGAGGACTGCTGTGGTGAATTCCTAGCTCTAGGAAGCTTATATTTACTATTTGCCATGGGTAAACTGTGAGAATCCATGTCACTATACTGAGTTACTACATCTATTTATTTTTGTTATTATATTGCTATCCACTGTGTTTCCTATTTCTATCAATTGTTTTTGTTACTTTTTCCCACATGCCAAATCAAAACATCCCATGTAAGCTGTGATGGCACTACAGAACATTCCCCCAAATGATCCTAGGATAAAACACAAAATGTTTTTGTGAACATAAATATCTCAGAATGATGCTGGTCTATCATCATGTGATACATCCAGGAGAGACTGATAGAAATGTTGTGAACAATTTGGATAATAAATATGGATACAAAATTCCTTTTTGCCTTAGAAGAGAACAGTCATTTGTTAATTAAACACTCAATTTCACCTTGTCTAGTGAACCAGCATTAGGTTCTCAAGTCTGGCTTTACAATGTCCCATTGTTCTAGCATTCTACATAAAAATTTGAGAAAACTGTTGGGGCACCTGGGTGGCTCAGTTGGTTTAGAGTCTAACCTCAGCTCACGTCATGATCCCTTGGTCCATGAGTTCGAGCCCCACATCAGGCTCTGTGCTGACAGCTCAGAGCCTGGAGCCTGCTTCAGATTCTGTGTCTTACTCTCTCCCTGCCCCTCCCCCACTCGTGCTCTGTCTCTCTCTCAAAAATAATAAACATTAAAAAATGTAAAAATTGAGAAGACTGAATAAGAAGTGTGGGGTGGAAAAATGAAGACTTTGACACTTATCTAGGTGATAGGCTAATAAGAGTCTCAGAAAAATAGCCAGTGGATATCTTTTCCATTGATAAATCTGGTGCAAAATTATGTATACTTGCGACTAGCATAGCCAGGGAGCAAAAGGAAGCCCCTATTACTAATATCCATAATTCAACAGAAATGGGCCTTTGGGAAATTATAAATCCATCAGGGTCCCCTTCCGTCTCGTGTCAAAAAGTCACACACACTGGATACCCCAACTACCTTAAGCAGTTCTAGTATTAAAAGAGAAATTATTTAAAATGTCTCCAGAGAAAGAAGTACCTTATTCATGGATCTGGAATAAGCTCGTTCTGTCTTCTGGTTAGACTGTACATCATGACAGAGCATTGATCCCACTGTAACAACTACAAGAAATCAGATGGTCAAAGAAAGTCACATATTTTTAAAGGACATTTGAGAGTTCTGGGTGTAATGAAGTCTAAAGTAACTAAATTCCAAAGAGAGACAAGCACATACCAGTAGCCATTGTCCTCCCTGGCAAGAATTGGCTTGGAAGTGAGAGAATTGGGTCAGTCATGGGCTTAAAAAACTGCTGGGATGAGGATCTGGTAATGACTGTGTGGCCTGGATAGACAGATTGAAATCTGAACAAGCCCCAAATGCATAGCTAGTTCTCCCAATCTATGGATTCTCCCAGTAGGTTTTTTAAATATATAGTGATATAATATGGCAAATTAATGTCTCTACCAGAATTAGGGGTGGGGGAGAGAGTTGGAGTTAAGTCTGTAAAAGCAGAGAGTTACACTCTGTCATCTCAGTCGATCCTTGTGTTTCTCAGGAAAACAGTTCCAATGTTTCCCTTCACATCCCCTTTTTCCTCAGGGCTCAGACTTGGGACCACTGAGGTGGCTGTAACAACCAGCCTTCAATACCCACACCAATGCTTGCCTCACCACATCCTTCTATTCCTACATCATTGTGTCCACTACTGGAAGATTACCATGTGTCCAGTCTGAGGTAAAGCTCCATGAATATGCTGGAAGAAGAGTGTTCTTTAGTTTTTAAAGTTTGTTTATTTAAGACAGACAGTCCAGTCTGAGGTAAAGCTCCACGAATATGCTGGAAGAAGAGTGTTCTTTGGTTTTTAAAGTTTATTTATTTAAGACAGACAGAGTCAGTGTGAGTTGGGGAGGGGAAGAGAAAGAGGAAGAGAGAAAATCCCAAGCAGGCTCTGTGCTGTGGCATGATGCAGGGATTGAATTCATGAAACCGTGAGATCATGACCTGAGCTGAAACCAAGAGTCAGACGCTTAACTGACTGAGCCACCGAGGTGCCCCTGAAGAGTGTTCTTATTGTCCAATTTACAGATGATGGAAAGAAATTCTCAGTAATTTGTGCAAGGCCACCCAGCCACTAGGTGAATCCAGCTTTGCCTGATTCCAAACCCCACAATCTCCAATTCAGGGCCTGCCTAAGAGGTGAGAGCTGGTTTTGCAGTATAAGAAGCTGTAATTAGGCCTTTGAGTTAGGAACAGCCAGCCTGTATCTGTTATTGATGTATCTGGCATGATGGGGTTAACCTGTGAATGCAAAGTGGCACTAGGGTCATTGGCACCCAGCTAACCACCCACTCCCATTTTCCAGGCCCCATTCACAACCATTGAATTTTCTCTCTACTAGCTTCCCCCAACCTTACCTTCCCACACCCCTATTAAACCATTTTGTAGCTGGAGGGCCAAAGGGTGTGCCTGTTGCTTCTGGAGGCTCCAAGGCTTGTCACATCAAGCCCTAACCAAGCAGGTCCCGTTGTCACGGCAACACGGATGCCTCTTCTCCTGCTCTCCTGATCCTGGCATTTGCCCTGCACTGAGATACCGAGATCTTGTTCCCTCATCCACCTGGGGATTCTGGGAACACCGGGAAGCCCACGTGGCCTTAGTACCGAGGACTTGGGAGACCTGCTGGACTGTGCAGTCCTGGGCAGTGAAGCTGAGGTGCATTCTTGTGATCCTCTCGCTCCAGGGCTTTGAGGTGGCCTCCAGAGTCGCCCTGCAGCCCGCAGGCGGCGTGTCTCTGCCAGGCAGCGCCTGCAGAGTCAGAGAAAGTGAGCCGGAGACCAGGGGCTTTGCTCCAACGGGACCCTGGAAGTACCGAGCGCCTCGGGTAAGGGCTGGATCTCTGCCAAGGCAGGCAGTGGGGGCAGGAGGCGGAACCCAGCCGGCGCTGGAGGGGAGGGGTGGGAAGAGCTCCTGACTGCGGAGGGCGGCTCCAGTTGCAGAGGGGCAGGTGCTGGTGGGAGAGGGCGGGACCCATGTCTAGGTCGCCCAGGCAGAGCAGGGGTGCCCTGGGTCCAGCCCTAAGAAACAGAGGATGGGAGGGCTCCTGGCTGTGGGGATCAGGAAGGGAGGGCTCCCGGCCGCTGCGGGGTTGCAGACGATGGTGGGAGGGGCTCCGGCTGCAGTGGCCCCAGCAGGGGTGTCGGACAAGGCGAAAGGGGACCTTCTCCTTGCAGAGGTGAAGGGCTGCATGGTGGGGGTTCTGAGTCGTGGCCTGGAAGACGTGAACTGGCCAGGGAGGAGATCCAGGTCGCTGTGGGGGGCGGTGCGGTGGGCTGTCTGGCACCAGTGTCCCTCTCTCCCCTTTGCACCCACAGGCCTCCACTGCAGAGCCTGTGACAGTCTGCGCGCCCCTGTGCGATCGCGCCCCTCCCCCGCAGGTATCCGCGATGGCACTGGCAATGCTTCCTGGCTGGTGCAGGTGGATGGGCGTGGATGAGCAGCGCTCGCCGCTCATCCTGGGCATTCCCCACGACTGTGAGGACCAGGAATTCCAGGAGGCCGCGCAGGCTGCCCTCCAGCCCCTGGGAAGATAACGAGTGCTGGACAAGGTATTCAAAAAGGAGTTCAGATCCAAGGTCGCCTTGGTGGAGATGGCTCAGTATTTAAACCGAAGTGTGATCCCCCGACAAATACCAGGCATGGGAGGTCTTTCTGCCCCAGGCCCCGGAATCAGAGTCAGAGGATACACTCAATTTCCTTGCACAGACCCAGAGGCAAGCAGGGGTTGCCCTGGCAGGCGAGGCAGGAGCTGGGGATGGGGCAGGAGCTGGAGGCAAGGAAGGGGCTGGAGGCGGGGCAGCAGCTGGGGGCGGGGCAGGACCTAGAGGCAAGGAAGGAGATGGAGGCGGGGCAGCGGCTGGAGGCAGAGCAGGAGCTAGAGGCGGGGAAGGAGCTGGAGGCGGGGCAGCAACTGGAGGCGAGGAAGGAGCTGGAGGTGAGGAAGGAGGCGAGGCAGAAGCTGGAGGCGAGGCAGGAAGTGAGGCAGGAGCTGGAGGTGAGGAAAGAACTGGAGGCGAGGCAGCGGCTGGAGGCGGGGCAGGAGCTGGAGGCGGGGCAGCGGCTGGAGGCGGGGCAGCAGCTGGAGGCGGGGCAGGAGCTAGAGGCGAGGAAGGAGCTGGAGGCGGGGCAGCGGCTGGAGGCGGGGCAGCGGCTGGAGGCGGGGCAGGAACTAGAGGCGAGGAAGGAGGTGGAGGCGGGGCAGGAGCTGGAGGCAAGGAAGGAGCTGGAGGTGAGGAAGGAACTGGAGGCGGGGCAGGAGCTGGAGGCAGGGCAGCCTCCAGGGCCAGGCAGGGGCTGAAGAGGAAGCAGGAGAGTCAGATGAGGAGGGAGCCGCTGGGGACACAGGAGTTGCAGGTTTGTTAGGATCTGTGAGTGTGGCAGGAGCTGCAGGTGAGGCGGGACCTCCAGGGGAGGAAGGAGCTGTGGGTGTGGCAGGAGCCATAGGTGCGGGAAGATCCTGGACCCAGCCTTGGAGCCCGGCCTGGCAGCCTGTGCTGGAAAACAGGGCCTCTATGGAACTGAGAACCTTTCCTGGAATGGAAGAGCCACACCGAGAAGAAGAGTCCTTTGAGAGCTGGCTGGATCACGCCAGTGACATGCTGTACCTGTGGTACCACATCACAGAAAGGGAGAGGAGGAGGAGGCTGATGGAGAGCTTGGGTGGCCCCGCACTGGATCTGGTGTGCGGCCTCCTGGCAGAAAACCCTGACGTCCCTGCACAGGATTGCCTGGCCGCGCTGGTCCAGGTGTTTGGGAGGAAGGACACCCCCACGACGGCACGGCTGAAGTTCCTGACCTGTGGCCAGCGGCCCCAGGAGACTCTCTTTGTCTATGTGATTCGCCTGGAAGGCCTGCTGCAGTCGGCCGTGGAGAAGGGGGCCATCCATCCCAGCCTTGCGGACCAGTTACGCACCCGGCAGGTGCTGATGCGGGCCCGCCCCAACGAGATGCTCGAGAACAAGCTGAGGAGGATGCGGCTGGACAGGAGACCACCTGGCTTCCTGGGGATGCTGCGGCTCATTCAGGAGACCGAGGCGTGGGAGGCCACCGCAGCTAGGAGTGAGCACTTGCAAGTGGAAGAGGGGGCCCGTGTGGGCACCGGAGGCCTGGCCGCTGCCCGGGCCGGTGGAGAGGTTGCCGAAGCCTCCCCAGCCAGGGAAGATGCTTCCCAGGCTGCCCTGGCCAACCTGGGGGCCAGTGAGGCAGTTCCTGGCAGTGCCGAAGCTGATACGGCTGCTCCTGAAGCCCATGATGCCGCCAGGGCAGCCCTCGTCCCTGAGGAGGCCCCCAAGATCTTCCCTGCCACGCAGGAAGATGAAAATGCTCCCGCCTCTGCGGGCCTAGATCAGGCAAAGCCCTCAGAGGCCCCTGGGGGCCCCACCCCTGCCCAGATGGGCAGCGCTTCCAGGGAGGGCCCGGGAGGTCCTGGCTGTGAGCCGGAGGGCCTCGCCCAGGCAGGAGACCAGGAGGCTGGGGAGCCCCTGGAGGAGGGGCCCAAGCCCATCCCAGAGGAGTCGGGAAACGAGGACGGGGCTGGGGAGGTGAGGCCCCCCAAGTCCTCCTCGGGCAAATAGGCTCAGAAGGCCCAGGGGCCCTCTCTCCTCTCAGGCAGCAGCGCTCTGGAGGCAGGGGCTGCAGCCTCTCCCCACATGGAGGCAACAACCCACCCAGCCCAAATTCCCAGGACCCCATCTTCCCAAGGCACCATCATGCCTTGGTGACCCCATGGCCACCACCATCAGCCCTTCCAACGGACCAGGATGACCATACTTGATGCAGAGTGGGGCAGGGAGAGGTGCCCCCTCCCATGGCAGCTCCGCCCCAGCCCCAGCCCGAGCCCCAGCCCCAGCCCGAAACCCTGCCAGTCCAGGCAGCCAGCCTGGGAAGCACCCCTGAGTGGCTGGCCCTGGCCTAGGTGAGGGGCACCTGAAAATGTGTGCCACCCACACTGGCCTGGGAGATGTTAGGAGCCGTCTCAAGGGTGCCGGCCCCTCGGGCCGCCCAAGAGGGGGACCCTCATTCACTGACCCATGGAGCACGTCACTCCACGCTCTGAGAAGCCCACTTGTGTCTCTGTAGGCCCCTTAGTGACCCCCATGTCAAGTGGCACCCCCCAGCTCCCCCTACACACACCCTAGTTACCATTCCCGTGCAGAGCCTTGAGGTGTGCAGGAGCCCACGGCGGGTGTCCTGGCCTAACGCAGCAGCCACCTCTCAGCCCCGGGTGTGTGGCACAAGCTTCAGTGCGAGCCCAGGCTCTGCTCGCTGTTGTGTGGTGTCGTGAGCTCAGCCTCTGCTTCCTCGGTGTAGGTTTAGGCCAACTGCTGCTTGTTCTTGTGGAGATGTGTGTGTGTTCTTATCTGAGCAGCCGCCCCCACCCCACCCCGGAGACCTGTCGAAGCCCAGTCCCAGGAGCTGGCGGGAAGGACAGAAGGCATGGTTGGTGCTCACCCCATGACCTCAGGAAGGAGGAACTGGACCAAGGACAGAGGTGGCCTGTGAGAGTCTCCCCGGAACTGTGCTCTGATGTACCACTCTCTTGTTACTTGTGACTCAGTTTCTTCGGCTTGTCCAAGTGTCCCCTGCTGAGTTTTCCAGTGTCCTGTGACTGTCCTGTGTAGGCAATAGGGCAGGACCAGGCCCCAGCATGTCAGCAAGAGGGGAGGGTGCCCTGGCTAGCATCCATCATCCTGGCCAGAGACTGTGGGGCCCTCAGGAGGGGAGACTATGGGTGGATGCCATCATGTTGGGGCAAGCAGAGGCACCTTGTTTTGGACCCGAAGAGGAGGGGAGCCATGACCTGTGGGCTGTAGTGGCCATTAGACATTCTTCTCTATGTTGTCATTACCTCTCTTCAATGGTTTCAGTAAATGTCTTCAATAAAGTGCATGGAATGTTTCAGCTGAGTCTGGCCTCTGCTGTGGGCAATTGAAGGAAGGGCCTACTGGTATAGGAGTGGGGTCAACAGTGGCCTGGTATCCCGAGATGGTAGTGAGGTATGGTGGAAGCATGGTCCAAGATAGGGTATGGGGTGCCTCATGTGTAAAATTTGTCACCACACAGCGAACAGTGGATTATGGATTCTGTACGGGAACTGAGTAAGCTAAATTTTGTCCATCAATAGGAGTCTGGTGTGTGCCGGCAGCAGCTCATTTAATGTCCTGAGCATACCCTGAACGCTATGGAGATAACTAGGCAAGACACTGAAAGAAGGAAAAAAAAAAAAAAATATATATATATATATATATATATATATATATATATATATATATATATATATTTCGAGAGAGAGAGAGAGACAGAGTGTGTGAGTGGGGTAGGGGCAGGGATGGAGGCACAGAATCCAAAGCAGGCTCCAAGCTCTGAGCTGTCAGCACAGAGCCCAAGGCAGAGCTCAGCTCAGGAACTTTAGGATCATGACCTGAGCAGATGCTTAACCGACTGAGACACCCAGGAGACCCAACAGAGATATATATTTAATAGCTCCTGGTTTTATTGTCATCAACTCAGTCTCTGCAATTAATGTTCTAGAGTCTAAACGATATGTTTGGAAAACAAGGAGATTCTGGATTGGGAAGAAAAATGGTAGAGATTCCAGCACTCCTCCAGGAGTCTGGGCAGCCGGGACACAAGTATGGCTTCCCGCGTGTGCTCCTAACTGGCGCGCGTCTGCTCGCGTGCGCTTATTGGAGCGTGACATCGTCTTCTGTGCGCCTGCGCACTGGGCCCAGCGCGGTGAAGCTGGTGTGCGCCTGCGCGCACCGCCATTTCCTGAAACTGGAAGCTTGGGTAACTTTGCCCATCGGAAAATGCGACAGCCCACAGAGCGAAATGGCTGCCCTGGGCGAGAACGGCCTCAGTGTAGCTTTTCTTGCTGCCGTGCTGATTCGGGCCGCTAGATGGTGCGCGAGGATCACAAATGGGCTAGGCCTGCCGTCTGGGAGGCTCCCTGGGCTCTCGCTGCCCACTTGCCCCGCTGGCCCGGTGGGCTCTGGTGGTGCCATTGACCTTGGGGTTGAAGCAGCCCTTCTGACCACGTGTGGATGGACCATCGCCACAGTCCAGGCGGAGGCAAGAAAGAGAGAGCAAGCTGGGTGCCCTTAAGGAGCTGAACGGGGCTCCTGTGGGCCCCGCCTGTTTGGCAGGGTGTCCCGGCCTCTCGGTCGTTTCTGGCCACTGGCCACTGATCTTCAGAGCTGCCCAGGGGCAGGGGCTGTGGACATACGGGGAGGGCAGCGGATCCTCCACCCATGAGGGAACCTCCTGGGCAGATCTGCCTGGGCAGGGCTCTGGGGTTCTGTGGAAAGGCAGCTTAATTCCCAAGAGTTGGGCGAGGAAGGGTGATGGGGGTGGGCAAGGTGATCCTACAGAGCCGTGGAGCCTTACCTTTCCTAGGTCCTGAGATCATGTGGGCCTTTCTTTTTTAATCAGTAGAAACTGAGTTACAAGAAAAATTAAGGGATTGTAGTGGTACAATGGATTACCATTGTAGTGAAAGGGATTGTGCTCCTTTCATTCACTATACAGTTTCCATTTCATAGATAGTTCTTAACTGCCATGGCCTTCCTTGATGAGCCTAGTGGGAGAGTTGCTGTGGCAGTCAGACTGGATGTGAGGGAGGGGTCAGCTAAGGCTGAATGATTCTCCAAGTGTCTCCTAAACAATCCTATCTTATCTTACTTCCTGCCTCCCTGATATTTGTAATGGTGCTCCAACCCTTCTATTCTATTTAGAAATCTATTCTTGCTCCAATGGACCATCTGTATCATGTAATTAAGGCTCAGTTGTTATACTTGAGGGGACTTCATGAGTGACTCTCCTGTTGTCTTTATTTTCATGGAATCTTCTTGATGCATTCACACTAAAGCAAGTAGTTTCTGTTAACATTGGTACCAAGCAGCTGAGAGGTCTTAATGTCATCTCCATTTCCATAAGTGCTGCCTTTCAGCCTTATTGCATTTTTATGTTTTCTAGAATAATCTCTCCCTGACTTAAGACAGACACAGTTCAGGCCATTTTGAGGCTTATCTTTCAAGTTCTAAGAGCCTCCATTTCCCAAAGCAGAAGCAGTGCAGGAAGGGGCACTGCTCCCAGCCTTTATTCCCCCTAGAAACTAGCCTTTCCTTTTCAGATGTTTCCCTCTTCACCCTGTGCTTCATATCTGGGCAACCTTGTAAGAAAGCCTGGGTGCTCCCTCCTTTGGCACCAGAGAGAGATTGGAAACAATCATGCCCCTGCCTACATATGGGAATGCTCACCCTGGCCCCAGTCACTTCCTTGCTTTCACAAGCCATTTTGCAACTGCTTGAGAGATCTTTCCCTCTTCAGAATCCTCAATTATGTAAGTAATGAACCTTTTTTTTTTTTTTTTTTTGGCCTCTTGGTATATGTGTTTTGTCATTAGTCTCAACATCCAAAGGAAATTTTAGGTGGGGGTCTATCTGTCTCTTGGAAACCATAACATTGTTAAAATCCATGTCAAATTCTAGGCAACTGCACCCCCCCCCACACACACACAGAGCCAAGAAAGTGAATTACAAACAATGTTACAGGAGGCATGGTGGAGATTAGACCCTTCATATCTTAAAGATCTGAAGGATACAGAGGTGGTTGTACCCATCGTATCTCCATTTGCCAGTCTGAATACTCTATACTTACTACCCGAAACTTCACCAAGTAGTAGTCCCAGTTATAGATGCTGTGTGCTGGATGTGATAACATTGCCCAAGCAGTACCTAAGGCCTTAGGTACTAAAACAACGAAGTAGAAAAGCAGATATTAAGGCCACTGTTGATCTCATGAAAGTAGGGTGTGTCTCCACCTCTGGTAGGAATATGTTAGTGGGTCTTGTGGTGGCGGTGATAGTGGTTGAGATTTTTGTTCTTGTTGTTTGTCTTAATGTTACAGCTGTTTCTACAAAATAGTTGTGGAGTAGTAGCTTTATTTTAATTCTGGAAAGCAAAAGGACATAACTAAAACCTTTTACCAATGAATATTTTAAGACCCATATGTCAACATTTATGGAGTGACTTATACACTTTAAATTAAAAGTTTTTAATTTAAATAAAATAAATTTATTTACACTTTTGTTTTAAAAAAATAAGGCCATAAGGTATATGGCCATTGACCTAACAAATGCATTCCTTTCTATCCCAAGCAATCAAGCAAAGAGGATAAGAAGCAGTTCTTAATTATGTGTACATACAAAGGTCTTTAATTTATAATTTGTTCTATGACTATGTTACCTCTACTACCCTATGTCATACCTATCCTCTCATAATATAGTCAGAGATGTGGATCAACTTAACAGCCTATAGAACATCACTACATCACCCATATCCATTACACTGACACCATTATACTGATTGGAGAGGATGAATAAAAGGCTTCCGTAAGACATAATGTGTTCCAGAGGGTGGGAGATAAACCCTGCAAAGATTCTGAAAGTAACCAATTCAATGAAGTTTTTAGGAGTCCAGTAGTCAGGGGCATGCCAAGATGCCTCCTCCAAAGTAAAAGACAAATCATGTCTTGAATCCTCCACCAAAAAGAAAGAAGTAATGTACCTGGTAGGCCTCTTTGGGTTCTAGGGACAAAACATTCCACCTCCAGGGGCATCTGTGTGGCTCATTCAGTAAAGCATCTGACTTCAGCTCAGGTTATGAGCTCACAGTTCATGAGTTCCAGCCCTGTGTCAGGCTCTGTGCTGACAGCATGGAGCCAGGAGCCTGCTTTGAGTTCTGTGTTTCCCTCTCTTTTCTCTCTGCCCTACCCCACTCATTCTCTCTCTCTCTCTCTCTCTCTCTCTCTCTCTCTCTCTCTTTCTCTCTCTTTCTCTCTCAAAAATAAATAAACATTAAAAATTAAAAAAAAAATTCCACCCCAGGGTTATTGCTCTTGTCCATATATCAGGTGACACAGAAGTCTGAGATCTTTGAGAAAGGCAAGGTGCAGGAGATTAATCTACAGCAGGTCCTGGCTGCAGTGCAAGCAGTCACTTGAACCATCTCATTTGGCCGACCCCATGGTGTCAGAGGTATCAGCAGGGGACACAGATGCAGTATAGAGTTCAAGGCCTGCCTGTGTAGGAGAATCACCACCCCAACACCTGGGGTTCTGGAACAAGGTTATGCCATACACCTTTCTAGAAACAGCATCTGATGTGTTTCTGGGCCTTGGTAGAGACCGAATGCTTGACTATGGGGCTCCAAATGACTGTGCGTCTGGAACTTCCTATTATGAACTGGGACCTATCAGACTCATAAAGTCAAGATCAGATGGCCCATCAGCAATTAACTGTAGGATGAAATGGTATGTCTGGAATACAACCTGGGCAGGAAAGGAGGTGTAGTAAGTTCTGTGAGCAGTAGCTCAGATACTCATATTATCCATCACAGTTACAAGATAGCCTTTATCTCAGCTCACACCTATGGCCATATGATCCCATATTGGCTTGGTATTTGGGTACCAGTTGAAAGCAAATGGTTTCTGCATTCTAGATATAACCAGAGATGCCCCTGAAAGAAAATGGAGAAGGAAGATCTTCCCAATGAGTGGAGGTAAAACAGAAGTACATCATCCTTTTTGTAGAAATAGCCCAGGATGAGACTATATACAGGCACCTGAGCAGTGGCCAATGGCCTAGCTCAGGTCCTGGAAGGAAAAGAATTGGAAGATTGGAGACAAGGAGGTCTGGCATAGAGGCCTATGGCTATACATATGAGAGTGGGCATGGAGAGAGAAGAATTTTATATTACATACTAATGCTCACCAGAAGACAACACTTAAAGAGGAACTTAGCAGCCAGTTGGGGAAAAAAAAAAGACTTTTCAAGTTGATGTTAGCCACCCTTCATCATCATCCAGCCTGGAATGGACACAATGGGCACATAAATGGAGTGGCTGCAGTAGGACAGATGGAGACTGCTCATGAGTCCAACATCATGTAATCCTACTTATCAAGGCCTATATTGCCACTGCTGGCTCTGAATGTCCAATCTTCCAGCAACAGAGACCAATGTTGAGACCCCAATATGGCACCATTCCTCCATGTTTACTACATGTTTGTCCCTTATATCTTGGAAGGAACATTGGTTCTTTCTTACAAGAATTTTAACCTATTCTGATAATGGGTTTGCCTTTCCTGCTGGCAGAACTTCAGCCAGCATCACTATCCAGGTGCTTTCAGAGTGCATGATCTTCAGGCCCATAATACCACACAAGATAGTATACTACCAAGGGATATACTTCAGAAAGAAAAAGGTGTGTGAGTGGGCCCACGGGCATGGGATCCTCTGGTATCACCCACTACATCACCCGGAAGCTGCTAGCTTGGTAGAATATCAGAATGTCCTGCTGAAGGTGCAGCTGAAGCACAAGCTTAGAGGTAATACTCTCTAAGGATGGAGTACCATCCTCCAAGATGCAATATATGCACTGAATCTAAGACTTCCATGTAGTACTGTGTCCCCAGTGGGAAGAATACATGGGCCTGGAAACCAAGGGGTGGAAACTATAGTGGCCTCACTTTCCATCTTTCCCAGTGACCTACTCAGGGGTGGACCTTCACATATTCCAAGCTCTGGACTGTGCAGAGGTAGAGGTTATGGCCCCTAAAGAAAGTGCACTGATACTAGGTGACACAACCAGAGTCCTGTTGTGTTTATAGATATGGCTGCTGCCTGGGTATTTTTTGTTTTCTGTGTCTAGAGACCAGTAGGCAGGAAAAGTCACTATTTTTGGCAGTGGTAATTGACACCTATCAAGGAAGGGGTAGAACTGCTGTTACAATGGGGGCATAGCGGAATATGTGGGGAACCCAGGTGGTCTCCTTGGTTGACTCTTTGTATTCCCTTGCCTAATTATGACCATGAATGGCCAAGTGTAGCAATTCTGGTGTGAGAAGAGTATGGATACCAGGTACTCAAACCCCTCAGAGATGAAGGAACATCACCAAGACTGAAGAAATGATAGGTGATAGTGAGAAAAACCTAGAACAGATAGTGGAGGAGGGAAATAATGAGTACCTATTGCAGCTACAAGACCAAATGTATCAATGGGGTTTTACTTTGTCCCACCAACTTCTGTCTTCTAAGTTTACCCTCAGGAAGAGAGGCCCATGGGAATAATGTAGAAACTTCTCCCTAAACAAATGGAGTAGTGGGTCTGTGTGGCACAAGGGGTGGACTGTGGTAGCTGTGGAAGTTCACTACCTAGATATCACTTTAAGAGAGGAGTACATTAAGATGACTGCATCAAGGTGCAACATTTTCAAGATTCACTGCAGCATTTGAGCAGAGGCCATGCTATTCCCAGGCAGCTCCCAGTCAATGACTTACCACAGCAGGACTACTGGAGTAATTTCTGCTCAATGTGGAACTCTCTATGGGCCAACTTTGTACCAGATTGCCCAGTTGGGCTGGCCAAGGATTTTTCAAAGTAGCACCACAGTATGAGGCTCTTTCTTCCAATCCTTTTTCCATCTCCCTTTTCTTCCACACATGAGACCTTCACTGTAATCTGAAGGTCTTCCTGACCTCTCCTGTGCCCTCTCCCCTTTATCTTTATCAATAAATCCTTTGCACTTATAATTCCATCTTGGCTTTCTGGAGGGTCAAAACTGACACAAATGATTGGGAAGGGGTAGAGAGAACCCCTTCCTCTCTTTCATGGAGAAAGTAGGGGGGAAAAACAACACACACTTTCCTCCTACAAATTCCATTTAAAATAACTTGGAAATATCTGATCTTCTCTTAATTAGCCTTGATATGATGGTGCTTACTGAAGTGGTTTTGCCATCTTTTAGTAAATTCAACACTGTAGGGTGTTTGAGGGATTTGGGGGCTGATCAGGAAAAATATATGACCAAGAAAGGCAGTCACACAACAAACTTTACTGGGCTGCACTTGGACAAGGTTGCACACCCTTCATAGCATGAGACCATCCGGAGGCTTATGGGTAGACTAGGGGGCCACCATCCAGAAAAGGAGGAGAACAAGGTAACTTCCAAGAGAGAGAGGATCAGACAGGGTGCATAAGTGTCTTGGTGATGGGGAAACATCTTTGGAATCAGACAATTCTGAAGAACAGCAGTAGTTTGGGGTCTTTATAACCACCAGCCTTCATTTTATCAATGGATAGCAGATGTAGGGTAAGGTGTCCTGGAATATACAAAGAAGACAGACCCTAACTGGCAAAAATCTGCTTGTTTGGACCATTTTTAAAACAATTAATTGTGTAAAAATTAGACTTTTGCACCAATGGGCTTTTGAACTGACAGGTCTCAGCCTGCAGTGAAGAAATAAAAAACCTAGAAGCCAATGCACATAGGCCATGTTAGGCTAATTTACATAACAAGCATTGTGTTGTGTTTCCACTGAGACTAGAGACTGTGCAGGGATTTAGCACCTCATAGCCTCAGATTTGGGCGAAACTCCTGTGGAAATAGGCAACAGTCCCTCTAACATTCTGTTACATATTCAATAAATACTGAATAGCTATGGTCTGCCCTACCTTGCTCCTGGTGCTAGGGATACAATGGTTAACAAAACCAATCATGGTCCCTGATGTCACAGAACATTTAATTGCTTAAGGAATTGCACAAACACATATATAATTATTGTGTTAAGTGCTTAGTAAGGGTAAGTACTACAAAATTGTGTTAGAGAGGGACCTAAGTTAGATGGGGGCAGGGTGTCAGGTGAGGTGCCCTTGGTGAAAGAACATAAATGGCGAAACCTGAAGAAAGAGTAGGAGTTGGCCAGACAAAAGGTGAGGGAGGTCATGCTCTGAAAAAAAGAACACAACATGCAATGGGCACAAAAGTGACCTTGATCTCAGCCACTGTCTCCCACTGACACATCCCAGGCTTTGTCATCTCCTGTAAGTATTTCCTTGAGAATCAATGATTCAAGCATCCCACTCTCTGAGCACAGATCTCCTGTGATCATTTTCTAACCTCTTCAGGGCCTTCAGACATTGAATCCTCTGATTTTTCAATGTGTCAAACCTATCTTTTTTTTCACCTAATCTTTTAATTTAAATTACTTTATTCAGGTGTTTTTGACATGCACATATTTAAAGTGCACAATTTGATTAATGTTGACATATGTATACACCAATGAAGCCATCATCACAATCAAGATAATAAACATTTCTATCCTCACAAAGTTTCCTCATTCCCCTTTGCAGTCCCTCCCTTCTTGTGATTAAATTCACTTATTACTTCTAAAAGCTTTCTTGGTAAATTCTGAGATTTTGTACATAGAAATGTCTGTAGATAAGACAGTTTTACTTCTGTTCCAATAATGAATGCCTTCTTTTTCGTACCATGAGACACAGTAAAGTACTGTCTTAGAATGGCTTTCTTAGCTACTTAGCTTCTTACTGCACATAACTTGAAAATTCAGCATAGGTCTTGAGGGGAAATCCTGCGGTGTGACATACTCAGTCCCCTGCCTCTACCTTCTCTTTGCAATCTTGGCTTTTTTTTTCTTAACCCTATGATGCAGCAATTGCACTACTAGGTATTAAAAAAAGAATACAAAAATACTAATTTGAAGGGACACATGCACCCCAATGTTTATAGCAACTTTATCTGCAATAACCAAATTATGGAAAGAGCCCAAATGCCCATCAACTGATGAATGGATAAAGAAGATGTGGTATATATACACAATGGAATACTACTCAGCCATCAAAAAAAGAATGAAATCTTGCCATTTGCAATGAAATGGATGGAGCTAGAGTGTATTATGCTAAGTGAAATAAGTCAGTCTGATGAAGACAAATACCATATAATTTCATTCATATGTAAAACTTAAGAAACAAAAAAGCTAAGGGAAAAAAAGAGAGAGGGAGGCAAACCAAGAAACACTCCTTCTTTAAAAAATTTTTTTAATGTTTATTTATTTTTGAGAGAAAAAACATGAGCAGGGGAAGAGCAGAAAGTGAGGGAGATGCAGAATCTGAAGAAGGCTCCAGGCTCCAGGTTCTCAGCATTTGGCACAGAGCCTGGCACGGGGCTTGAACTCACAAACCATGAGATCATGACCTGAGTCGAAGTCGGACACTCAACTGACTGAGCCACCCAGACGCCCCAGAAAAAGACTCCACCAGAGAGGAAGTGGGTGAGGGATGGGTGAAGTAGGTGATGAGGATAAAAGAGTGCACTTGTGATATCACTGGGTGATGTATAAAAGTGTTGAATCACTATAGTCTACACCTGAAACTAATATCACACAGTATATTAACTGGAATTTAAATAAAAACTTAAAAAACAATCTTGGCATTTTAAGTCTCCAATTTTGTCTCTCTAGCCATGTGAGACTACTGAAATGTCTCTTGGTTTTATGGTTCTCTACTGTTGTCATCTACCTGGGTGACACCTGTATTCTCAGCCTCTTGCACTGTACACAGAATTGGCAAATGCCCCCAGTGGGAAGAAAAGCAGCAAAATGTCAGTTCACCTTTCCATGGTTCTCCTCCCCTACATTTTGGCCCTTTGAATCTCGATCAGTTCAGTAGTGCTCCAATGGCTTTAAACTGAAGGTTTTTTTCATGTGTTTTTGTTTTTACTATTTAAAAAAAAGTTTTGGGGCACCTTGGTGGCTCAGTCAGTTAAGTGTCCAGCTCTTGATCTAGGCTCAAGTCATGATCTCACAGTTCATGGGTTCAAGCCCTACATTGGGCTCCACACTGACAGCACAGAGCCTGTTTGTGATCCTTTCTCTCCTCCGTGCCCCTTCCCCACTCATGCACACACTTTCTCCCTCAAAATAAACATTTAAAAATAATTATATATATATATATATGTGTGTGTGTGTATATATATATGTGTATATATATATATATATATATATATATATATAATGTTTTGATTTGCATTTCCCTGATGATTGGTAATGTTGAGCATCTTTTCCTTTGTCTTTTGGCAACTTGTATGTCTTCTTTGGAGAAAATGTTTGTTCAGGTGCCCTGATCATTTTGAAATCAGATTTTTTTGTTTTGCTCTTGAGTGGTATGAGTTCTTTACATATTTTTAGATGTTAACCCCTTATTGCATATATGATTTGCAAGTATCTTCTCCTATTCAGTAGGTTGTTTTTCTGTTTTGTTGGTGGTTTCCTTCACTGTGCAAAAACATATTATTTGGTATAGTCCCAATTGTTTATTTTTGCTTTTGATTCCCTCGCCTGAAGAGGCAGATCCAGAAAAATATTGCTGATGCCAATGTCCAAGAGTTTATTGCTTCCATTTTCTTTTAGAGTTTTATAGTTTCAGGTTTTACATTTAGGACTTTAATCTATTTTTTAACTTTTTAAAACATGTTTATTTATTTTTGAGAGATAGAGCACAAGTGGGGAAGGGGCAGAGAGGGAGACACAAAATCCGAAGCAGGCCCCAGGCTCTGAGCAATCAGCACAAAGCCCGATGCAGGTCTCAAACTCCCCAATCATGAGATCATGACCTGAGATGAAGCCGGAAGCTTAACGGACTGAGCCACCCAGGTGCCCCATGCCTTTAATCCATCTTGAGTTTATTTTTGTGTATGGTGTAAAAAAGTGGTCCAGTTTCATTCTACTGCATATAGCTGTCCAGTTTTTCCAGCACCATTTGTTGAAGAGACTGTCTTTTCTTCATTGTATATTCTTCCCTCCTTTGTCATAAATTAATTTATAATATAAGCATGGTTTTATTTCTGGACTCTATATTCTGTTCCATTGATCTATGTGTCTAATTTTGTGTCAGTACCATGCTGTTATGATTACTATAGCTTTATAGTATAGTTTGAAATTTGGAATGATGAGACCTCCAGCTTTGTTCTTCTTTCTCAAGATTGCTTCGAAAGGGACTAAAAGGTACAAACTTCTACTTATAAAATGAATAAATCACAGGGATGAAAGGTACAGCATAGGAAATATTGTCAATAATATTGTAATAACCTCGTATGGTGGCAGATGGTAACTACCCTCATCATGGTAAGCATCGTGTAATGCATAAAATTGTTGAATCAAAATGTTGTATATCTAAAACTAATATAATATTGTATGACAATTATAATTCAATTAAAAATAAACAATTTTTATTAAATATAACACATATGCATAAAAATATCATGTATGATGTATATCAACACTTTAAAGACCAATAGAAAACTGAACAACCCATGAATCCACCATGCATGTAAGCTTCAGGTACAGACCCCTCCTTGACCCTCTTCATTTATATTCAGTTCTAGTCCACCCTCATGCCACTACCCTACATTACTGTAAATTTTAAAGTTTCATTTTAATTGAGATATAATTGACATATAACGTTCTGTAAGTTTAAGATATAAAGTGTTGATTTGATATACTTATATATTACAATATGTTACCGCCTTAACCTTAGCTAACACCTCTATCATGTCACATAATTATAATTTCTTTTATGTGTTGGAAACATGTGTCACGTTTTAATGGGATTTTCTTGTTCTCTATAGGAGCATTTGTTGGCCAAATGCTACCTTACCATTTATCCTCATTTCCTCTACCACCATCCTCATCCAAATTATGACCATAACTCCCATGTTAGTGCAGTAGCCTCCTAAACTGATGTTGCATCCACTTTGCCCCCTTCTTATGCGTTCCTCATATAGCAGCCAGATTTTTTTTTCTTAAAATTTATTTTGGGAGAGAGTAAGGGCACAAGCAGGGAAGGGGCAGAAAGAGGGAAAGACAGAATCCCAAGCAGGCTCCACGCCATTAGTGCAGAGCCTGATGCAGGACTTGAACTCACAAACCATAAGATCATGACCTGAGCTGAAATTGAGTCGGACGATTAAACGACTGAGCCACCCAGGCACCCCAGAATTATTTTTTAAAGAAAGATCAGATTATGTTAATTCCCTGCTCAAAACCCTTCAAGTTCTTCTCACTGTTTTCTTAGCATAAAATGAAAAATGTTGTTAATAAATGGCATTTGCTGAGTTGTGATAATGTCCAATGTACCAGACACTACATCATTTGACTTTTACAGTAATGCAAAAGATTATTTAATTTCCATTATTTACCTCATTTATACTTATGGGGAAGCAAAAATTTGTAAGTTTAATTTAATTGCTGAACGATACAGTTAGAAGTGGTGGAGCTGGAATTCCAAGCTAAACCTTTTCAACTATAAAGTATGTTTTTGTTTTGTTTGTATTTTATTTTATTTTATTTTATTTTATTTTATTTTATTTTATTTTATTTTATATTTTATTTTACTTAAGAGAGAGGGCACAAGTGAGGGAGAGTGGCAGAAAGACAGAGAGAGAGAGAGAGAGAGAGAGAGAGAGAGAGAGAATGTTAAGCAGAGTAAGTTTGGAACCTGTCGTGGGTCTTGATCCCACGACCCTGGGATCATGATCTGAGCCAAAATCAAGAGTCAGACACTCAACAGGTTGAGCCGCCCAGGTGCACCCAGGTGCCCCCAGAGCATGTCTTGAAGCAGATAGAGTCCTGAGTGAAGTGGCTTATTTTGTACATTTTCATCTCTCTGTATGACAGAAACAGAACCAATAGGGAATATATAGATTACATAGATAGATAGATAGATAGATGATAGGTAGGTAGATTAGATTAGATAGATAGATGAATGATAAATGATAGAGAAAAGAAGGAATTGGCTCATATAATTGTGGGGTGGGAGCTGGTGAGTCTGAAATGTTCAAAGCAGGAAGGCAGGCTAGAGACCCAGGGAAGAGTGAATATTGCAGCTCAAGTCTGAAGGCAGTTTGGAGAAAATTTTTTTTTTGTCTTTGAGGGACCTCAAGTCTTTTCTCTTAAGGCCTTCAACTATTTGGACATGGTCCACTCAGATTATTGACAGTAATATACTTTATTCAAAGTCCACTAATTTAAATGTTAATCACATCTAAAAATATATTCACAGAAACATTTACACAGATATTTGACCAAGCAACTGGGCAGTATAGCTTAGTCAAGTTGACACATAAAATTGACCACTGTACTCCCTGACTATATTTTCATGGTAAAAATTTAAAACAACAAGAGATATGCTGAAGAAATACTAAAAGTCACACTCCCAATTCTGTTCCCTTCCCTCCAGAAGAGGTGAGCACTGTCAATCTCTCAGTGAGCATTCTTCCAGAACTCTGTCCCCTCAACACTAATACATATAAACATATATGTATATATAATTTGGTTTTATTTTATTTAAATAGGATCATTATTTTTTTAATTTTTATTTTTTTTTATTTTTGAGAGAGAGAGAGAGCAAGGTAGGGCAGAGAGAGACAGAGACACAGAATCTGAAGCAGGCTCCAGGCTCTGAGCAGTTATCACAAAGCCTGACATGGGATTTGAACTCACAAACTGTGAGATCATAACCTGAGCTAAAGTTGGATGCTTATCTGACTGAGCCATCCAGGTGCCCCTAAATGGGATAATTCTATAAGTATTGTTTGATGTCTTGTTTTCCCTCTTGAATGGTAATTCATATATATTTGTCTTTTTTTAGCTTGGACAAACAAAACATTTATCCAATGTTTATAGCACTGAATGATAAAATTGAATAAAAAACAAAAAGAATCTCTTTGACTCCTTCCTGAACCTCACTCATCTCCTCCAAGATAAATGCTGCTATCATTTGGTGTGTACCTATGAAAACCGTAGACAGAATATTATATACAGAGGTGAAGATGGCAGGGTTTGACTCTGTCCCTTTCATGTGCTTTCTTCCTGTCCATTCTCACTCCTGAATAAATTATATCATTAATGGCATGATATGACATTGAGATTATGTCATGTGACATAATCTATATACAAGAGAGAAGCTTGTTTGACTTGCAAGTATGCCTCTATAAACCATGTGAAAAACCTAAATCTATTCTTATGTAGGACTGTCAGTGACTGGCAGCTGTAGAAATCACCCTTTCTCTACAAAGCTGGAGTCAAGTACTATAAGCGCCCAGATTGGCTAGGTATATAACTGTCAAGAATAATTTTTCAACTATAAAGCCAAGACTTCCATTGTGTGGATTTATTAGGCACATAATTATTATTTATTATCTGCAGGAGCTTTCCAAGAGAAAATATCAGGGGAATGGAGAGGTGAGCCCAGTGGGTTGGACCAGAGCAGGGGCATGAATTGGGACCTGTGGCAGGCTGAATAAAGACCTCAAAAGATAGTAGGTTCTAATTCCTGGAGCTAGAAAATATTACCTTATTTGGGAAAAAGGATTTTGAGATATGATTAAGTTAATGATTTTGACATGGGAAGATTATCCTTGGTTATTCAGATGGGCCTAAAATCCAATCACAACTGTCCTTAGAGAGATAGTAGAGATCTCCCCCCCCTTACACACACACACATACACACACACACACACACACACACACACACACACACACGAGGAGGAGGAGGAGAAAGTTATGGGAAGGAGTAGAGACAGATTAGAAAATTGAAGATTGGAGTGATGTGGCCACAAGGCAAGGAATGCTGGCAGCGAAGAGAAGCTGAAAGAGGCAAGAAAGGATTCTCCTCTAGAGCATCCAGAGAGAGCTTACAGTTGCCAACTTTGATTCATCCCAGGGACACTAATTTTGGACTTCTGTCCAACAGAACATTGATAGAATAGATTTCTGTTGCTTTACACCACCCAGTTTGTGGTGATTTGTTAAAACAGCCACAGTAAATTCATACAGAACCAAATCCAACTTTTCAAGTGTCAGCCACAACTTCCATACAGCCAATGTTAAAGATTAGGTGGTCATAGAGGACTTAGGAGCTTTGGAGAGGGAACCACCAACATGCTTAGATCCATAGGCTCCAGGGCAAGAGGGCTAGGGAACTATGCATAAACATTTTTATTTTGGGGCTCTCCCTGTGACTGAGGAATGGAAAGAGAAATTGAATGAGAAACTGAGGTGTTAGATCAATGTGTACTCCTTTGTGAGTAGCTCGTGAAGTACACAAAAGAGGGAAACAGTGAATAGAGTTACAGGATCCTCAGTCTTTTAGGAAGCACTCCAGGGGAAAGGCTTAGTCAGAGGTCAATGATTATAGGGACTATGTTAATGAAGTCTTAAGTTTTAGCACTCTAGCTAAATCAAGGAGCTGGATGTATCTACATTCACAGTAATGAACAACAATTCCAGAGGACATAAAATGGTCATGCATGGCAGGATTCTGTATAAATGGACACAGAGACTGCCTGGAGGTCAGGGTGACTTAGACCACCTTAGACAGCCCATGGCTATGTGTAAATCTCAGGAGAAGGAGAACAGGCATACAGAGTAATATTTATTGCTATTTGTACTTTGTTTAATGCTCTTTTTATCAATTTTATGATCTTGAAAGCAACCAGTTAATAGTTATAATAATTTTTAAACATTTTTGGAGTATAATTGACACACATGTTACATTAGTTTCAGGTGTACAACTTAGTGATTTGACAAGTTTATACATTTGCTATGTTCATCACAAATGTAGCTATAATCTGTCCTATTACATCACTATTACAATATTGACTATATTCCTTACACTGTGACTTTTATTTCCATTCTGTTTTCTTTGGTTTGGGGGTTATTATTTTATTTTTAAATTTTTCTTAAGTTTTAATTTAAATTCCAGTTCATTAACATCGAGTGTTATATTAGTTTCAGGTGTACAATATAGTATTCAACAATGCCATGCATCACCCAGTGCTCATCACAACAAGTGTACTCCTTAATACCCATCACTTATTTTACTCATATCCCACCACCTCCCCTCTGGTAACCATCAGTCTGTTCTGTATAGTTGAATATGTTTCTTAGTTCCTCTCTCTCTCTGTCTTTTTCCTTTGCTCATTTGTTTTGTTTCTTAAATTCCATGTGTGAGTGAAACAATAGGGTATTTGCCTTTCTCTGATTGACTTATTTTGCTTGGCATTATACTCTCTAGTTCCATCCATGTCATTGCAAGTGGCAACATTTCATTCTTTTTTAATGGCTGAATTATATATAATATAATATAATATAATATAATATAATATAATATAATAATATAATAAATATATATCACATCTTCTTTATCGATGCATCAATTGATGGACACTAGGCTGCTTCCATAATTTGGTCATAGTAAATAATGCTGCTATAAACATAGGGTTGCATGTATCCCTTTGAGTTAGTGTTTTTGTATTCTTTGGGTAAATACCCAGCAGTGGGATTACTAGATTGTAGGGTAGTTCTATTTTTAATTATTCAAGGAACTCCTATACTGTTTTCCACAGTGGCTGCACCAATTTACATTTCCATCAACAGTGCATGAGGGTTCCTTTTTCTCCACATTCTTCCAACATTTTTTACTTCCTGTCTTTTTGATCCTAGCTGATCTGACAGGTATAAGGTGATATCTAATTATGGTTTTGATTTGCATTTACCTGATGATTAGTAATATTTAGCATCTTTTCATGTGTCTGTTGGTCATCTGTATGTCTTTTTTGGGAAAATGTCTACTCAGGATGCCCATTTTTTAATTTAATTATTTTTGGGGGTATTGAGTTGTATAAGTTGGTTATACATTTTATATATTTTGGATATTAACTCCATCCAGTAGAACATCTCTTTGTTTTGTTGATGATTTCCTTTGCTATGCAAAAGCTTTTTATTTTGATGGAGTCCCAATAGTTTAATTTTGCTTTTGTTTCCATTGCCTTAGGAGACATATCTAGAAAATATTGCTATGTTCAATGTCAGAGAAATAGCTATGTTCTCTTCTAGGAATTGTATACTTGCAGGTCTCACATTTAGGCCTTTAATCCGTTTTGAATTTATTTTTGTGTATGGTGTTAGAAAGTCATCCAATTTCATTCTTTAAGCGTAGCTGTCCAGTTTTCTCAGTACCATGTATTGAAGAGACTCTCTTTTCCATTTCATATTGCCTACTTTGTCATAGATTGACCATATCAGTGTTGGTTTATTTCTGCTCTCTCTATCCTGTTTCAGTGATTTATGTGTCTATTTTTGTGCCAGTACCATGCTGTTTGGATTACTAAACCTTTGAAGTATATCTTGAAATCTGGGATTGTGATACCTCCAGCTTTGTTCTTTCCTAGGATTGCTTTGGCTATTCAGAGTCCTCTGAGGTTCCATAAAAACTTTAGTATATTTGTTATAGTTTTGTGGAAAATGCTTTTAGTATTTTTATAGGTATTTAATTGAATCTATAGGTTGCTTTGGGTAATATGAACGTTTTAACAATATTAATTCTTCCAATCCATGAGCATGGAATATCTTTCCATTTGTTATGTCATCTTCAATTTCTTTAATCAATATTTTATAGTTTTCAGGGGACAGGTCTTTCACTTCTTTGGTTAAGTATATTCCTAGATATTTCATTCTTTTGGGTGCAGTTGTAAATGGGATTGTTTTCTTAATTTCTCTTGCTGCTACTTTGTTATTAGTGTATAGAAATGCTACCAATTTCTGGGTATTAATCCTACAACTTTACTGAATCCATTTATCAGTTCTAGTAGTTTTTTGGTGGAATCTTTAGGATTTTCTACATATAGTATCATGTAGTCTGCAAATAGTGGCAGTTTAGCTTTCTCTTTACCCATGTGGATGACTCTCATTTATTTTTCTTGTCTGATTGGTGTGCTAGGTCTTCTAGTACTATGTTGAATAAAAGTTGTGAAAGTGGATATCCTCGTCTTATTCCCGATCTTATAGGGAAAGCTTACTGTTTTTCACTGTTGAGTATGATGTTAAGCTGTGGGTATTTCATTTATGGCCTTTATTATGTTGAGGTTTGTTCCTTCTAATCTCACTTTGTTGAGTTTTTATCATGAACAGATGCTGTATTTTGTCAAATGTTTTTTCTGCATCTATTGAGATGATCATGTGATTTTTACCCTTGGTTTTGTTGATGTGGTGTACTACGTTGATTGATTTTCAAATACTGAGCCATCCTTACATTCCTGGAATAAATCCCACCTGATTGTGGTGAATGATCTTTTTAATGTATTGTTGTACATGGTTTGCTAATATTTTATTGAGGGTTTTTGCATCTATGTTCATTAGGGATACAGGCCTGTAGTTTTCTTTTTTTTGTGGTGTCTTTTTATGGTTTTAGTATCAGAGTAATGCTGGCCTCTTACAATGTATTTGGAAGCCTTCTTTCCTCTTTTATTGTTTGGTATAGTTTGAGGAGAATAGGTATTAGCTCTTCTTTAAATATTTAGTAGAATTCACCTGTGAATCTATCTCATCCTGGACTTTTATTTTTGGCAGTTTTTAAAAATATTACTGATTTAATTATGTTATTTATGATCAGTCTGTTCAGATTTCCTATTTCTTCCTGGTTCAGTTTTGGGAAATTGTATGCTACTTTTTTAAAGTTTATTTGTTTTGAGAGTGGGGGTGGAAGGGAAGAAAGAGAGAATCCAAAGCAGACCCTGCACTGCACAGAGCCTGACAGAGTACTCAATCCCACACCATAAGATTATGACCTGAGCTGAGATCAAGAGTCAGTCACTTAACCGACAGAGCCACCCAGGTGCCCTGAGATGTTGTTTCTAAGAAATTATCCGTTTCCTCACGGTTGTCCAATTTATAATTCATCTTTTTTAAATATTAATGATAACCTTGCCGAGTAGAGTATTCTTGGCTGTAGGCTTTTTCTTTTCAGCACTTTGAATTTATCATGCCACTCCCTTCTGGCCTGCAAAGTTTCTGCTGAAACATTAGCTGATAGCCTTATAGACTTTCTCTTTTAGGTACTTATTTGTTTCTCTTTTACTGATTTTACCTTTATCTTTCACCTTTGACATTTTTATTATGTGTGGTGATGTGGACTTCCTTGGGTTAACCTTGTTTGGAACTGTCTGTGCTTCTTGGACTTGGATGTCTATTTCTTTCTCTAGGCAATTTTTCAGTTTAATAATAATTTAAATAAGACAAATGGCCAGGGTTCCTGGATGGCTTAGTCAGTTAAGCATCTGACTTTAGCTCAGGTCATGATCTCTCTGTTTGTGAGTTTGAGTCCCATGTTGGGCTCTGTGCTGACAGCTCAGAGCCTAGAGCCTGCTTCGGATCCATGTCACCCTCTCTTTATTCCTCCCTCCTCTTGAAAATAAATAAAAAATAAAACAACAAAAAAAGAAGGCAAATGGCCAAAATACCTCTGAATGAACATTCCTTTGCTGTTTATGAATTTAAGAAAGTGACTTTCTTCAAACCTTTAAGCATTGGCTAAAAACCTAAGAGAACACTTAAGAAATTTATATAAATTACCTGCCTAGTATTTCAGGCTCTCTTTCGTGTTCCATACACCTTTAAAAGCAGGCAGAAGTGGAAGAGATGTTTGAACTGTCAGGGTCTCAGTGACCCCAGGCTAGACTCCAGGACTGTGCTGGTACTAATACCCCCCACCAGTACGGGGTGGTAGTCCAGACAACATGGCCTCTGGACTTGGAAAGGGAGGAGGGGTCTGAGAACTGCTTTTTGCAGGTCTCCCCTGATCCCTCTCCCCCTACACAGAATCCAGAATATCTGGGGAGGTGCTCTTCCCACAGGATGATGGGGAACAGAAGAACCTCTTCCCTTCATGCAAGGAGTATGTGTGTATAGATCATATATACCATCCAAACATGGGTGTCCCAACCAGAGTTAAAGTGGACTTGCAGAGGCAGCTCTAGAGTGTTGGATTCATCCAGGTTATAATGTTCTGGAACAGCCTTTACCCACTGGAGAATACACAGGGAGAAAGACAACATCTAATACAGCAATACAGCAGTGTGGCTGGGGAGGTATGGAGGAGGGATGGAGAATCCCGCCCCCCCAGGACAAGGATCTATCCACATAGGAAGAGAAAAAGTTGACTCCTTTTTCTTCTGTTTTGTTTTTGGGAAATCCTTTTGGTGCTCTTTTCTTCATGGTTTCCACTTCTTTGTTTTCTTAAGAGAGTTACTCAGTTTTAACTTTCAACACTCTAATTTAGTCATCAGCAGTGTCATCAGCCCTTCTATTGGAATTTTTTGTTATTTTGGTAAACACAAAAATTTCAAGGATTCTCATTACTTCTTTTTCAAATTAGCCTTTAGTATTATCCAGGCTAACTAGATATATTTCTAGCCTGTTGTTAGCAACAAATACACTACTCCTGAAAAGCTTCTAGATGTGAGCATTGGCCTTGCTGTCAGCCCTAGAGGAGGCACCCTGATTTGACATTGGATCCTACGCAGGGATAGGGAACTGAAGCTGCCACTTCAGAGGATTGGCAGCTAATGATGTTAATACATTTAAGATTTTAGCGCTTCAACTAGTCTGTCCAGGGCCTAGAAGTTGTCTGGGTTAGCTGCCTACTAGCTTTAGGGACCCAAGTACATATGACCTTACAAGTTCAACACTTAATTTGCAAAACGAACAAACACATGCTCAAAGTGAAGTCTTTTGGAGGCCAAACTACACCTGGCATCTCCAGACCCAGCTCAGGAAATACTGTTTTTGCCAAAGACCATCCACATTCTGGGGAATCCCTGAACCACTACTCAGTCACTCAGGAAAATTCCTCCTATGCTTCCAATAATCTCCTGGCCTCTTCTTTCCTCACCATGTCATTGAGGCTGAGGTTTGAGATGTAATATGAGGTTTTAGATGTAATAGTGAGGTTTTATATTTAATATGTTCCTTATTGGGGGAAGGGCACTTACAACTCCGTTTATGAAATGCCAGTTATGAAAGCTGTTATTTTTTGAGATACTGATTTAAGTTTAATCTGTCACTGAAGTATGGAGTTTAGGTTTTGTGACTCATTCCTTTATAGGACTAAAAGGAACTTTCTGTATATTGAAATTTTTGTCATGGCAATTAAGAGCATGCATGCATGCTGGGATGACTAAATTCACGGAGTATGTTTCCACCTCCATCTGCTTTGGTTGCTAAGAACCACAGGTGATGTTAGAAGTGAAAGACTAGTTTAGAATAGAAATTCTTTTAGTTTAGAATAAAAATTCTAAGCCCCTGAATGGAGTACTTGGATAGAAAATTATACTGGTGTATGAATTTGGAACCTTTCGGAACCTGACCCCTCAAAAATGAAAATTGAAGACCTTCCTCAAGGACTGACAGGAAACCCAACATTTCTAGAGTTTTCAGGGTTATTAGACCAGAGAACTAGAAATGAAAAGTCTGGAACCAGCTACTAACGTGTCATCACTCTCACTCATACATAAGATCACTGCCCAAGGTTGGGACTCAGGCAGCACTAGGCAGGCATGGACAAAACCTCATGTATTCATGAGCTGGTCAAGGTTTACAGTATAGTGATTAGCTACAAGAACTATTGGCCAAGATAAAGACACTCCAGCTTGTCCAAATCTAGCCCTACACACTACTGATTTCAAGTGGGCAACACCAATATGTTGCCTCCACAAGGCAATCCGCCTTCATCATCCCAAAGACAGGCTACACAACATTGTCTAGCCTACAACATCTCTGCGCCTCCTGTGTGTTCCTCAGAAGTGTCAAGTTCAACCTCAGTCATGGGGACCCTCCAGTCATCATATACTCTAGAGTGGCCATCAGGGTGACCTCAAGAAGCCAAGTCAAGTAAATGTAACACAGACCAGCCTGAAATAAGGGAAAAAATCCCATATTCCCACTAGAAAAATACCAAGGGGCTCCAAATTCCAAAATCCAAAGTTCACCATAATAGTGATAATCCTGAAAATTGTATAAAACATAATGGCACATCAGTATACAAAATGGCACATCAGTATACAAAATCTCTATTTACATTTTTCATGAGGGCCCAAATGTCTGAAAAAACTCATAGTCTTTCTCATGAAAAATTACCCATATTCCTCCTACTTAAGAAACAAGCAATTCCATTGTTAATTCTTATTTTCCATTCAATTCTCCTTATAACATCATTATATTTGGTTCAATAGGATCTCCATTCAAAGCACCATTCCATGCCCAGTTCTCAGTACTATAATATTACAGGTTATGTGTTTCTTCCCATTAAGCAGGAAAATGATGCAAAACATACAAAAAAAATTAGGAAGACTCAATGTTGTCAAGATGTCAGTTCTTCCCAAATTGATCTGTAAATTGAACACAATTTCAATGAAAATCCCAGCAAGCTATTGTGTGGATATTAACTGATTCTAAAGTTTAAATGGAGAGGCAAAAGACCCAGAATAGCCAACTCAATATTGAAGGAGAACAAAGTTGGAGGGCTGACACTACCCAACTCTTAAATTTTTAAAAATGTTTGTTTATTTTTGAGAGTGAGAGAGAAAGAGAGCATGAGTGGGGGAGGGACAGAGACAGAGGGAGACACAGAATCAGAAGCAGGCTTCAGGCTCTGAGCTGTCAGCACAGGGCCCAAAGTGGGGCTTGAACTCACAAACCATGAGATCATGACCTGAGCCAAAGTCAGATGCTCAACCGACTGAGCCACCCAGGGACCCCCAACTTTAAGACTTACTATAAAACTAGAGTAATCAAGAGGGTGTGGTATTGGGAAAACAATAGACAAACAGAATAATGGAACAGAATAGAAAGCCCATAAATAGACCAACATAGTCAACTGATCTTTCACAAAGGAGCAAAGATAGTCTTTTAGACAAATGGTGCTAGAAGAACTGGACACCCACATGCAAAAAAAAAATAAAAGAATTTAGACGTAGACTTTAAACTCTTGATAAAAATAAACTCAAAATGAACGATAGACCTAAATGTAAAACACAAAACAAAAAAACTCCTGGAAGATAACATAGGATAAAACCTAGATGCTCTTGGGTATGGCAATGGCTTTTTAGATACAACACCAGAGACACAATGCATGAAAGAAATGATTGATAAGCTGTACTTCATTAAAATTTAAAAATCCTGTGAAAGATATCAAGGGAGTGAGAAGACAAGCCACAGATTGGGAGAAAATATTTTCAAAATACACATCTGATAAAGGATTATTGTTCAAAAAATATAAAGAACATTTAAACTCAAAAATAAGAAAACCAAAAATCTTATTGAAAAATGGGCAGAAGACCTGAAAATACACTTCACCAGAGAAGACATATAGATGGCAAGTAATCACATGAAACTATACTTCACATCATATGTCACCAGGGAAATGCAAATTAAAACAATGAGATACCACTACTCACCTTAGAATGGCCAAAATCTGGAACACTGACAACACAAAATGCTGGTGAGAATGTGTAGCAACAGCAATTCTCATTCATTGCTGGTGGAAATGTAAAATGGCAAGGCCACTTTGGAAGAAAGTTTGTAGGTATCTCACAAAACTAAGCTGACTCTCACCATATGATCTAGCTATTGTGCTCCTTGGTATTTACCACAAACAGCTGAAAATTTATGTCCACACAAAAAATTGCACATGAATGCTTATAGCGGCTTTATTAATAATTGCCAAAACTTGGAAACAACAAAGATGTCTTTAAGTAGCTGAATGAAGATTTGCGGAAGATGGCGGCGTAGGAGAACGCTGGGCTCACCACGTCCTGCTGATCACTTAGATTCCAGCCACACCTGCCTAAATAACCCAGAAAACTGCTGGAAGACTAGAAGAATGGATTCTCCGGATCCAAGTGTAGACGAGAGGCCCACGGAAGAGGGTAGGAAGGACAGAGAGGTGGTGCGCACTACACGGACTGGTGGGAGGGAGCTGGGGCAGAGGGGCAGCCTGCTGGCAAAGCAGAGCCCCCAAATCTGGCTTGCAAAAGCAGAGGGGCTGGATGGGGAGTGTTCTGACAGCAAGTGGGACTTAACATCTGGAATGTTATAAGTCATCAGCTCTGCTCAGAGAGCGGGAGGGCTGGAGGACAACGGGAGGGAGAGTTGTTGAGCCCCGGACAACAGAGCTCAGCTTGGTGGGGAACAAAGGCACGCGCCAGTGCCATCCCCCTCGCCCATCCCCCAGCCAAAATCCCAAAGGGAACCAGTTCCTGTCAGGGAACTTGCTTGCACCGCGCAAACACCCAACGCTGTGCTTCTGTGGATCCATCTCTCCAGCGGCAGGTCTGACTCCTTCCTGGTGCCTGCAGGGCCCCTCCTGAAGCAGGTCTCTGAAGGAAAAGCCAGCCAAGCCTGCCCCTCCCACCCCTGTGCACCTTGCCAATCCACCCCAGCTAATACGCCAGATCCCCAGAACCACAAGCCTGGCAGTGTGCAAGTAGCCCAGATGGGCCACGCCACGCCACCCCACAGTGAATCCCGCCCCTAGGAGAGGGGAAGAGAAGGTACACACCAGTCTGACTGGGGCCCCAGCGGTGGGCTGGGGGCAGACATCAGGTCTGACTGTGGCCCCGCCCACCAACGCAAGTTATTCAAGACAACACAGGGGAAGTGCCCTGCAGTTCTGCACCACTCCAGGGACTATGGGAAGTGATGAAATTCCCCTCAAAAGAAACTCGAGGAAATAGCAACAGCTAATGAACTGATCAAAAACGATTTAAACAATATAACAGAAAATGAATTTAGAATAATAATCATAAAATTAATCGCTGGGCTTGAAAACAGTATAGAGGACAGCAGAGAATCTATTGCTACAGAGATCAAGGGACTAAGGAACAACCAGGAGGAGCTAAAAAATGCTATTAATGAGCTGCAAAATAAAATGGAGGCGACCACAGCTCGGATTGAAGAGGTAGAGGAGAGAATAGGTGAACTAGAAGATAAAATTATGGAAAAAGAAGAAGCTGAGAAAAAGAGAGATAAAAAAAATCCAGGAGTATGAGGGGAAAATTAGAGAACTAAGTGATTCATAAAGGGAAATAATCTATGCATAATTGGTATTCCAGAGGAGGAAGAGAGACGGAAAGGTGCTGAAGGTGTATTTGAAGAAATCATAGCTGAGAACTTCCCTGATCTGGGGAAGGAAAAAGGCATTGAAATCCAAGAGGCACAGAGAACACCCTTCAGACGTAACTTGAATCGATCTTCACGACATATCAGAGTGAAACTGGCAAAATACAAGGATAAAGAGAAAATTCTGAAAGCAGCTAGGGATAAACGTGCTCTAACATATAAAGGGAGACCTATAAGACTAGTGACAGATCTCTCTACTGAAACTTGGCAGGCCAGAAAGGAATGGCAGGAAATCTTCAATGTGATGAACAGAAAAAAATATGCAGCCGAGAATCCTTTATCCAGCAAGTCTGTCATTTAGAATAGAAGGAGAGATAAAGGTCTTCCCAAAAAAAACTGAAGGAATTCATCACCACTAAACCAGCCCTACAAGAGATCCTAAGGGGGATCCTGTGAGACAAAGTACCAGAGACATCGCTACAAGCATGAAACCTACAGACATCACATTGACTCTAAACCCATATCTTTCTATAATAACACTGAATGTAAAAGGAATAAATGCACCAACCAAAAGACATAGGGTATCAGAATGGATAAAAAAACAGGACCCATCTATTTGCTGTCTAAAAGAGACACATTTTAGACCTGAGGACACCTTCAGACTGAAAGTGAGGGGATGGAGAACTATTTATCATGCCACTGGAAGTCAAAAGAAAGCTGGAGTAGCCATACTTATATCAGACAAACTAGACTTTAAATTAAAGGCTGTAACAAGAGATGAAGAAGGGCATTATATAATAATTACAGGGTCTATCCATCAGGAAGAGCTAACAATTATAAATGTCTATGCGCCAAATACCGGAGCCCCCAAATATATAAAACAATTACTCATAAACATAAGCAACCTTATTGATAAGAATGTGGTCATTGCAGGGGACTTTAATACCCCACTTACAGAAATGGATAGATCATCTAGACACACGGTCAATAAAGAAACAAGGGCCCTGAATGATACATTGGATATGATGGACTTGACAGATATATTTAGAACTCTGCATCCCAAAGCAACAGAATATACTTTCTTCTCAAGAGCACATGGAACACTCTCCAAGATAGATCACATACTGGGTCACAAAACAGCCCTTCATAAGTATATAAGAATTGAGATCATACCATGCATACTTTCAGACCACAATGCTATGAAGCTTGAAATCAACCACAGGAAAAAGTCTGGAAAACCCCCAAAAGCATGGAGGTTAAAGAAAAACCTACTAAAGAATGAATGGGTCAACCAGGCAATTAGAGAAGAAATTAAAAAATATATGGAAACAAACGAAAATGAAAATACAACAATCCAAATGCTTTGGGACGCAGCGAAGGCAGTCCTGAGAGGAAAATACATTGCAATCCAGGCCTATCTCAAGAAACAAGAAATATCCCAAATACAAAATCTAACAGCACACCTAAAGGAAATAGAAGCAGAACAGCAAAGACAGCCTAAACCCAGCCGAAGAAGAGAAATAATAAAGATGAGAGCAGAAATAAACAATATAGAATCTAAAAATCTGTAGAGCAGATCAATGAAACCAAGAGTTGTTTTTTTGAAAAAATAAACAAAATTGACAAACCTCTAGCCAGGCTTCTCAAAAAGAAAAGGGAGATGACCCAAATAGATAAAATCATGAATGAAAATGGAATTATTACAACCAATCCCTCAGAAATACAAGCAATTATCAGGGAATACTATGAAAAATTATATGCCAACAAACTGGACAACCTGAAAGAAATGGAAAAATTCCTAAACACCCACACACTTACAAAACTCAATCAGGAGGAAATAGAAAGCTTGAACAGACCCATAACCAACAAAGAAATTGAATCAGTCATCAAAAATCTCCCAAAAAATAAGAGTCCAGGACCAGATGGCTTCCCAGGGGAGTTCTACCAAACGTTTAAAGCAGAGATAATACCTATCCTTCTCAAGCTATTCCAAAAAATAGAAAGGGAAGGAAAACTTCCAGATTCACTCTATGAAGCCAGTATTACTTTGATTCCTAAACCAGACAGAGACCCAGTAAAAAAAGATAACTACAGGCCAATATCCCTGATGAATATGGATGCAAAAATTCTCAATAAGATACTAGAAAATCGAATTCAACAGCATATAAAAAGAATTATTCACTATGATCAAGTGGGATTCATTCCTGGGATGCAGGACTGGTTCAACATTCACAAATCAATGAATGTGATACATCACATTAATAAAAGAAAAGATAAGGGGCACCTGGGTGGCTTAGTCGGTTAAGCGGCCGACTTCGGCTCAGGTCACGATCTTACGGTCGGTGAGTTCGAGCCCTGCGTCGGGCTCTGTGCTGACAGCTCAGAGCCTGGAGCCTGTTTCAGATTCTGTGTCTCCCTCTCTCTGACCCTCCCCCATTCATGCTCTGTCTCCCTCTGTCTCAAAAATAAATAAACGTTAAAAAAAAAATTTAAAAAAAATAAAAGAAAAGAACCATATGATCCTGTCAATTGATGTAGAAAAAGCATTTGACAAAATTCAGCATCCTTTTTAAATAAAAACCCTTGAGAAAGTCGGGATAGAAGGAACATACTTAAACATCATAAAAACCATTTATGAAAAGCCCACAGCTAACATCATCCTCAACGGGGAAAAACTGAGAGCTTTTTCCCCGAGATCAGGAACATGACAGGGATGCCCACTCCCACCGCTGTTGTTTAACATAGTGTTGGAAGTTCTAGCATCAGCAATCAGACAACAAAAGGAAATCAAAGGCATCAAAATTGGCAAAGATGAAGTCAAGCTTTCACTTTTTGCAGATGACATGATACTATACATGGAAAATCCGATAGACTCCACCAAAAGTCTGCTAGAACTGATGATACATGAATTCAGCAAAGTTGCAGGATACAAAATCAATGTACAGAAATCAGTTGCATTCTTATACACTAATAATGAAGCAACAGAAAGACAAATAAAGAAACTGATCCCATTCACAATTGCACCAAGAAGCATAAAATACCTAGGAATAAATCTAACCAAAGATGTACAAGATCTGTATGCTGAAAACTATAGAAAGCTTATGAAGGAAATTGAAGAGGATATAACGAAATGGAAAAACATTCCATGCTCATGGATTGGAAGAATAAGTATTGTCAAAATGTCAATACTACCCAAAGCTATCTACACATTCAATGCAATCCCAATCAAAATTGCACCAGCATTCTTCTCGAAGCTAGAACAAGCAATCCTAAAATTCATATGAAACCACACAAGGCCCCAAATGGGCAAAGTAATTTTGAAGAAGACCAAAGCAGGAGGCATCATAATCCCAGACTTTAGCCTCTACTACAAAGCTGTAATCATGAAGACAGCATGGTATTGGCACAAAAACAGACACATAGACCAATGGAGTAGAATAGAAACCCCAGAACTGGACCCACAAAAGTATGGTCAACTAATCTTTGACAAAGCAGGAAAGAACATCCAATGGAAAAAAGACAGTCTCTTTAACAAATGGTGCTGGGACAACTGGACAGCAACATGCAGAAGGTTGAAACTAAACCACTTTCTCACACCATTCACAAAAATAAACTCAAAATGGATAAAGGACCTGAATGTGAGACAGGAAACCATCAAAACCCTAGAGGAGAAAGCAGGAAAAGACCTCTCTGACCTCAGCCGTAGCAATCTCTTACTCGACACATCCCCAAAGGCAAGGGAATTAAAAGCAAAAATGAACTATTGGGACCTCATGAAGATAAAAAGCTTCTGCACAGCAAAGGAAACAATCAATAAAACTAAAAGGGAACCAATGGAATGGGAAAAGATATTTGCAAATGACATATCGGACAAAGGGCTAGTATCCAAAATCTATAAAGAGCTCACCAAACTCCACACCTGAAAAACAAATAATCCAGTGAAGAAATGGGCAGAAAACATGAATAGACACTTCTCTAAAGAAGACATCCAGATGGCCAACAGGCACATGAAAAGATGCTCAACATCGCTCCTCATCAGGGAAATACAAATCAAAACCACACTCAGATATCACCTCACACCAGTCAGAGTGACCAAAATGAACAAATCAGGAGACTATAGATGCTGGAGAGGATGTGGAGAAACGGGAACCCTCTTGCACTGTTGGTGAGAATGCAAACTGGTGCAGCCGCTCTGGAAAACAGTGTGAAGGTTCCTCAAAAAATTAAAAATAGACCTACCCTATGACCCAGCAATAGCACTGCTAGGAATTTACCCAAGGGATACAGGAGTACTGATGCATAGGGGCACTTGGACCCCAATGTTTGTAGCAGCACTCTCAACAATAGCCAAATTGTGGAAAAAGCCTAAATGTCCACCAACTGATGAATGGATAAAGAAATTGTGGTTTATATACACAATGGAGTACTACGTGGCAATGAGAAAGAATGATATATGGCCCTTTGTAGCAACGTGGATAGAACTGGAGAGTGTTATGCTAAGTGAAATAAGCCATACAGAGAAAGACAGATACCATATGTTTTCACCCTTATGTGGATCCTGAGAAACTTAACAGAAACACATGCGGAGGGGAAGAGGAAAAAAAAAAGAGGTTAGAGTGGAAGAGAGCCAAAGCATAAGAGACTCTTAAAAACTGAGAACAAACTGAGGGTTGATGGGGGGTGGGAGGGAGAGGGGGTGGCTGATGGGTATTGAAGAGGGCATCTTTTGGGATGAGCACTGGATGTTGTATGGAAAACAATTTGACAATAAATTTCATATATTAAAAAATATTTTAAAAAATAAGTCATGTGTAAAAGAAAGAAAAATAACTAGCTGAATGGATAAACTATGGTGCATCCAGACAATGGAATATTATTAAGCATTAAAAAGAAATGAGTTATCAAGTCATGAAAAGACATGGAAAAATCTTCAATGTATATTACTAAATAAAAGAAGTCAATCTGAAAAGGATATATACTATATAATTCCAGCTACATGACATTCTGAGAAAAGCAAAACTGTGGAGACAGTAAAAAGATCAGTTTTTGCTAGGATTTAGTGGGGAGGAAAGGATGAATGGGCAGAACACATAGGATTTTTAAGGCAATGAAACTACTTTTTATAATATTATAATGGTGGATATATGTCATTATATTTGTCAAAACCCAGAGGATGTATAACACCAAGAATAAACTTAATGTAAACGAGTTTGAGTAATTGTAATAAATGTATCACCATATTGTGAGATGTCAATAGTGTAGGGGGTTGTGTGTGTTGGGGGGAGTAATGAGTATACAGGAAATTTCTATATTTCCCACTCAATTTTGCTGTGAACCAAAACTTGCTCTAAAAAATAAAGTTTATTAATTAAAAATAATGCAAAATTATGGCTGCATACCTTTTTTTATAATTACATCTGCAATGAATGATCTTAATTGCAGATAAGGCCACATTCTGATATACTGGAGGTTAGGATTTCACCATATGAATTTTGGGAGGATATAATCCAACACATAGCAATCTTAAATAATTAAGGGGAGTAATTTCTGTCTGTACATGCATTCTCCCACAGAAAATTTATTATAGTCCACAGCAAAAACTTCATTGACCCAAGAATGGTAATTCAGAGGAGCTATTGTAATCTGACTGTGTGTAAACATTTAGAATGTTATTGGCTGTGAGTACCCAAAATACGATTCAATGTCAGCCATGTGAGTGAGCCATCTTGGGTTTCCAGCCCAGTCATGCCTGCATATCATTAAATTCCCAGCTCACATCTTCAACCACATGAGAAACCCTAAGTGAGAACCGCCCAGCTAAACTTTCCCCTAGTTTGTAACTCACAAAATTGTGAGCAAAATAAAATGGTTGTTGTAAGCCAGTATGCTTTGGATAATTGGTTACCAATTGGTTACCAACAAAAGTAACTTAAATAGAAAAAGTTTCCAGATTACACAAAGAACTCCTATGAAGCATAAAAATGAGAAACTTCCAATAAAGAAATGGGAAAGATTAGTAAGAATTTCAAATAAAAGGAATCAGAAATGGACCCCTAACTAAGGTATTAAACCTCATTTATAATCAGAGAAATTCAAAGTAAAACATAAGAAATAACAATTGACATCCCTCTAAATTGGCAACATTTAAGTCACATAATATGTTGGTGATGATGTGGAAATTGATAGAGGTATAAACTGGTATATCAAGCTGAAGAACAGTTTGACAATGTATCTTAACACTAAAAATAGTCTTTGACCCAGCAATGCCTCTGCTAGGTACGTACCATAGTGAAACTCTCCAACAATATTTTAGAGAAGCTTTATTTGTGATACTAAAAATGAGAAACAACTTAAATATCCATCAGTGTGAAAACTTATAAGTACATTTTTGTATACACACACACACACCCATACACATACATACACCCCTACAATGGAATATTATACAGAAGTGAAAATTGATGAACCGAACTTGCATGTATCAAAATGGTGATTCTCACAATGATTAGTTAACTAGATGGGTGAATACCAACAATATGATACCATTCATACAAAGTTTAAAACATGAGAACACAATACTTCCAGTTGTTTAAGATAAATTTATTTGCAGTGGAAATACAAAAGAAATGCAAATGTATAACATTGCTTCCCTCTATGGGGCAGAGAGCAAGAAGCTATTGGGAAGGAGTATGCAAAAAGGTTAACTTCATTGGCAGTGTTTTACATCTTAGGTACTAGGTATCAGAGTATTGGTTGCACTTTTTATAACCTTTTGTATGTTTAATGTTGTAGAATGTATTTTTTATAGTATTTACTTACCAGAAACTCTGGTAAAAAAAAAAAAATCCCAGGTCTATCTCAGACCCAGCAGATCAGACTCCCCAGAGGTAGGGCTCAGGAATTTGTTCTCTAAATAACCCTGACACTACTGGTCTAAGCTAGGAGAAGGCCACTCCAGTGGAGGTGGCCTCCTTCATGCTTTATTATACTTTCCACTTTATAAGTGGAATTTATCTACCGGTTCCTCAATTTTCGTGCTTTTGTGCTAGAACCATGCAAGGCAATGGAGACATAAAAACAAATAAGATATTTTTACTGGCTTGAAAATTCTTCTATTTAAATAGAAGAGACATTATTCTTTACCATCCTTTAAGCACAGAGTCAAGGAGGCCCTAAAACCAGAGGAAAGGTTATCTCCAATTACAAAAGGGTTCAAAAACTTTCAAACCAAGCATATTGAAATATATCACTTCAACCCTGGTGTCTCCAAATCACTCTTTCCTGACATCCAGGATATACACAGATCTGCTGCATTGCACCTGGCTGGGACCTCTACATGCCTTTTCCCAGAGAAATCCTGAATGCCCCCTTTTTCCTTGGAGATGCCTTTGCATCTCCCCTTGATGTCTCATAACTTTGCCATTTACTCATTGTGTCATTTTGGGCTGGTTGTGTTCCTTCACTGAGACTCATTTCTGCTTCTGTAAGTTGAGTAGATGGTTAAGTCCTCTGAGTGGCAAAACTGGGAACTGTATGTAGTCTTCTAGATAACTATGCTATTTCATTGCCATCCCAGGATCACAAAAAGCTGATTTGGAAATTGGCAACCAAGTGTTTTATAAGAGACATGGATTTTGAGTAACTTAGATGTTTTTAAGAAAAAAAGATACACATGGTAGATTTTCAAAGCACCCCTGAGTAGTCCCATTCCATATGCCATAGAAAGTGAATAACCACTTTTGGAGAAAAACAATTTTTAACAATTTTCCCATTTTCCTACATGATTGAATAGAAGGAAACCTACAAATCTAAAGTTGAGCCAATTTACTCTCTAGTAAATATGAGGAGAATTTTTCCTCCTCACATGGACTGTGAGTGGACGGAAATAAAGGAAGTAAATTCTAACGTGGATGACATAATCAGAATAGAAATAGTCCTAAGTCTACTCAAAGGGCTATAGGGACCAATTTAGAATCTAATTTCAATTCCACCTGCATTAAGGTGCATGCTTTTGGATATGTCCCTTCACCTCTCTGAGCCTCATGAGTCAAATAAGGATGCTAATACCTATCTCTCAGGGCTCTGGTGAGAGGTAAAAGAAATAAGTTTTATGAAGTCATGGTAGGAACGTTTATCCAGTTTGAGCAGAGAAAAGCACTTAGAGGTCATTATTACATGGTCCCTGTCAGGCAAACAGAATGCATCATCACAATGTGGAGTGGGAATGCAAGTGAACAGTTCTTTTTTTATATTAAATATAATTTATTGTCAAATTAGTTTCCATACAACACCCAGTGCTCATCTCAACAGGTGCCCTCATCAATGCCCATCACCCACTTTCCCCTCTCCCTCACCCCCTATCAACCCTCAGTTTGTTCTCAGTATTTAAGGGGCACTTGTACCCCAATGTTTATAGCAGCAAGTGAACAGTTCTATGCCACACCCAGTACAAGGTGTCTCTCCAGACTTGGCTGGATGGGTGAGCCTAACCTAGGCATTCACCAAAGGTCCCTCCTTCTGTAGCTTGGGAGAGCTCTGCACACAGGAGGTGAGGATGTAGTTGGCAGAGCAGGCAGGAGCACAGACCACTGGACCTTTTGCCTGAAGGGCAATCATTCCTTTCCTCTTTCTGATACCACTGGGACCCTACAGATGCAGTACAACCCACAGCCCACTGCCATCACGAAAAGGCAGGTCCAAGGGATTGGGCTCCAAATGGAGTGCTTTCTTTTCCAGACAGTGGACTTGCAGCACTCAAAATGGAAAAGGACCAAGCAAACCAGTACGCTGGGTCACCCTCTTTGGGGCAGGGCCCTGGCACTGGGGCAGCGACGCATCTTGGCCCGTCGTGTGCCCACAGCGGCCACGGCCCCCGCGCGAGTATGGGGACTGCTGACCCCCGGTTGCGGTGGTGTGTGCGAGCGTTCATGTGCGCAGGTGGCATCTATTCCACGTAGTCGCACCTGGACGAAGTGCTTCTCGCCTAGCTGGGACAGGACCCGTTCTGGGTGGAGTGGAGGAGGGGCGGAAACAGGTGAAGGAGCCCCAGAACGCTCCCCCATCCCGCGCTCCACCCATGCCAGAATGCAGCGCTGGCGGGCGCATCTCGGGCCTGCCCAGCGGCTCTCTGGTGGGCACCCGGGGATATGGACCCCTCGCCAGGCTGACGCCCCGAGAGCATGTTCCGGGAGGGGCGGGCGGTGGGCAGGGTTGGGTCTAGGATGGGGGCACTGGCTCTCGGGTCCCCAGGGTCCCCACCTGTGCCAGCGCCCCCTCGGGGGCGGGGGAAGGAGCAGGTGACGTCACGCGCGGTCCCGGGGTGCCCGCGGCGGTGGCCACAGCCTGGCCGCGTGACCCGCGCGCGCCAATGGCCCGGCGGTCTCCGGGGCGACGCGGAGGGTCCGCGCTCCGCCGCCACTGCGCCCCCGCCCCGAGTCCGCACTGCAGAGAGTGGTGGCGAGCAGGCGCCGGCGCGCTAGCCCACGTGCCGCGCTGAGAGAGGGACAGGGAGAGGAAGAAGGAGAGGGAGTGAGAGGCAGCCAGGAAAAGAGGGGCGCACGACCCCGCTGCCGCTCGGCGCAGCCCCTGCGCCCCACCTGCTGGGACCTCGACGAGGAAGGACCCCGACCCAGAGGAAGGTAGGTACCAGAACCGGGGAGGGTGCGCTCAGCCCTCCGGGAGTCCCGCCCGCCCGCTCCAGTAGGACTGCGGCAGCCCGCGGGGGCGAGAGGGACGCGGTGGGGAGGGGGCCGTGGCCCCCGGCAGGCGGGTGGAAGGCGGGGCAGGGGTCTAGCCTGGGCTGCAAAGGCACTGCCCCGGGGGAGGAGGGTCACCTGGGGGGTGGGCGCGGCGGGGCGGTGGGGGGCGCTTAACCTCGCTCTCGCCTCGTTTGTATTCACAGGCTGTGGAGATCTGGGCTGTCTGCTGTCGCCCTGGGAGTTGGCCTGATACATGTGCACCACGCAGTGATCATTATCCCCTAAATTAGGCTCCACAGAGATTGGGGACATGCCATTGACCCTGTTGCAGGATTGGTGTCGGGGGGAACATCTGAACACGCAGAGGTCCATGCTTATCCTGGGGATTCCTGAGGACTGTGGTGAGGATGAATTTGAGGAGACTCTTCAGGATGCTCTCAGGCACCTGGGCAGGTATAGGGTCATTGGCAGGATGTTCAGGAGGGAAGAGAATGCCCAAGCATTTCTCTTGGAGCTTGCCCAAGATATTGACTATGCTTTGATCCCCAGGGAAATACCCGGAAAGGGAGGGCCCTGGGAAGTGGTTGTAAAACCTCGGAACTCAGATGGGGAATTTCTCAATAGACTGAACCGCTTCTTAGAGGAAGAGAGGCGGACAGTGTCAGATATGAACAGAGTGCTTGGATCAGACACCAACTGCCCTGCTCCAAGAGTGGCCATATCACCTGACTTCTGGACCTGGGCCCAGACCCTGGGGGCAGCAGTGCAGCCTCTGCTAGAACAAATGTTGTACAGAGAACTAAGAGTCTTTTCTGGGAACAGTGTGTCCATCCCAGGGGCGTTGGCCTTTGAAGCCTGGCTTGAGCACACCACTGAGGTGCTACAGATGTGGCAGGTGCCTGAGGGTGAAAAGAGGCGGCGGCTGATGGAATGCTTGCGGGGCCCTGCTCTGCAGGTGGTCAGTGGGCTCCGGGCCAACAATGCTGCCATAACTGTGGAGGAGTGCCTGGCAGCCCTGCAACAGGTATTTGGACCTGTGGAAAGTCGTAAAATCGCCCATGTGAAATTTTATAAGGCCTATCAGGAGGTAGGAGAGAAAGTCTCCAGCTTTGTGTTGCGTTTGGAACCCCTGCTCCAAAGAGCTGTAGAAAAAAATGCAGTATTGCGAAGGAATGTGAATCAGGCTCGCCTGAAACAAGTCTTAAGTGGGGCTACCCTTACTGACAAACTTCGAGACAGGCTTAAGTTGATGAAACAGCGAAGGAAACCACCTGGTTTCCTGGCACTGGTGAAGCTCCTGCGTGAGGAGGAGGAGTGGGAGGCCACTTTTGGTCCAGAAAGGGGGAGGCTACAGGGGCTGGATGCAGGAGTAAGGGCATCTGCCAGAGCCAATGCTCTCAGAGCAGTGTCTTTTGCTGCCCCTGACAGCACTCTTCAGGCCAGGCCTTCCCAAGGTTCCCGGCGCAGGAGGGGCAGAGGACAGCATCGAAGGGGGCGTGTGCTGAGGGCCAGCTCCCGAGGTTCAGGAAAACGGAAACATCACACATTCTGCTATAGCTGTGGAGAAGATGGCCACATCAGGGCACAGTGTAGCAACCCTCCAAACCCGCTCTTGGTAAAGCAGAAGAGACAGGCTGCAATGGAGTCGGGAAATGGGAACAGGGCTTGGGAAAAGAGCCATCCCAAGCCCAAAGCCAAGTAGGCTCAGGAGAACAGGGCACCTCTTCTTATTTCAGGCAGAGGAAACAAAAGAGATATTGGAAAAAGGGAAAGGGGCAGCCCACAGAAACAGCAGGGGACTTGAGTGGGGTAGAGGGGCAAAGAAGCCATGACCAGGCTGAGCCCCCTCATCCTCTGCCAGATGAAAAAGACTCCACTCACCAAGCTACATGGGACTCAGTGAAGGCCAACAACAGTGCACTGAAGAGGTGCCAGAGACACAACTGGGGGGTTGCCCCAGCCAGCACATGGGGTGCACCAGCTGCAGGCAAAGACCCCAACACAGCAGAGGCTGAAGAAAGTGGAGCTGGGGACTCATTCATCAGCCCCATCATCTGGCCACCCCCAAATGCCCACCCTGTGGGCTCTGAGCTAAAGATGCCAACTGACCTCCAGGCCATGTGGGGCCTGGAGGAGCCTTCCCCAGGACCAGCCCTGCCTGAAGGAGTCATCTCAGGCAAAGAAGAGCTGTACAACAGAGAGGTAATGCCCCAGACAGGAGGCCACATGGTCCAGCCTGTTTTCAATATTATCTATCTACACTATTCTAGGGGACCCCCAGGAAGGCAGCGCCCTCAAGCCCCTGCACAAGTGAGGGTAGGAGAACCAAAGGCTCTGGGAGACTAGCACCAGCCTACAGGCAGTTTCCTTCTGCTACAGCCTGGAAGGGCTATAGGGGCAAGGATAGCAAAAACTACGAGGAGAAGATCCTTGGGCCAGAGCTTCAGCTCAGCCTGGCAGGTGGGAGTACTGGTACTTGGTGGGCCAGTACCTCACAGCTGGCTTTGGTGTGAGTGAGTGTGTAGCAGAGAAACTTTGGTTCCAAAGCAGGAGGAGGAGGAAGAGAAAGAGAAGGAAGTGGAAGAGGAGGAGGAGAAAAGGGTGTAGGAGAGAAGGAAGAGAAAGAGGTAAAGAAGGAGGAGGAAGAAAAGGTAGAGGGGAGGAGGAGGAGGGGGTAGGGCTTGGTGGTGGGAGGTTGTTCTGCTTTTGTTTATACAGTGCCACTGGAGACCAGGAGCCTGCAGGCAAGGAGGCCTGGGACTGGCCTGGTGAACGACAACTCAGCAGCTGGCAATGCCAAGGCCAGCACCAAACCCTGTCAATTCAGGCAGCCAGCCTGGGAAGCACTCCTGAGTGGCTGGCCCTAGCCTAGGTGAGGGGCACCTGAAAATGTCTGCCACCCACACTGGCCTGGGAGATGTTAGGAGCCGTCTCAAGGGTGCCGGCCCCTTGGGCCGCCCAAGAGGGGGACCCTCGTTCACTGACTCCTGGAGCACGTCGCTCCACGCTCTGGGAAGCCCACTTGTGTCTCTGTAGGCCCCTTAGTGACCCCCATGTCAAGTGGCACCCCCCAGCTCCCCCTACACACACCCTAGTTACCATTCCCGTGCAGAGCCTTGAGGTGTGCAGGAGCCCGCGGCGGGTGTCCTGGCCTAACGCAGCAGCCACCTCTCAGCCCCGGGTGTGTGGCACAAGCTTCAGTGCGAGCCCAGGCTCTGCTCGCTGTCGTGCGGTGTCGTGAGCTCAGCCTCTGCTTCCTCGGTGTAGGTTTAGGCCAACTGCTGCTTGTTCTTGTGGAGATGTGTGTGTGTTCTTATCTGAGCAGCCGCCCCCACCCCACCCCGGAGACCTGTCGAAGCCCAGTCCCAGGAGCTGGCGGGAAGGACAGAAGAAGGCATGGCTGGTGCTCACCCCGCGACCTCAGGAAAGAGGAACTGGACCAAGGACAGAGGTGGCCTTCGGGAGTCTCCGTGGAAACCGTGCTGTGATGTGCCACTCTCTTGTTACTTGTGACTCAGTTTCTTTGGCTTGTCCGAGGGTCCCCGTCTGCATTTTCCAGCATCCTGTTTCTGTCCTGTGCAGGCCATAGGGCAGGACCAGTCCCCACCATGTTGGCCAGAGTGGAGAGTGCCCTGGAGTGAGGGGCCATGGCCCTCCATCATCCTGGCCCTCCATGGCATCCATCATCCTGGCCAGAGGCCGATCATGGGGCCCTCAGGAAGAGAGACTATGGCAGGAGGGCCACGGTGTTGGGGGAAACAGAGGCACCTTGTTCAGGACCCCAAGAGTAGGGGTCCACGACCTGTGGGCTGTAGTGGCCATTAGACATTCTTCTCTGTGTTGTCATTCCCTCTCTTCAATGGTTTCAGTAAATGTTTCTCTTCAATAAATTTCATTGAATGTTTCAGCTGAGTCTTGCCTCTGCTATGGGCAATTGAGGGAAGGTTCACCTGGGGGTGTGGGTGTAGAGGGGAAACAGTCGCCTGGTCAACATGAGAGTATGTGTAGGATAAGGTCCATGAGAGCTTTGAAATGTCTTAATTGCAAAAGGTGGCCAACATTTAAGAAACAGTGTCTTACGGACCTTGGCAAGGGAATGAAGCTAAGCAGAGCCAGATGGTGCCAGTGAATAGGATGCTGGTGGGAGTGTGTAGTGGCTGTCTAGATTCCCAGGGAACTTCCAGGAATAAGGGAGGGTGAGGAACAGCAGGCAGTCGCCAGAGACTCCAAGATCCCTCACTGCCTCGTTGGGGCTCAGGGCATCCAGATCTGGGGCATCAAAATCAGGCCAGCCTGTGTCAATGTATCTGTAAGTGTGTGTATGAATGTGTGTGAAAGTATGAGTGTATGAGTGTGTGAATATGTGCCTATATGTGTGTCAGTAAATGTGTGTGAATGTGTGATCAACTATGTAAGTCTGTGAATGTGTTAGTAAATGTATGTAAATGTGTGTGTTGAGTGTGAGCATGGGTGAATATGTGTTAGTTTGTATGTGGATGAGTGTGTGTGACTATGTGAGTATGTAGGTATGTGGATGTATGTTTATGTACGTTAGTATCAGTGAAAATGTGTGTCATTGTGTGTGTATATATGTGAATGAGCAAAATAAGCATGTGTGAGTGAATGCATGTGAGTATGTATAATTGTGTACATGGGTAATGTGTCTTGTGTGTGTGTATGTGTTTGTGAGCATATATAAGTTTGTGTGTACATGACTATGTGTGAGTGACTGAGAGTATGTGGGTAGCCAAGTGTATATATGAATGTTAGTGTGTATAAGTGGATTTGTGTCAGTGTATATATGTGAGCGTGCATGAATGTGTTCATGAGTGAAAATGTCTGGTGTATGAGTGTGAGTGTGTGCATATGTATGAGTTTGTGTGAGGTAGTGTGTGCATGAGTATGAGTGAATGTGTGCTAATGGGGGAGTGTACATGTGTTAGTGTATGAGTGAACAAATGAGAAGATGTGTGAGTTTTTGTATGAGTGCATGTGTTAGATGGTTGGTGGTTTTTTATTTCTTTGAGGAATCAAACAAGAAAGTTGGAAGAAGGCAGAACAAGGCACATGTCACTGCTTCACAAAACAAGAGCAAGACTTCTGTTGGTGCCAACTGATGAGTGGTACAGCTGGGCCTACTATGCAATCATCCATCTGCAGCCCCTGGTACATTACTGTTATCAAGGTGTCTACAGCTGTGTGTGTTACTAATATTGGTGTGTGATCAAAGCCTATGTGAACATCTATTTGTGTCTTTTTGTGGACGTTTGTTTTCCTTCTCCTGAATAAATACCTAGCATTGAAATTACTATGCCACAGAGTAGGGCTATGTTTATAAGAAACTCCTCACAGATATGCAAAGCTGTTATGACAATTTGTATTCCCATTAGTAGTATCTCTTTCTTGGGATTCTCAAAAATTTGGGGTTGTCAGATTTGAACTTTTAGCCATTCTGGTCAGTGACTCATAGTGGTATCTCATTGTGATACTAATTTGCATTTTTGGGATGACTAATGATATGGAGCACTTTTTGTGTGCTTCTTAGCTATCTTCCTCAGTGAACTGCCTATTCAAGTCTCTTGCCCAGTTTTCAAGTAAGATCCTTTCCCTTGTTTTATTAGTGGCTTGTGCAAATTGTCAAAACACTTTGGATATAAGCCCTTTATAAGATATATGTTGGGACTATTTTCTCCATGTTGTGTCTTGTCTATGCATATTCTTAGTGGTGTCTGTTCATAAGCAGATGGATTTAACTATGATGAGGTCCATTGCATTATTTCTTTTCTTCTACAGTGACTAGTTTCTGGGTCCTGCCTAAGAGATCTTTGCTTGGCCTACATTTACAAATGTTTTACAGAAAACATCTGTTTTCCTCTAGAAGCTCTGTAGTTTTAGCTTTTGCATTTATGTCTTAGGATGTACCTAAACCAATTTTTGTATTTTAGGGGATGTGTGGAGTCAGGATGTATTTGAAAACTTTTCATTTTGACATCGATTTTATTTGGAGTGTTGGTCAAAAATCAATTAACTGTGTACCTGTGGGTCTATTACAGTGTTCTATATTCCCTCTTCTGTATTTTTCAGTTATAGAGTTTCCATTTGTTTCTTTATTATAGTTATCATTTCCCTGCTGAGACTTTTACTCATTGGTTCCTTCATTATATTCATGCTTCCCTTTCAATTCTGTAGCATATTTGTTTCCAATTGCTGTATTTAAGTCTTTATGTGTTAACCCCATCATCCTTGCCATTTCTGAACCTACTGGTACATTTCCCCCTTGGTTATGGGTCATGTTTTCTTCCTTCACATATCTAGAAATTTTGCATAGAAGTCCGCCATTTGGTTGTTATGTTGTTAAGTGTCTTGGTTTTGTTTACCTTATTTCTGGGTTGAGTTTTGTTCCATCATGAAGTTTGTTTACTTACAGACCAGAATGAGCTTCTTAAGGCTCATTTTTAGGCCTTGTTAATATAGGTCTTGTAGAGCTACATGAACCATTCTCCTAATGTATTGCCTTACTGGGTTCTGTGATGAACATCTGGGGACTTCAATATGGTCTCTCCGCTCTGGCTGGTGGGAACACTGTGTAATGTCTGGTAGTTCTCCATCTTACAGCTCCTGGAGGGTGTTCTGTGCCCAAACTTGTAATGTCTCAATCTGAGCATGCAGCATTAGTATTCAGTCATAATCTCAGTGAGAGCTTTGTGCAATACCCTGGGCTCTGTCTATGCCCAGTTCCCTTCTCTCTACTATACTGCTTGCAAAGTGGGGAACATAAAAATCCACAACTCAGCAAGACTTCCACATGCTGTTTGGATTTCCCCTCCCTTTGCCATAGACTGTAAAGTACCTCCATACCAAAATCTGGGCTGATCTTTGACCCCACCTTGACTGTTTGCTTTCTCTCAGGCTTCACAATCCTGGTAAGCTCCTCACAGCCAGGACCCTTATCTTGTAGTGGATGGAGTTGAATGGTCAGAGGATATCTGGTGTCTGGGGAAAAGGCTGGTGTAGATGGGGTCTGGAGTGATGGATAGAGGGGCAAGAAGAGGGAGCAGTTCCACAGGGAAGTTGTATGGGGTTATGAAGTTCCTGTGATACCCATGCTAACTTTGGATTTCTGTTCCACATGTGAAGTAGGCAACCAGAATCTCAAATGAAGTATCACTTCCCCAGAAGTTTTTACAAGAGAGGGATAACATGCTCATGTCTGTGAACTAGAGAAGTCAGTGAGAAAGCAGTGTTGGTGATGGACTAGAAGGAGCACTTGTGTTATATCAGAAGTGGCTACTGGGATCCAGCTGGTGAGTGAAATAAGTGTTATCTACTGAGGTTGGAGGAACATCAGAACTGGGAGTCAAACAGATTCCTGATGGACAGGATCTCTTTGCAGTTTGACTTGGGCCAAACTTCTACATTGGAAAACAGCATTTTACCTAGCCATCTCCCACTCCTTAGAGGGAGCTATCTTTCTCAGCTACTATCTGCTTCTCTCTAAATCAAAGATACATGCCATGGGGCATTCAATGTCCCCCAAGAGGGAGGGCCTAGGTTCTGTCTGGAGGCCATGTACTGGTAGCTGCCTTCTTGTGTGAGTTGACCTGAAAAGGCTCGGTTCTGCCAAGGAGTATGTGAATACCACAAACTCAGGCAGGATCAATTTGGCCCAACTTTGCCCCATTAGGTCATCCCAATTTAGGCCAGACACCTTGCTTACAGTTGTCACTGCTAGTGACAAGTGTCTTACTGGATTGCTCACAACCTCTTTGCCTACAGGGAACACTTCTGTGTCATTCCCTCCAGGGATCCTGATCACGGGCCTCCTCATACACGCCCTCAAGATTTGAAGAAATTATAGTCTGGTTTCTCTGTGGCTGACAAGAGCTTTGGGGAGACAAAAAGAGGCCACCAACAAGAACACAGAGGAGGAGCCTAACCTCAGAAGCCCATCAGGAGGCAGGTGACAGATCAACACAGAACACCAGATACACAAGGCCAACACCAGCCAAACCCTAGAGTTTCGTTGGCAACTAGGGTCCCAACCCTCCCATGATATGTGGGCAAGCACTACAAAGGGTTCAGAGCTAGTGCAAAAAAAGAAAGCCAAGAAGTTCCTATAATATCCCCTAGGAAATGAATTCAAGGGGAATAAAGCTTTCCCAGGTGTATTAGGCTCCTTGGGCTGTAGTAAAAGTTACCTTGAACCGGGTGGCAATTTCTCAAAAAACAAAAATTTATTGTCTCAAAGTTCGGGAGGCTAGAAGTTGGAAATAGAGGTGTCAGCAGAGTTTGTTCCTTCTAGAGACACTAAGGAAGGACCTGTTCCATGTCTTTCTCCTAACTTCTGGTAGCCTTGGTATGTGGCAGCACAAAACCAATGTACACAAGCATTATCTACCTGTGTATGTCTCTGCATCAAAACTTCTACTTAAATTTTTTTAAGGTTTACTTATTTTTGAGAGACAGAGAGAGTGTGAGCAGGGGAGGGGCAGAGAGATAGGGAGACACAATATCCAAAGGAGGCTCCAGACTCTGAGCTGTCAAGTGCAGAGCCCGACAAGGAGCTCAAACACACAAAATGTGAGATCATGAGTTGAGCTGCAATTGGACGCTTAGCAAACTGAGCCACCGAGGCGCCCATCAAAATTTATACTTTTTAAAAGAGCATCAGTCATATTGGATTAGAGGCCCTACTACTCAATTTTAATAAATTACATCTGCAACGACCCTATTTCAAAATAAGTTCCCATTCTAGCAGAGAGGGTATACCTCACTGGTAGAACATTTAACGGCAAAATAAGTTCACATTCTGAAAAATTAAGGGTTAGGACATCACCATACTAATTTTGGGGGAACACAATAAGTCCATTCTACTAGGTAATCCAAAATATAGCCTCAAAGATTATGGTTCAGATAGCATTAACCATAGTAACAGATACAATTAATTTTTAGCAGAATATGCCTTTTTTTCTCTTGGGAGGCAATCCACATGGTGGTAAGAGTCCAGTCTCTGGCACCAGACTGCCTGGGCGTCTGTCCTAGCTTTTCCACTTATAGTTTTCACTCTCTGGCCTTGTTACTTTACCTGGATAATGGGAATGATACTAAAATCTAGGCTCATAAACATTAAGAGTTAAAACATGTGTCTTAAACACTCGGACAAGAATGTGAGGCAAATCTCCTCCTGAACCCGATACTCATTGTCACTTGCAGATCATTCTCCTCCCCTCTTCCCTAAAAAACACCAAACTTTAACCATCCTGTCATCAGACTCTGCTAAATTCTACCTTTCCCTGTAGTCATTGACTAACTCCAAGTCAGTATCCCTCTTTTCTTGCAGACTACAGCTCCTGGATGAATGTTTCCTCTCCAAGCCATGAAGAGGATGGTTCTTTCCTTCCCTCTATCTCCTGTTTATCTTTCCTCTTCAGTTCTTCTTCCTTTCCTGGCCCTGAAGTGTTTCAGTTCTCAGGTTCCCTTCTCTGCCTTGTGTTTACTTCACCCTACACTCTCCCTGAATAATCTCGTTCTGGCTTCAACTATGACCTTTAACAATGTCTTCCAAATCTCTACCTCTAGCTTCTAACTCTCTCCCAAGTTTTCAATACAAATTTCTAAGACTACTGAAAATTCCATGAGTATCTTATTTTTAGTGTGTCCAAAATCAAACATTAAACATTATTTCCCTTACTACCCTTGAAATCCCTTCCTAAAAAGTAAATACTTCAACTACATCTCTTCTCTCCATGCTTTGCAACTGTGCATCTCCATTGCTAGGATTGCTTTAATGTAAATTTAATCCAGCAAATATGTAGCAAGCATCCACTACAGTGTCACACTCTATCCATTTAAGTCCCAAACCTGTACTGGCTGCCTCTCGCATACTGGCTCTCTTTTGTCTTCACATTTCCCTCTAATGACAGCCCTGGTTCTCTGTGCTCCTTCTCAGTAAAACTCTTCCATAAAGTCATCTGCACAGTTTTTCTCTTCCTCCTTCACTCACTCCATGGGGACCATTTGAACTCCTGGGAGTGGTGAAGGGGTAAAGATGCACTAGGGAAAGAGGAAGCACATGGGCCACATGAGGATAGCCTCAGGGTTACAGAGTCCCAGGCCTTCAGAGTAAGCAGGTTACAGTGACATTTCCTCATTGTACAGAGGGGGAAACTGAGGCCCTTGGAGGAAATGGACTTGCTCTATGTCCCACAGTGATGGGACGGCATAGCTAAAGCTGAAACATGCTCATTTCCCTAGTTCTTAGATATATACCATGCTACATTCAATTATTATAGTGAATTCCTTTATGGTTTTCATGGTTTTTGCCCCACAGTAATAACATGATATATTATATGTAAAAGAATGTAAACGGTCCACATTTATGTGGAACAAAATATAAAAGCATATCATGGACCTCTTACAGTCCCACATGCTCTATTCCTCTCCCCAGCGGTACCCGCTGTCAATGATGATAATGATAAAAAGAATCACACTCTAATGAACTGCCTCTGGAGAGTTTGCTGCACTTTCTCAGGCTCATTTGCCCTGGAGGTGAACTTGCCTTGGGCCAGCCCCTCTCAGGCTGCAAGCTCACTCTGCCAGACCCACCACTTGGCTCCCTTTTATTGCTCATGGAAGTTTCTTTGGGTTATTTTGTCCTAAGAGACCTGAGTATGTCCCAGCAAGACTCCTCAGTTTAGAAATGACCTTTCCTCCACGCCCAATGATCTTGATATCTCTCTCCCTCTCCCTTCCCCTCACCTCTCTGTTTCTAAATGATAACCATAGCCCTGTGGTAATCCAAGGCAGGTGCCTGGGACCAAATTCTCACATCTCCTTCTCTCCCTTACTCACCCACATTTACTCTGTCACCAAGTTCTGTCCATTCAGCTTCCAGCAGTCTTCCAAACCCACCAACTTCTATCTCCATGGCTACACCATAAGTCCAAGATGCCAGTATCTTTAGCTTAAACTACTGACTGCATTCACCTCCTATTTGGTCCTCTTGTGACCTTTCTTTCCCGTTCCATCTTTCTTTCCCAAAGCAGCTAGAGAGATCCTTTAAAAAGTAAATACAAACCTGTCACATCCCTCTCTTAAAATATGCCAGGCTGGGTCTTCATATCTCTCTTGGAAATGAATCTTGACCTCTTCTCATGGCCTTCTGCCTCACTGACCCAAGTGCCTATCTGACCTCACCTCATGCTGATCCCTTACTCACTCTGCTCCAACCACTCAGATCTCCCAGTTCTAGGGACTCATCAAGCTCTCATGTGCTATTCCTTCTTTTGGGAGTGTTCTTCCTCTCCAGATGCCCAACACCTCCCCATCATTCAGGTCTCCATCTAATACCATTGCCTCCGCAGATGACGTAGGAAGATTTATTTGGTCATAAGTCTCCCTTCCCTCCCTGTCCTTGCCATGGTTCACTGTAGGTAGAAAATACTTACATGCCCCACTCCTTTGGGCTTTGATCCATGACTTGCATTGGCCAATGAAATGTGAACGGAGATGAGGTATACCATGTCCAGCGAGAGGCTTCAATGTGATTGCGTCATTTAGCTTGCCATAGTCTACCCCTGTCCTAAACCATCAGGAGACCCTGCCTTACTCAGGTAGCCACTGTTCCTTCCATTTGGGTCCCAGAATGAGAAGACAAATGGAGCAGACCTGAAGCTATGTCCATAAACTGATGCACACCACAACCAACCCAAAGGCCTGTGCATGAGAAAGAAATGTTATAAACCACTGAGGTGTGGTGACTGAAGTATTCCAGCAAATGCTGATGCATGCCTTGGGGTAGAAGCACTTACTAAAAACTAGAAAATGAGGTGAAGGTGTAGATAGATGAACAGTGAAACACCCAGCTCCATTTCCCACCCAGCTCCCAGACCACTGGTAATAAGGTGAATATCTCCCAGACAAAAGATGAAAAAAAAATTTCTCCATTGAGAAAAAAAACAAAAAACCCTAGGTCAAGAGAAGAGACCTTCAGACACTACCATGAGTAAATCCACCATAGGAAACCCAGTTCACCTACTTCTGACTCCACAACCATGGCCTCCAGTGAGTAAGTCTCTCTGACCCCTGTACACACAGAGCTTCTAATCAGTTCCAATCCATTAAGGGCCTTACCCTTTTATATATATATATATATATATATATATATATATATATATATATATACCAACTCTTCATTTTGAAGTGAGTAAGAAGTGAATATTCATCAAAAGAGACTCCTCTGCCTTTGCAAAAGGGGGCTATAGTGTGAAGCTTGGGGCCTACCCAGACACACCTCCCTGGGGTGCTTCTGCATTGCTCTATGGCTACTGCCTCTCCATGCCACTGCCATATTTACCAAGGATAACTCACTATGTTCCCAACCACTCACTCCTTGTTTGGGTTTCTTCTGCACCCATTTTCCAAAAAGTAATCAGGGGGTCATTCTAAAATGCTTATCTCAAGGGGCACCTGGATGGCTCAGTTGGTTGAGCATCTGACTCTTAACTTCAGCTCAGGTCATGATCTCATGGTTTGTGGGATCAAGCCTCATGTCCGCCACCCCGTGTCAGGCTCCCCACTGTCAGCACGGAGCTTGCTTGGGATTCTCTCCCTCCCTCCCTCTCTCTGTCTGTCCCCTGCTCATGCTCTCTATATTTAAATAAATAAGAAAAATTAAAAAAAAAATAAACTGCCTATCTGATCACGTCACTGCTTGGCTCAGAACACTCCAATGGCTACCTGACTCCTGTCCATGGCCTATGAGGTCCTTGCCTAGTCCTCCCAGTGCAGCTCCCACTCATGTCCCTTTCAGTGGTTCTACTCCAGGCAAGGGGCTTAGGCCTTTTTATATCTTGAAAACGCCTGCCTCAGAGGTTAAACCCTTGTTGTTCCTTTGCTTTCCCGGGCTTTTCCCCAGTACTCCCAAAATTTGGGCTCCTTTTCATCCTCTCATCTTCTTAAAGTGGCTTTTTAAACCACCCTGCATACAGTAATTCTTCTTCAATGCTTACTTTTCATCCTTTTGTTTTCATATTGACCATGATTTGCAATTATGTAGATTTTCCCCTTGATTTATTGTCCATTCCCCTCATTGACTGTAAGGACCACTGGAGCAGGCCTCATTATGACATTCAGTTTGGAATCGCCAGCATCTGGTGCAAGTCTTGGACCAGAGAAGGCCTTCCAGAAATGGCTCTGAATGAAAGAGGAAGGTGGTATCAGTGTTAAGGGGGAAAGTGCTTGATGTAAGTACTCACTAGAGGGCAAACCACCATGTCTCTATGTGTGTGGTTGGGGGGAAATGGGGCAGGTTTATGCACAAATGAAATCAGAGTGTTTCTCTGCCCCACTGTCACCTTCTCTGCCTTCTCTCTGGAGCGTTTCTCTCCCCTGGCCACATCCCTGAGTTCCTGGGCTAAGGGCTGCAGCAAAGGCAGAGAGACTGGAGAAAGGGGAGATGACTGGGTCCTGTGTATGCAGAGCAAAGATCTTGGAGAAAGCGGGAGCCCAAAGGGGCTGGAGAGAAAGAAGCAAAGGAGTAGAAAACTGTGTCCATCTGGGGAAGGAGAAGGAACCGTTCCTACAAATGGCAGGGGCTGCATGGAGGAGGCCCCTAGGCCCAGCTAGCTTCTCCCCACCCCTCCACCCAACAGTCCCAGCACCCCTGAGCCCCCACGATGGAAAAGGTGCACTTGGGCCCTCTTTGGGCCCATGTTTGGCAACACGAAAGGGGAGCCTAGGCCCTGGGCAAGGCTGCACTGGATGGACTCTGTGGGACAGTGCCCTCTGAACTAGGGTGTTGCGAATGCCACCACTGCTCCTCTGTACTTGAATGACAGAGAAAAAGAAGACCCCCTTCCCTTGTCCACCAAGTTGTGCCTGGACACAGCCACTAAGAGCCTAAGGTTCCTCAGGAAGTCCTGGAGAGACAGGGACATGGCCTGAGGTAACAAGTCCCAGCTTGGAGCTGTGCAGCTGGAGCCCCAGGAGAGGGAGTTGTCCCAGATCCAGCAGGGGTGTGGGCGAGGGGGTAGGGCAGAAGGGGTTGTCCTGAGGGCTGTGCCTGACGAGGTTGAGGGCCTCCAGCAACAGGCGATGTGCTCCGCTCCGGGGCAAGGAAGCACAGCCCTGGGAACACCAAGTACAATCTAAGGGGACAGGAGCTCCTTGTTTCAAACTGCATGGTTGCCGCAGGCTGAGGGGGTCGGTGAGAGGACTGGCAAGGGACACGGGGTCCACAGGGTCCGCGTATGTGGGCAGTGGCCTGGCCCTGATCACCCCGAGGCCCTGTGGCCTCTCTGGGGCCTTCCCCAGGCCTCTCCCAGGGACCAGTTTCTGCCCCAGGAAAGACCCCAAAGGCTCTGGGACAACGTGGGCAAAGGCATCCCCTTGTGCCAGCTCAAACCCACTGGCCCCACAGGGGGGCTCCCCATCTTCTTGTGCAGCCTCACCTTGCTTCCTGCCCATGTGTCTAGATCCCCTCCAATTATAAAGCTGTGCCAAGCCCTTTCAGTCCTGTTCCTTGGTCTCTACTAGGAAGTCTGACTCCCAGGATGGGGTGGGGGTGGAGATGGGGACATGAGTCCTGCCTGACATGCACTTCACACCTGAACCACTGATCTGCCTCCCCTCTGGGAGTCCGTTTCGCCCTGGGCTTCCACAGAGCCTGGTGCTGGTCCCCACATCTTCTGGTCTGAGGACAGCCACAGCATCAGACGGAGGGCCTGGGAAGGACATGAGGGTCCCCCAAGGTCAGGTACGGTGGGATTAGAGCCCACGTCTGCAGGCCCCGTGTCTGGCGTCTGGTGTGCTTTCCGGAACAGGGACTAAGGTGAGCCGAAAGGCCTGTTCCACTTCTGCCTTAGCCCTTCTGTTGCTCTCTTCCTTTCCATTTCCAGGGGTCCTGGCCACCCTTGCTTGTCATCATGCTTGGACCAGGGTACCACGTGTGCAACAAGTTTGACCTGGCTAAGAGTGAGCAGGTGGTGTGCACAAAAAAATGGTGCACAAGGACACACCCAGTAGGGCCCCAAGACAGGGAAGGGATCACATCCCAGGGGACGCCAGAGAGACATCCCAACACCTGCCCCAGCAGAAAGCTGGCAACAGGGCCATGCCTAGGAGCATGTGGGAGGTGAAGGCTAGGGCACACCCCACTGGGTCTCTTCTGCCACTGTGTCTAGGAGTGCACGCTTGACTAAAGGCTTCAGAAGACAAGCTGAGAATTCACCATCATCGCATCTCATAAGCATGCAGTTGCCGTGAGTGTGCGACACGTGTACATCCAACCTCTTTCTTGGAGGCCTTAAAAAGACATCGACATTCTTGAGTTTTTGCTTTGATGGCAGAAGCACGACATACTCCCCACCCGGGGAGCATCCATCACTGCTCCCCACGTGCGGTATGTCTTTCATTCAGCTATTTCTCAGGGCTGTCACCATTAGCAATCTGCCGTGTGTCCGTCGGCTCTGCTTCCAGGACCGTCACTGCTACCCACATGCCTCGAGGTTCTTTCCGTTGTTTCCAGGGGCCGGGCTGTGTGGTCTTGCCAGCCTGACCTAGAATCCCAGCACATCCACTGAGGGGCTGTGGGACTTTGAGCAAATCTCTGCATCTTTCTGCACCCAGTTCTCATCTGGAGAAGAGGGGCCATAACAGTGCCCACCTCCCGCCAGGGCTCCTCTGAGGACTCTTGGAGAGAGCGCAGGCCCAGTTGCTCAACCCAGTGCCTGGCATGTAATGAGAATTGACGTTACTTTTAGTTGTTGTTTGTTTGTTTGTTTGTTTGTTTTCATAGTTAAGGCTATGCTATTTATGTGTACAATTTCATGTTTTGGCTTTTTTCTTTAGCACTATTAACCATGTACCTCTGTTCTTTAAGTCTTTGTTTCTTTTTTTAACTTTTTAATGTTTATTTATTTTTGAAAGAGAGAGAGAGAGAGAGAGAGAGAGAGTTGGGGGGAGGGGCAGAGAGAGAGGGAGACACAGAATCTGAAGCAGGCTCCAGGCTCCGCACTGCCGGCACAGAGCCCAATGTGGGCTTCAAACCCATGCACCATGAGACCATGACCTGAGCTGAAGTGTAACGCTTAACCGACTGAGCCACCCAGGCACCCCTGCTTTCACTGTTTTTAAGCTCAGAATATTCTTTCCTATCCAGAGTCGATGTAAGTACTCACTGGTATTTTATTCTAATATTTGTCTTTACATTTAGCCTTTAATCCTGTGGATATATATTTTAGAGTACGCCATGTGTTAACGATCTGCTCTGTTTTCCTCCAAATTGCTAAATGTTCTGATACCACCCCTGAATCATCCTTCCATGGTGATGACTGCTGTTTCCTTCATTTATATTGTACATATGTGTGCGTGTGTATACCACCTGTAGTCTCTTTCTAAACCATTTGTTTGTTTATTTTGATGCCACAGTGACTTGGTGACTCTACAGTCTAGAGTTCTATGTTGTAGCACTAGGAGACGTGTGAAATTCTGGCATCAAGTGAACCACAGGCAAAAATAGATGAAAAACAATTTGTAAACATGAAGTTTGTTGTGAAGGAAACCTATGGTGGCATTGTGTTAGTACCTAAGTTTTAGCTTGCTTTAATGAATAGAGTTCAGTTTTGTACCATATTTTGGCAAGGAAACTTAAGCAAGGAGGCAGGAACTCCCTCCTCCAAATATACAACCCTGAGGGCCACAGCTCCCAGAATTTACTGTCTGAGCTGCCCCACTGGCGACAACATTCAATCATTACAAGGCAATCACTAAAAGGTCTACGTGTCTTAAGTGAACCAAGTGATTAGCAGCTATGTAATGTGAAACACACAGTTAGTGAAGAGAAAGGAACCAAGGAGCATTTGCAAGAGGCCCAGAAGTAGCCAAAGCTACTGGGAGTGTAGCACAATGACACAAAGCAAGTGTTTTTAAGAAAATATGCACTGTCCAACACAGAGAAGCACAAGAGAACAAGGATGAGGGCCAGCCAATGGGGACCTCCTTCAGGATCAGGGGTCACATGTTAAGTACACATTGGAGGAATTTGACAAATTCCTTAACACTTCATATACTAGAAAAGGGAATAGGAGTAAGTATGAAGTTCTGATTCTGATGGAAGGCAGAGAATGCATGACTTCAAGGGGAAAGGATGAAGTTGCTGAAGGGAGAGAAGACATAATAATTATGGGGACAAGGGTATGAGGACAAATTAGGATGGGCTTCAGAGTGCAAGCAGAAGGGCATGCTTTAAAGAGGAAACTAGAAGGAGTAAGATAATCCAAATATCCAGGTTAAGGGTCTATGGTTCGCCAGATCCCCTGTCATTAAAAGGGGAGCCTGAGGGAACAGGGGAATAAAACAAGAAATGGCCAATAAGCACTTGAAAAAAAAGTTCAAAATTAAAACCGTTTTCCCCTTTTCAAATTGGCAGGGATTTTAAAAACTACACTACATGCTGGCAGGGTATAGGGACATATGCATTCTCATATACTTCTACAAGAATGTAAACTGGAAAGCTTTTTGACAAGCAATTCATAACACAAATCAAGTACCATGAAAATTCCTCTTCTAGTTATTCTAGAGGGAAAAAACAGAGCTGTAGAGAGACATTTAAATGCAAAGATGTTCATAACAGTGTAAGTAAGTGAAAAGGGAAAAAATTAAAATTTCCCAGAGCACATAAATGATTAAAGTAATTATATATCTAGATGATGAAATAGTCATTAAGTACCATGATTCTGAAGAATTTTTTAACTTTTTTAAAAGAGTTTATTTATTTATTTTTGAGAGAGAGAGAATGCTCGGGAAGAGCAGAGAGAGAAGGAGAGAGAGAAAATCCCGAGCAGGCTCCGCACTGTCAGTGTAGAGCTTGATGCAGGGCTTGAACTCAAACCTTGTGACCTGAACTGGAACCAAGAGTTGGACGCTTAACCGACTGAACCACCAAGGCACCCCTAAAGATTTTTTAGTGATTTGTAAAACTGGTTATGATTATAAAATCAAACAAAAACCAGTATGCATGACCATAATCTTTTCTAGTTATAATGCATAAGTACATATATACTTACATGTGTATATAAAAAATAATGGAAGGAAATACACTAAAAACATTAATAGTGCTTTCCTCTAACAAGTGATTTTATTTGCTTCTTTATACTTTTCTGTCTGTTAAATTTTTTTTCTGCAACCAACACAACATACTTTTATGATTAAAACAAACTCTGCCAACAAGAGACATTATTTACAAACAAGGAAGGGAGAAATCCCAGTTTCCTCCAGCCCTGAAGTTTAAAACTGCATGAAAGAATCAAGGTCCTATGCAAAATTGCCCACTGCCTTGAATAAGGAACCAGAAGAGACTTTTGTTCCAGAATGAGTATGGCGAACTTGGCCTTGAACAATAGGGAGGGGAAAGAGAGATGTAGAAAGCAGGATCTTGTATTAGTTCTAGAGGGTTCATTCAAACACAAGAAGAGGCTTACATCCTACCAAATGAACACAGGTAACTTCCACATCTTAATTCAACTGAGATGCTGGGGGAGGAAGGGATTATGACTGGCTGCTCACAGAAGTTGAGTAGCTAGGGCATGGAGCACCTGTGTCTACCACCTTTGTGAACTGGCAAGGGAAGGCACATTAGCTTAGATGAACCTGTAAGCTTCTGGAGCCAAACTGCACAGGTTTTATTCCTGGCTCAACCACATATTTGCTGTCTGAATTTGAACAAATCACTTAGTCTTTTAGGGCCTACGTTTCTTCACCAGTGAAATGAAGATGTTGGTAATTTCTACCTAAGACTTTTTATAAGATGAACTCAGCTATATTTGAAAAGTACATACAACTGCATGCCTGACACACTGTACATGCCATACAAGTGTTTGCTATTGTTATTATCTGTTGCCATTACCTGCGTACTAATTTGAGACGACCTAAAATACAAATGGTGAATGCTAAGGGGTTCAGTTCTAAAATGGGGAAAGTCATCAATCTGTGAGGGAGGCACAGAAGAAGTAAAAACAATAGAGACTTGGGTGAAAATGAAGAAGTTAAAGGGAACCCCACATCCCAGTATCATCAATCTTCCTCACAGGCCTGGGGAAGCTTTTAGAAAATGTTGTCAATTACTTTTCTAAGATCAATTCCCTGCATTTGGCATTTAGTTAAAAATGATTCAGAAGTATCATGAGTTTAAAGGAAATAACATATTTTAGATGACTTGAACGTCACCATTTGCTCCATCAATGCCACTGCGAGGAATTTATCCATAAAAGATAGCCTGACAAGTTTGCAAAGATGTAACAGAAGGTTATTTGACTTTGGTGTTGCATAGAATAATGTAAATCTGGAAACAACCTAGTTATCAATAGTGGACTGGGGTAAATAGAGGATAACATGCTGGTAAGGTGCAATGCTATGCAGCCACTGAAGGGGATGAATACCCAGCTACACATATATATGCAATGACACGGAGAGCTGTCCACAACACACTATGAAGGCCAAATGGCAGGTAAAGGATCACAGCACGTACCTCAGAGTAGCCACATCTCCACAAGTAGTTGTGTGGGAAGAAAGGGATCAGAAGAATGCTTATACAAAGGTTGACGGTGATTGGCTCTGGGAGTTAGGATTTCAAGACATTTGTGTTTTCTTCTGGATGTCTCTCTCAATTTTTTTGAGCACATATTATCTTTGTCATAGGCCAATCTGGGTAAAAAAATCTATTTGTTAAATGAATGAATGTCTTTTAAAAAAACACAAAATGCAACAAATAGTTTTCGTTGTCACCCTACTTCCACCCTTTCTTTGGGGTCAACTTACCATTAATTAAAAAAAATTTTTTTTAATGTTTATTTATTTTTGAGAGAGAGAGCGAGAGAGAGAGAGAGAGAGAGAGAGAGAGAGCGAGTGTGAGTGAAGGAGGGGCAGGGAGAGACAGGGAGACACGGAATCCAAAGCAGGCTCTGGGCTCCAAGCTGTCAGCACAGAGCCTGACACAGGGCTTGAACTCACAAACTGTGAGATCGTGACCTGAGTCGAAGTCGGACGCTCAACCAACTGAGCCACCCAGGTGCCCCTCAACTTGCCATTATTAAACACGCTATTCTTTTGACTGGAATGTAAACATCCTGTGAAGGAGAATGCAAGTGGGAACACCTCACACAGAATTATGAATGCTGAATGTGAGTAGGTAGCAGAGGCCAACAAAAACACCACACAGCATTTAGAATTCTTAAAATGTTCATTTTTCTTCTCAGAGCTAGAATTGCAAACCTTACTTCAATCCAGGGTCTCCAAATGGTCAGTTTTCACTTTCTCTGAATGGATCAGGTATGAGTACCTCCCATGGGGGATACAAAATAAACATAAAACTGCTCTCACTACCAGAAAGTGAAAAAGGCCTTGCACGCTTTTGCTAACCAGAAGGATATCAACTTACTTGGCTTTCACTCACTCACCTAGACAGAGGCTTCATGGCCCTTCTCCTTTAAGCATCCATGATTCCTCTGCTGCTCTAACTGGGAAATCATGTCTGGTTTGGGAATTGGAATCCCTGGTTTTTGAAAAATAAAGGGGACTTAGATATTTGTGCTAGGGTCACAATGGTGTCCCACAGATCCATTCCAATCACTTGGCTTCCAGGAGGAAAAGGTACTCTAGGACACCACACAGTGGTACCAAGAATATCTCCACAGGGTCCAATGTGACTTCCAAGAAGGACAGGAGGAAGGGAAGGAGGATGGGTATGGGGGCAGGAGTGGGAAACTCTCAGCTGCAAGGAACAACTAGCTTTGCCTTCCCAGATAGAATGGAAATCTGGTCATCTCCAATGGAATGTGATAGGAAAACCCCCGACCTAGAAGATCAGAGGACAGAGAGACCAAAGTCCCTGAGCACCATAAGGAAGTTTATCAACAACTCCATTTGTCACTGGTCTTGCAACAGAAAACAGAAACAGAAACGATCTGTTTCTGGCTCCATAGGAAACACAAATCAGAGCCCTGGCTCTCCAGCCCCAGCTCATAGGGTCCAGAGAAGGAATGCTGTCCTTACCGAGGGAGATCAGGGTCTTGTACTTCGCTGGTGTCCCATCCTTACCCACATCCTGCTGAGCAGGGGCCAGCTAACTACCACCCTCTTGACAAAAGTCTGAGGGCATATCTGTGAATATTACAGACTCCTAAAAGACCCAAACCATTCCTACTTACCATGAGCCTCCTTGGGGAAGGCTGGAGTTGGTAGCATTGTAGGAAGAGAAGATGGACAGGAAGGTCTCCTCGGCTCCAAGTCCGATGCCTACTGAGCACCTAGTATATGTCTAGCTGAGTGTTTTACTCCATGGAAACTACAAAAAAAGAGTGGACACATATCTCTCAAGAAGAAAGTCATTTAATCGGGAAGAAAACACTTAAAGCAGATTTCAATGAGCCCCTACATGCTGGGCATGGTGGAGACAGGAAATTCAGTAGCAAGGAACTGGCTTGATTTGCCCCTTGGTATATGCTGAGGACTCCCAATTCTAATCCCTTCCAGCCCCAGATCTCTGCCTGCTCAATAAATAATTGTCAGGAGAATAATTAAAACAATTTGATTTTGGGGTGTTGAGTTTGATAAGTTCTTTGTAGATTTTAGATACTAACCCTTTATCCAAAATGTCATTTGCAAATATCTTCTGCCATTTGGTCAGTTGCCTTTTAGTTTTTCTGATTGTTTCCTCTGCTGTGCAGAAGCTTTTTATCTTGATGAGGTCCCAGTAGTTCATTTCTGCTTTTGTTTCCTTTGCCTCCAGAGACGTGTCTAGTAAGAAGTTGCTGTAGCCGAGGTCAAAGAAGTTGCTGACTGTTTTCTCCTCCAGAATTCTGATGGTTTCCTATATTACATTTAGGTCTTTCACCCATTTTGAATTTATTTTTGTGTATGGTGTAGAAAGTGGTCCAGTTTCATTCTTCTGCATGCTACTGTCCAGTTTTCCCAGCACCTTTTGCACTGTTGGTGGGAATGCAAACTGGTGCAGCCACTCTGGAGAACAGTATGGAGGTTCCTCAAAAAGTTCAAAAACAGAACTACCCTATGACCCAGCAATTGCACTACCAGGTATTTATCCAAAGGAGTTAAAAATACTGATATGAAGGAGCACATGCACCCCAATATTTAGAGCAATGCTATAACAATAGCCAAAGTATGGAAAGAGCCCAAATGTCCATCAACTGATGATGAATGGATACACACACACACACACACACACACACACACACACACAATGTAATATTACTCAGTGATGAAAAAGAATTAAATCTTGCCATTTGCAACAATGTGGATGGAACTAGAGTGTATTATGCTAAACTAAGTAAGTCAATCTGAGAAAGACAAATATCATCATTTCACTCATATGTGGAATTTAAGAAGCACAATAGATGAATATAGAGGAAGGGAAGCAAAAATAAGATAAAAGCAGAGAGGGAGGCTAACTGTAAAAGACCCTTAAATACAAAGAAAAAACTGAGGGTTGATAGTGGGGAGGTGGGAGGGTGGATGGGCTAGATGGGTGATGGGCATTAAGGAGGGCACTTGTTGGGGTGAGCACTGGGTGTTATATATAAGTGATGACTCACTATATTCTACTCCTGAAACCAATACTACACTATATGTTAACTAACTTGAATCTCAATTAAAAAAATATGAGTGGATATAAAAAGAAAAAAAAAACCAAACAATTTGAGAATGAATGCCCTGATTACAAAGTCAAATGATTAGTTTTATTGTAGAGAGCATACAGCCTGCTGGAGCCACAGAGAAGGAAGAGAGATGGGGGTGGGGTATGGTGGGGGTAGTGATAATGGATTGAGAGTGGATTTATGAAGGAGGTGATCTTTAAGGGAGGGTAAGACTTGTAGGGGACAGTTCCCACATTTGGCCCATGGCACCAGAAATCCTTACAACAGTAGTTCAAGCCCCTTCAACTGCCATTGCTTTGTAGGGAGGCATCCCCACTGCCACAGCCTTCTGCTGGATTACTGTGATTGTTTTAGAACTGGATTTACTGCCACCTCTAATCTCATGTTCTACCATTCCATTGTCTACACCAGAGTGGCCATTCTGAAAAGCAAACCTAGGCCCAGCACATTTATTTTTAAAAATCCTCTGCAAGCACTCCTTCAAAGATGAAAACACATTCCTTCAGGTGATATTCCAGACCTTTACCAACCTGGACCTGACCTACCTGTCTGTCCTCATCTACTCCAACTCCTGCCCACATAGACTCCATACTCCAGGAAAACTGTCCTTTTCACTGTTCTCCGAATACATATGTTACTATGCTCTTTTATGTTTCCAATGCTTTTGTAGTTGCTTTCAAACACATTTAAGTTCAAAGGTAATTACCATCTGGTCTTAAAAATATCCTCACTGTCTCCTTGGGGATTTAAAACATCTTGGGGGGTCTAGGGGGCTCAATTGGTTAGGTGTACAACTCTTGATTTTGGCTCAGGTCATGGTCTCACGGTTCGTGAGTTCAAGCCCCGTGTCAGGCTCCGTGCTGATAGTATGGAGCCTGCTTGGGATTCTCTCTCTCTCACTCTCTCTCTGCCCCTCTCCTGATCGCTGTCTCTCTCTCTCTCTCTCTCTCTCTCTCTCTCTCTGCCCCTCTCCTGATCGCTCTCTCTCTCTCTCTCTCTCTCTCAAAATAAATAAAACTTTAAAAAATTATAAAACATCTAGAACCTCTTTACATGCATAAGTGGAAAAGGTGATATGATATAACAAAATAGATGTACAAATGGACAAAGATTAGAAGGAAATACACAAATTTGAAATAAGTCTTGTTGAGTAATAGAGCTATAAACAGTTTCTTTTCTTCTACAAGAAAAGATATGTTAGTGTTGCTTTAATATCTTGTTTAATGATTAAAAAACCCAGCAAGCAATAGTGTACCAAATGACAGGAAAGCTTTAAGGTAAAGAATCTGCTTTGGGGACAATTATTCAAGTGAAAGAGCACAGTGGGCTGGATTTACCACAGATGCCATCATGGAAGAGAAGAGTTTTGAGTAAAAAGTAGGAGGGAATGGCCTAAAGCACGTCACAACATCTAGAAGGAGCAGGAGGTCTTGTGCTCCAGAGACACAAAGACTATAAAAGGGGGGTCAGGTACCAGAATGGAAAGGCTTTGGGAGTACAGGAAAATGGATGGAAGTCAGACAACTCCTAGACAAGAGATAATGTGACCATACTTGGGGCCTGGAATGGCCACCAATATCTAGAAATGGTACATGACTTGGTACCTGAGAACACACTGGTTCTGCTGCACAGTTACCAGGGCCATATTCTTGAGAGTGGGAGAGTGGTGAATTCCCAAGGAGCCTGTTATTCCTTTGGGAATAGCAGAAGTTTCTAAGAATAAGAGGAAGCAGGAATGAAAATAATATTTGTTGAGTATCTACACATGCTAGGCACCATGGTCAGCAGTTACATATAGTAGGCTGTGAAACCTTCACAACAACCCTGTGAGGTATATACCTCTTATATCCTTTCACAACAGAAATACATTCAGAGTGGTTCTAGAACTTGCTTAGCACCTAGCATGCAAGTGACAGAGCTAAGAAGTGCCTATGTATACTTCTGAGCAACCTGAAAGGGAACACAGACAAAAGTTAATCACATTGAACAGTGAGATCATGGGTGCTTTCCTGATGACTTCTGGTAGTTTTTCTTAATGTTGTTATAATAACATTAAAGCAATTTCTTTTGACTGTAAATGAAGAAGGAATTAGTTTGATGGATTCCTAGATGTACCCCCCCTTCCATAACCATTAATGTGATCTGAAAGTTTAACAAATTTAAGTATTAGGATTAAAAGTTTCGAAAGGCGATTGCTATAATTTTTCAAGTAATTTTTTAAAAGATAAAATAATAGGGGCACCTGGGTGGCTCAGCCTGTTAAGCGTCGGAAATCAGCTCAGGTCATGGTCTCAAGGTTGGTGCGTTTGAGCCCCACATCAGACTTTGCGTTGACAGTGCAGAGCCTGCTTCAGATCCTCTGTCTCCCTCTCTGCCCCTCTGCCTGCGTGTTCTCTCTCTCTCCCTCTCTCTCAAAAATGAACATAAAATAAAATAAAATTATTAAAGCAAGATTTTTAAAACATTATACAGAAAGATCTTGAAATGTAAAAACAGCAATAATTTAACTCTATATCAACTTTTTACAAGTCAGGGAATGAAAATATCTGGACAGTTCCCTGAGAAGCAGCCAGAGGCCAGGGATCTTGGTTCAGACAGCTGAGCCCCTGAAGGGATTTATGTGCCTTGCCAACAGGGCAGGAGAGAATCTGGATGTTAGTGTTCCCAGAGGGAAACGAGTTTGCAAAGTGAAGCTTCTAGAGGAGGTGACTTTGTCAGAGTCTGCATTGTTGAGTCACAGGCATTTCTATAGGAGCTGACAGGGCAGATGAGCAAGCAGGCCAGGATTCAGCAAGTTCAGTACCCCACAGGCAAACAGAGCAGGTGTCAGTCCCTGTGCCCCCAAACAAACCAGTCCCAAGAAGGAAAGACTATGGTTGGTGCTGCAAGGTTGATATCAGCTAATATGTTTATACCACACAGCCCAATGTTCACATCACATTCTAAAGGCAAACAATACAGTTTTATATAATGGGGACAATAAAGACTACAAAGGTTTATGCTCTGACTAGAAAATGCAACTGAACCCTGTTTACTCTCGTATCTGTGAAAGAGCTGATTCCTTTAAGCTGCTTCTCTCTCAAATTCTGTGTCTCAGGTATGTAAATCATGTTTAACAAATAAGCCTAAAGTATGGAAAGCAATAGTCTTATTTAGATCTCAGAGTCTCTGAAAACCTTGTGCCAATTCACATGTCCAACACAAGAAATGGATATAAACAAAACTTGAAATCTATTCATTTATTTTTGGCTCTAAATCCACTTCCCTGGTCTTGAGAAGAGTTGCACTGATATTAGATTTGTAGATCTGAATTTATATGCAATGTGAAATTTAAAAAAACCTGCTACTTTGAAAATTGACCTAACCTTCTTAATTTGAAAATTGACCTAAAATCACAGGGAATAAACACCTTCTTTATTGTGGCTAATACAACAGTAAAAGACTAAACTCTCTTCTGCCTGTTTTCTTGCATCCAGTCAAAAACAACTAGCTGGCACCAAAAAGCAGCCATTTCCTCCAGGTCTCTGCCTGACCAGGTTGTGCCTCGTTAGTGGACTACAGGAAACCCTTCAGGAATCCATGACTGACTACTTGAAGCAACTGCCCAGGAAAAAGTGGGGGCCTTTTCTCTTTTACACATTGCCAACGGCCTGGAAATTAGATCTTTGAAACCCTTCTTATGTGTAAAACGATGGATTCTTGGAGGGTTTCCTGAGGCCCGCTAATGGCTTCTCATTTAGGTAATAAGGGCTGTGATTGTGACAGCCTTCTGAGCTAAAACAAAAAACAAAACAAAACAAAACAAAACAAAAACAAACAAACAAACAAACAAACAAAACCCCGCATACACACACAAAACCACATCAGGTCACTTTGGGTCTTCCCTCCTCTAAACACCCTATAGACTTGCCCTAGAATACTAAATGTTTCCCAGCTTCCTGATGCACACGCAGTAAGGCCCAGCGAAGCTGACTACCAACAATATACACACCAACCTGGAGGACGTTATGCCTAATGAAAGAAACCAGACACAAAAGGACACATACTATAGATTCCACTTACTAGAGCAAGGTCATAGAGACAGAGAGTCAAATGGTGGTTACTGAGATGCGGAGTTAATGTTTAATAGAGACACAGAGTTTGGGAGGATGAAAAAGTTCTGGGGATGGACAGTGGTGGTGGCCGCACAACAATGTGGATGTGCTCAATGTAACTGAGCTATACACATAACAATGGTTAGAATGGTAACTTCTGTGTTATACATATTTTGTCACGGTAATGTTTTTACAAGAGTGTAAACACCACCTGCGTTTCTTCTTACCTATGAACTTTGATTTATGCCCTCACACACCTTCTACTCCAGCCTATCTTCTCATTAGTCCTTGGAAAATCTGTTCGTTTCTGTCCCTGTGCCTTTGTCATACTCTCCTCTAGCCTGGAAACACCCTGTCATTTCCACATCTCCAAATGCAGCTTAAATTTCTCCTTCTGTTTTTCCCCAGAGTACTTCCTGTTTAAACTTCTGATATGGGTAATCATGCAGTTTCTTATTATTTCATCATTTCATACTCAGATCTTGTCCTGTTCTCTCTCCCCCCACAGTCCCTAAGTTCCCTCATGCTAGGGACTGGGTCCCACATAGTAGAGAACGTTGAGGCACAGAGTAGATCTCAAAGGTGTGATGAATGATTAAATGGTGGGTGGAGAAGAGAAAACTGAAGAAAGGTGTCCTATGGGTTCCATCTTCTTCCAAGATGGGAAATCTATGAGGAGTCTGAGGCTCAAGCTCCTGAAGGAAACTGGCTTGGCAAGGGCTCCAACACTAAGCCATTTAGGTTCCAAGATTTGGGGCGGAGGGACGCTCCCGTGTGCAGCTGCAGTCACAGAGTGCATTTGGTCCTTGCGCCAGCTTACCTCCAGCGCCAAGACTCGCCGATCTCCTCCAGCAAGCTCTCATCCAGCCATCATATGCTCCAAGGCACGGCCGCCACGACAGTAACTTAGCCTCACAAGCTATCAAACTCACTCAACGACAGCAAAACCGCAGCCTCGGGAAGGCCACCAAGCCTTCCACAGGCACACAGGGCGCTTGCGCTCCACTCTGCAGCTGCAGCCACAGCCGCCTCCCGAGCTGCTCCTGGGCCCGCAGCCGCGTTTCCGCAGTTGCTGCCTCTCAGACGTACACTCCTAAGATCGCGCTTTTAGCCATCTCTAGCTTCCAGGACAGACGGAGGCGGTCCCGCCCTCCCGAACGATCTTGGGAGTTGTAGTCCGCAGCCCAGACGCAGGCGGGGTCGACATGAGCACCGCCCCTCCACAGGTGGCTAGCCTGGAGGCCACAACCTTGGCAGCTGCGTCAGCTGCAAGGTCCTTGAGGACGAGAATCTCGGGGATGAGCTAGTGCCCAGCCGTCTGGCGGCTCCTTCAGCCCAGCTGCCTGCAAACACACCTGCAGCCATGGGTGTCCTGGCAGGAAAGGCACCAGTGTGGTTACAGGACAGGCACTTGGTGCTCCAGCAGACTGCAGGGGACAGAGTGAGGTCCTGAAGATTAATTCTGAGTGCCTTTTGTGGGCGAGGCACTAGCCCAGTAGGGAGGCACTAGCCCAGGCTCAGGAGAACAGAGAACCCAGACGGGCACAGGCCGCACCCTTGGGGAGTTCAGCAATTACAGGGCAGTGAGTCTAGGTGCAAGGGTGCAGGAAACTACTGAAAAGGGTAGCCAACCCTTAGCCTACAGTAACAGTAGAGGTGGGGCCCAGTAGGTAACTTTCAGCCAGAAAAATGCCTGAGATACCCAGATCTCACCTCCGCAGAGCCCAATTCGATTCTGGGTCTGTGGGCCACCTTCATGTATCAAAGCACTACTATAAGGAACAACACAATTTAGCCAGACAAAGGTGAAGGACTGTAAGGGTTAAATTGTAGTGTAAGGCTAACGCTTAGCCTGAAAAATAACAACTTTGTTCTGACACTGAAGGTCAAAAGATAACAGCCTTGCTTTTACTCTTGTAAATCATACTTCATACTCTTGTGAATCAGGCTTTACCAATGAAGGAAACAAAAGCTCAAAAAAAGAGCATCAGAGACAAGGCCAAGGAGATCCACTGGTTGCAACTTAGCGGCAGAAAGTCTAAAATAATCACCTCATTCAATAACTGTTTCTAACTCAACTGGGAACTGTTTCTCTGTTCTGTTCCCAGATAATGATAAAACAATGTGATCGGCTTTAAAAACTCTGTACCCCGGCTGTTTGGAGCCACACTCTTATCAAGAGTGTTGGTCCCGATCAGTCGGCCTTGCCTCTCATTGTAATAGACTTTGTTGTGACTGTCACTGCTGCCCGTAGCATTCTGTTTCAGGAGTCGTGTGGATGCAACAGGACAAATACCAGTTACATCAATAATCTCCTTCAACAACCCTAAACATTATCCAATCTACCTTCAAACTATTTTCAAAATTGTTTACTTTCCTCCACTTCTTTACCTACCACCATAGTCCAACCGAGTGGCCTACAAAAATGGGGTTCATGTGCCCCTGGGGATGTGCACGCTTTCCAAGGGTTGGGTGGGTGAGGCTATCTTTAATTTCCACATTCAGGTGCTTAAGAGCCTGACACTTTGGTCATGCACTCTCTCCATCTCCACAATCACATTTCGTGTACTTACTTTACAAAGGAAAGCATACTCATTATTCATCCTCAAATACTTATACTGACAACTGAACTATACAATCCCAGGAGTTAAAAACTCCAGTGGGTTGGCAAAATAAAGGAACACCACCAGTCATTAGTTTGGAAAAACCTTCCATCAGTGAGTTAATGAAAGCATCAAGAAATTCCTTAAGACTTGAATTTTCCTACCGTACACACACTAATTTCTGCTGGAAATGAGGCATGGTTCAAAAACATCAGTATTTTAGCCTGTGTTGAGATATTACGATTTCAGATATATTGTATGCTAGAGCATGGGAGTGATTTGACATCTAATGTGCCATAATATTATTACTTAATTTATATTTTCTTAAATACAGACTTTTATTTTTCCCCATAACAATTATTTTGCCAGTTATTCTTGAAACTTTTGCCTAGAACATGTAAATAGCTAGGGAAAACTACAATCAAATAACTGAATCAGGTTAGAATAATCATCATTTTGTGATTATCTGGACAATATTTAATTTAATTTAATTTAATTTAATTTAATTTAATTTAATTTAATTTTACTTTATTGTTTTACATCTGGAATATTTTCTAATGCTACCAACATTCAAGATGCACTGAATAATATCAACAAATAAAAAGTTTACAAGATTTTGAGATAAATTAACTTTGTAAAATAGTTAAAAACTATTTTTACCAAATTGAATCGAGAAGTGTTCCAATTATCATTACCTATTTCACTGACAAAATGTTTTATGTTTTCCACCTCCTTTTATAAAACAAAAGGCCAGCTAACAGACTGATTAAATTTTAACAGTATATCCATTTCTCTTTTTTTTTTAATGAAATTTATTGTCAAATTGGTTTCCATACAACACCCAGTGCTCATCCCAACAGGTGCCCTCCTCAATGCCCATCACCCACTTTCCCCTTCCATTTCTCTTTCTTAATGACATGAGGAAAGGTTGCCCATAATGCCTAATATAATTAATGAAATTATTTCGGAGATTCACATGACTGTGATTTATTTATTCCCAAAGGACAACACTAGCATGAAAAACACACAAGGATGCATGTCATGCTTTCCGTTATAATGCCTTATTTGATAACATAAAATTTTAGTTACACGGGTGCCTGGGTGGCTCAGTATGTTAAGCGTCCAACTCTTGATTTTGCCTGGGGTCATGATCTCACAGTTGGTGAGTTTGAGCCTCATGTCAGGCTCTGCGCTGCCAGTGTGCAACCTCCTTGGGATTCTATCTCTCCCTCTCTCTCTCTGCCCCTTCCCCGCTTGCTCTCTCCCTCAGGATAAATAAATAAACTTAAAAATTTTAGTTATAGTTCACATAGGTTTATCATACACTAGGTGATGAGAAACAGCCTTATTACCCAGTTTTACAAGTGATTATAAAATGGATAAAGTCTGTTACCTCTGTAGTGTTTAAATCTCGATATTGAAGACTCTAGTAATATCTATATTCAAAGAAGTATCCTATCATGTATTTCTTAGTGGTTTAAAAGATGTTCTTCCAAAACTGAGGGTTGATGGGGGGTGGGTGGGAGGGGAGGGTGGGTGGTGGGTATTGAGGAGGGCACCTGTTGGGATGAGCACTGGGTGTTGTATGGAAACCAATTTTTTTTCAATATATGAAGTTTATTGTCAAATTGGTTTCCATACAACACCCAGTGCTCATCCCAAAAGGTGCCCTCCTCAATACCCACCACCCACCCTCCCCTCCCTCCCACCCCCCATCAACCCTCAGTTTGTTCTCAGTTTTTAAGAGTCTCTTATGCTTTGGCTCTCTTCCACTCTAACCTCTTTTTTTTTTCCTTCCCCTCCCCCATGGGTTTCCAATTTGACAATAAATTTCATATATTGAAAAATAAATAAATAAATAATAAAAGATGTGTTTCCAAATGCATATTAATGCAATTATTCAAATTGCCTAAAAAAAGTCAGACTGTTCTGACAGAAATTAAGGCTGACTTGCCTCATTGGTGTGACAATGATGAGGGCTTTCCCCAACAAAGTTCCATGGCATATATTTCCCATATATTGAATGAGCTAGATCTGCAACTTTAAAGTTTCAGCAACAATATGTGGAAAATATGCATAAGGTAAGAACATTTTTATCAAGAATTAATTATTGTCAAAACTGTATTTAAGTTAATTTTCAGTGTGCCCAGACTTTTCTGAGCAAATCAGATGAAACAGAAATTTGTTTTCTTTTTTTTTTCTTTTTTAAAATGTTTATTTATTTACTTTGAGAGAGACAGAGAGAGCACTATGCGTGTGTGGGGTTGGGAGTGGGGTGGCAGAGGGACAGAGAGAATCCCAAGCAGGCTCCCTGCTGGCGGCCCAGAGCCCTATCCCACAAACCGAACTGTGAGATCATGACCTGAGCCTAAATCAAGAGCCGGTCAACAAGCGACCGAGCCACCCAGGGACCCCTCCTTCTTTTTTTTATTTAAAGTTTATATTTATTTTGAGAGAGAGAGAGAGAGAGAGAGAGAGAGAGCGCACACGTGAGCAGGGAAGGGGCAGAGAGAGAGAGCGAGAGAGAGACAGAATCCCAAGCAGGCTCCACACTGTCAGCGCAGAGCCCAACTTGGGGCTCGAACCGACAAACTTTGAGATCGTGACCCAAGCTGAAATCGAGAGTCAGATGCTTAACCGTCTGAGCCACCCAGGCACCGCGAAACAGAGTAGTTCTAAGTAAAAAGAGTAAGAGAATTTATAGCCGTGTCTTTGCAAGGGCTTTTTGGTATGTCTCAGAAATTGTGAAACAAAGGACTGTAATGAGTGGAGGACCAATCCTTTTGCAGGCCAGGTGGTTTCCAAAGGGACTTACTTGAGTTGTCAGCTGATTGATAGGTCCTTAACTGATGATGAGAGATTGTTGTGCGATTGTTGGCTGACCTCACCTCATGGAAGGAATTCAAAGAATGAGATCACATAGCACATTCAATCTTTTTTTGCTCCCATCCTCTTTTTTTTTTCTTTTCTGATTTTGGGGTTTTTTTTTTTTTTAATGGAGAATAATTGACATACAATATTATATCAGTTTCAGGTGTACAACATAGTGATTTGACACTTGTATACATTACAAAATGGTCACCACACTAAGTCTAGTTACCATCTGTCACCATACAAAGTCGTTACGATATCATTCACTATATTCCCTATGCTGTACATTAAGTCCCCGTTGTCTTATTTATTTTATAACTGGAAGTTTGTACCTCTTCACCTATTTCATCCATACTCCCTTCACTCCCCTCCCCTCTGGCAACCATCAGTTTGTCCTCTGCATCTATGAGTCTGTTTCTATTTTGTTTTGTTGGTTTTGTTTTGTTTTGTATTTTTAGATTCCACATGTAAGTGAAGTCATACGCTATTCATCTTTCCCTGTATGACTTATCTCACTTAGCATGATACCCTCTAGGTCCATCCATGTTGTCACAAACGGCAAGATGTCCTTTCTTTGTGTGGCTGAGTAACATTTCATTACCATATCTTCTTTATCCATTTATCTATCGATGGGCACTTAGGTGGCTTCCATATCTTGGCTATTGTAAATAAAGCTCTGATGAACATATGCCTTTTTGAATTTGTGTATTTATTTCTTATGTTTTGATTAATGCCCAGAAGTGGAATTGCTGGGTCATGTGGTATTTCTATTATTATTTTTTTTTTTTTTGAGGAAACTCCATACTGTTTTCCATAGTGGCTGCACCAATTTGCATTCCCACCAACAGTGCGCAAGGGTATTAAAAATAGAACTACCATATGATGCAATAATTCCACTACTGGGTGTTTACCCAAGGAAAAAGAAGAAACTAATTTGAAAAGATATGTGTGCCCCTATGTTTATTGCAGCATTATTTACAATAGCCAAGATATGGAGGCAACCTAAGTATCCATTGATAGACGAATGAATAAGGAAGATGTAGTGTGTGTGTGTGTGTGTGTGTGTGTGTGTGTATCTGCATATTAACACAATTATTCACACACACACACACACACACACACACACACATATACACAATGGAATATTACACACCCATAAAAAGGATGAGAGCGTGCCATTTGTGACAACATGGATGGACCTAGAGGGTATTATGTTAAGTGAAATAAGTCAGGCTGAGAAACACAAACACCACATGGATTTCACTCACATGTGGAATCTAAACAGCAAAACAGGGGCACCTGGGTGGCTCAGTCAGTTAAGCGTCTGACTTCGGCTCAGGTCATGATCTCGCGGTCCGTGAGTTCGAGCCCCGCGTCGGGCTCTGTGCTGATGGCTCAGAGCCTGGAGCCTGCTTCAGATTCTGTCTCTCTCTCTCTCTCTGACCCTCCCCCATTCATGCTCTGTCTCTCTCTGTCTCAAAAATAAATAAACATTAAAAAAAATTTTAAAAATAAAATAAAAAACCAAACCAAACAAACAAACAAACAAACAAACAAAAATCAGAATCAGACCTGCAAATACGGAGCACAAACTGATGGTTGCCAGAGGGGAGGGAGGCGGGGGTATAGGCAAAACGGGTGAAGGCAAGTGGGAGATACCGGCTTCCGGTTGTGGAATGAGTAAGTCGTGGGAATAAACGGCACAGCATGGGGTAGATACTCAATGAGATTGTAATAGTATTGTATGGTGGTAGATGGTAGCTATACTTGTGGTGACTATAGCGTAAAGGATAGAGTTGAGTCACCATGTTGTACACCTGAAAGTAATGTAACATTGTGTGTCAACTATACTTTAATTAAAAAAAATAAAAATAAAATAAAAGGTTTTCCCCAAAACTCCAAAGAAAACCTACAACTCCCCCCAAAACAAACAAACAAAAAATCAAACCACACAGAAAAACAGTGCACGAGGCTTCCCTTTCCCCCACATCCTCTCAGACACAGGTTATTTCTTGTCTTTTTGACAGTAATCATTCTGACAGGTGTGAGGTGTTACCTCATTGTGGTTTTGATTTGCATTTCCCTGACAGTTATTTATGTTGAACATCTTTTTGTGTGCCTGTTGGCCACCTATATCTCTTCTTTGGAAAAAAATGTCTACTCGGGACCTCTGCCCATTTTTTAATCAGACTGGTGGTGGGTTTTTGTGTTTGTTTGTTTGTTTGTTTGTTTTGTTTTGTTTGTTTGTTGGATATTGAGTTTTATGGCTTCTTTATATATTTTGGATGTTAACCCCTTATTGGGTATATCAGTTGTAAATATCTTCTCCCCTTCAGTAGGTTGTCTTTTTGTTCTGTTGATGGTTTCCTGTGCTGTGCAAAAGTTTTTTAGTCTGACGTAGTCCAACTTGGTTTTTTGTTGTTGTTGTTGTTGTTGTTGTTGTTGTTGTTGTTGTCGTCCTCGTCTGAGGAGACAGATACAAAAAATCACTAAGACCAATGTCAAAGAGCTTACTGCCTGTTTTCTTCTAGGATTTTTATAGATTCAGGTCTTGCGTTGAAGTCTTCAATCAATTTTGAGTTTACTTTTGTATATGGTAAAAGAAAACGGTCCAGTTTCATTCTTTTGCATGTAGCTGTCCAGTTTTCCCAGCACCATTTATTGAAGAGACTGTCTTTTCTCCATTGTATATTCTTGTCTCCTTTGTTGTAGATTAATTGACCATACAAGTGTGGGTTTACTTATGGGCTCTCCATTCTGTTTTACTGATATATGTTTCTGTTTTTGTGCCAGTATCATACTGTTTTGATTCCTACAACTTTGCAGTATAACTTGAAATCTGGGAGCACAATACTTCCAGTTTTGTTCTTCTTTCTCAAGATTGCTTTGGCTATTTGGGATCTTTTGTAATTCCATACAAATTTTAGGATTCTTTGTTCTAGCTCTGTGAAAAATGACATTCATTGGTAGTTTTGATAGGGATTGCATTGAATCTTTAGATTGCTTTGGGTAGTTTGGACATTTTAAGAATATTAATTCTTCCAGTCCACGAGCATGGTGTATCTTTCCATTTATTTGAGTTGTCTTCAATTTCTTTTAGCAGTGTCTTATAGTTTTCAGAGTACAGGTCTTTCATATCCTTGGTTGACTTTATTCCTAGGTATTTTATTCTTTTTTTTTTTTTTTTTTTTTTTTGGTACAGTGGAATTTAGGATTGTTTTCTTAATTTCTTCTTCTGATAGTTCATTATTAGTGTATAGAAACACAACAGATTTCTGTATATTGGTTTTGTATCCTGCAGCTTTACTGAATTCATTTATTAGTCCCAATAGTTTTTGGTGGAGTCTTTGGGGTCTTCTATATACATATAGTATCATGTCATCTGTGAATAGTGACACTTCTACTTTTTCCTTTCCAATTTGGATGCCTTTTATTTCTTTTTGTTTTCTAACTGCGGTGGCTAGGCTCATCTGCTTCTTTAGATTAAAAAAAAAAATGGAAATAGCATTACAATTAAAGCAGAATCCTGCCCCATATTTGCACACATATTTGCATACTTCTCCATGAAAACATTAATTCATTTAAAAAAATCCCACCCACCTCTTCTAAAGACTCATTTCCAACCAAATTTTACTTTACATGTTGATTAATTATTTTTCAAAAGTTTTACTATCTTTGCTATTCTGAGCAACTGGGTGTCATGATCAACAATTGTGGTGATGAAAACTTAAAAAAATGTGGAGTCTTAGCACAGTGAATAAAAATCACAATGAATAAAATAGCATTTCAACTTGTTTATATATTTTTGTTGCAAAGAAACACCATAGGGTTCCACAAAAGATGTTGAGGATAAAAGATAGTTTACATTCAGATAAAACTATGTGAGGGAAGGGGGATGGAGATATAAGTCCGTGGAGATGAACTGTGGATGTCAATTTTCCAACTTAATGGAGAGTTTTTTGGTGTATTTTTAAACAGATGATGATGGGTGTCAAATTGCCAGGATATTTAGATTTCATTGGATACCATAAAAGTAGTGATGTTAAGGTTTTGTTCTAAAATGTCAACACTTACAATGTAGCAGAAATGACATATTTACTATTTGGACTTAGAGTGAGATGTTTTAGATGTCAACTTCCATGTGTGAGGGGATATACAGTTTCTCAGAATTGTTTGAGAGGGGTTGTGAGCAAACACCGACTACTTCCCATCTAAGCTGTTCTCCTCTGCTGGATAGGATTCTACAGTATCCCACTAACTGGTCTCTCAAAAGACCACCTTGCCCCATCCAAAACTTTCTCCGCACTGCGGCAAGAGTGATCTCTTAAGGTGCAAATCTGATCACATTAATCCCTTGCTTAGAAAATTTTCAACGACTTCCCATCTTCCCATTGTGCTTTGAAGTAGGGCTGAAATGCTTAACCCTGGTTTACACAGGCTGAGATTTATGATACCTGTCTGCCAACCATGATGATCTCAAACCAGCCTTTCACTCTTGCTCGACCTGCCATATTTCAGACCCTCTTAGGTAATATTGTCCCCACCACTGGACGTTTGAACATTGCTGTACCCTTGGCCTGGAATGCTCTTACCTTCTTCCTTCCACTAGGTATGCCCTACATGTCCTTCAGGTCCCAGCACCCTGCCATTTTCTTGGGAAAGACTCCCTTGACTTCCCAGACTAATTCATATCCCCCTTGAGAGTTCTCATATAGCATTGTGTACCTTTCTCTCATAGCACTAGTCATATTTGCCATCTTATATGTGTTAGCAGGTATGATACTTAAAGCATATCCACGAAGATTCAAGAGTGGTTTTTTTTTTTTTAGTTTTTATTTAAATTTTAGTTAACGTACAGTGCCATATTGGTTTCAGGAGTAGAATTCAATGATTCATCCCTTACATACAATACCCAGTGCTCATCACAACAAGTGCCCTCTTTAATACCCATCAACCACCTAGCCCACACCCCCCACACCCACTTCCCTCCATCAACCTTCAATTTGTTCCCTATCATTAAGAGTCTCTTGTGGTTTGCTTCCCTCTCTCCTCTTTCCCTCTCTTCCCATATGTTCATCTGTTTTGTTTCTTAAATTCCACATATGAGTGAAATCATATGGTATTTGTCTTTCTCTGATTGACTTATTTTTCTCAGCATAATACATTCTAGCTCCATCCACGTCATTGCAAGTGGCAAGATTTCATTCTTTTTGATGGCTGTATATATATGTATATATATATATATATATAGAGAGAGAGAGAGAGACAGAGACAGAGAGAGAGAGACAGAGAGAGAGAGAGACAGACACACGCACCCCACGTCTTCTTTATCCATTCATCAGTCGATGGACATTTGGGCTCTCTCCATAGTTTGGCTATTGTTGATAATGCTGCTATAAACACCGGGGTGCATGTACCCCTTTGAATCTGTATTTTTGTATCCTTTGGGTAAATACCTGGTAGGGAAATTGCTGGATCATAGGGTAGTTCTATTTTTAGTTTTTTGAGGAACCTCCATACTGTTCTCCAGAGTGGCTGCACCAGTGTGCATTCCCACCAACAGTGCAAGACGGTTCCCGTTTCTCTGCATCCTTGCTAACACCTGTTGTGTCTTGAGTTGTTAATTTTAGCCATTCTGACAAGTGTGAGGTGGTATCTCATCATGGTTTTCATTTGCATTTCCCTGATGATGAATGATGTTGAGCATCTTTTCATGTGTCTGTTAGCCATCTGGATGTCTTCTTTGAAAAGTGTCTACTCATGTCTTCTGCCCATTTCTTTACTGGGTTATTTGTTTTTTGGGGGTTGAGTTTGATAAGTTCTTTATAGAGTTTGGATACCAGCCCTTTATCAGATATGTCATTTGCAAATATCTTCTCCCATTCCATGGGTTGCCTTTTAGTTTTGTTGACTATTTCTTTTGCTATGCAGAAGCTTTTTATCTTAATGAAATCCCAAGAGTTCATTTTTTGCTTTTGTTTCCTTTGCCTCTGGTGACGTGTCTAGTAAGAAGTTGCTACGGCCAAGGTCAAAGAGGTTGCTGCCTGTGCCCTCCTCTAGGATTTCGATGGTTTCCTGTCTCACACTGAGCTCTTTCATCCGTTTTGAATTTAATTTTTTGTGTATGGTGTAAGAAAGTGGTCCAGTTTCATTCTTCTGCATGCCGCTGTCCAGTTTCCCCAACACCATTTGTTGAAGAAACTGTCTTTCTTGCATTGGATATTCTTTCCTGCTTTGTAGAAGATTAGTTGACCATATAGCTGTGGGTCCATTTCTGAGTTTTTTATTCTGTCCCATTGATCTAGGTGTCTGTTTTTGTGCCTGTACCATACTGTCCTGATGGACTGCAGCTTTGTAATATTGCTTGAAATCTGGAATCATGATGCTTCCAGTTTTGTTTTTCTTTTTCAGAATTGCTTTGGCTATTTGGGGTCTTTTGTGGTTCCATACAAATTTTAAGATTAAAAATGCTGGTGGTAGTTTGATAGGGATTGCATTAAATGTGTAGATTGTTTTGGGTAGCATAGACATTTAAACAATGTTTGTTCTTCCAATCCATGAGCATGGAATGTTTTTCCATTTCTTTGTCTCCTCTTCAATTTTGTTCATAAGTGTTCTATAGTTTTCAAAGTAAAGATCTTTTTACCTCTTTAGTTAGGTTTATTTCTAGGTATCTTTTTGTTTTTGGTGCAGTTGCCTAAAGTCAACAGAAGAAGGGAAATAATAAATATTAGAGCAGAAATAAATGATATAGAAACAAACAGACAAACAAAAATCAGGAGAACAGATCAATGAGACAAAGAGCTGGTTCTTTGAAAAGATTAATAAAATTGATAAACCTCTAGCCAGACTTATCAAAAAGAAAAGACAAAGGGCCTAAATAGATAAAATCACAAATGAAAGAAGAGAGATCACAACCAACACCACAGAAATATAATTATAAGTTAATACTATGAAAAATTATATGCCAACAAACTGGGCAATCTGGAAGAAATGGATAAATTCCTAGAAACTTACAAACTACCAAAACTGAAACAGAAAGAAGAAGAAAATTTGAACAGATCCACAGCCAGAAAAGAAATTGAATCAGTAGTAAAAAATCTCCCAACAAACAAAAGTCCTGGGCCAGACGGCTTCCCAGGGGAATTCTACCAGACATTTAAAGAAGAGTGAATACCTTTTCTTCTTCAACCATTCTAAAAGATAGACATGGAAGGAAAACTTCCAAACTCATTCTATGAAACCAGCACTACCTTTATTCCAAGACCAAAGACCCCACTAAAAGCGAGAATTACAGGCCAATATCCCTGATGAACGTGGATGCAAAAATTCTCAATAAAATTTGTAGCAAGTCGAATTCAACAGTACCTTAAAAGAATTATTCAACATGATCAAGTGGGATTTATTCCTGGGCTGCAGGGCTGGTTCAATATTCACAAATCAATCAATGTGACACACCACATTAATAAAAGAAAAGAGAAGAACCATGTGATCCTGTCAATAGATGCAGGAAGAGCATTTGACAAAATACAGCATCCATTATTGATAAAAACCCTCAAGAACATAGGGATAGAAGGAACATGTCTCAACATCATAAAGGCCATATAAGAAAGACCCACAGCTAGTATCATCTTCAATGGGGAAAAACCGAGAGCCTTTCCCCTATGGTCAGGAACAAAACAAGGATGTCCACGTTCACCACTGTTATTTAACATAGTACTAGAAGTCTTAACCTCAGCAGACACCAAAAGGAAATATAAGGCATCCAAATCGGCAAGGAAGAAGTCAAACTTTCACCATTCGCAGACAACATGACACTCTATGTAGAAAACCCAAAAGACTCCACCAAAAAAATTGCTAGAACTAATACATGAATTCAGCAAAGTTGCAGGATATAAAATCAATGTGCAGAAATCTGTTGCGTTTCTATACACCAATAACGAAGCAGCAGAAAGAGGAGTGATTTTTAAAAAATTCAAAATTACAGTTCCTCCACATGCATTCCCAAGCCATCCACTCAATTCCTTTTGAATGACAGAACAGCTCTTTGGCCTCCGTTCATTCCTTCCTACACTACAGTTTATGGGTCACTCTCCATGCTCTGAGTTCTCCTCACTTGATGAGTCTTGACACTAAAAAAGGACACTTTTCTGTTTCATGCACCTGGCTGCGACATCCAAGAGTCATAGTTTTCAAGAGGATGGTCTTTGTCAGGCCCCATAGAAGAAAGAAAAGGAGGAGGAGGAGGAGGAGGAGGAGGAGGAGGAGGAGTGGGAGGAGGAGGAGGAGGAGAAAAAGGAGGAGAAGAAGAAGGAGAAAGAGAAGAAGCGGGAGGGGATGGAGCGAGGGAGGGAAGGGGAGAAGGAAGAGGAGGAGGAGAATGAGGCCAAGAGTTATACCCTTTATTCTCTCTGGACGTTTCTTGTTGCACTGACTGCCCGGATCCCTGAACTCTAGAGCCATACTTGACTTGAAACAAGCACTCAGTGAATACTGGTTGATCCTTTGCAGCTCTGTACTATCCATTCCTGGAAGGGAATGTGCACAAAGAGCTTTTTCTGCCACCTGAATGGATGCCAGGACACTGGGGTAGGGGTGGGGTGAGTCCCCTTGATGGATATGACAGAGTTTATTCCTCAACGTTTGCATGGGGAATAATTTCTTTATGGTCTGTGGTCACCCCTTAGATTATGCACTGAGTTAGGGCAGGGTCTACTTCTGCTCTGATGTGCAGGCGGAGGCTCAGCACATACTATAATGAGTGGAATATAGAGGGTACAGCTCAACTCCTTGTTGGATAAATTAAAGAAGTTCCTCATTTTGTCTGGGGAAGGCCCTCGGAGCTCCCCCAAGTTCACCAGGATGGAATTTCCTTCCCCGTGGGGGAGAAGGAGGGAAGGAAAAGATAAAACATATCTTTCCTTCCCAAGGGAAGGGATCCCCTGTACACCTGGCCCTTGGAGGCTAAAGGAACACTTGCATTTGGAGAAGGCTGGAGGTTAGTTACGAGAGAGGCAGCCCAGGAAGGAGGGCCATAGACAAGTAAGCAAAGGCTTCAGGGCTCACTGAGGTCCTGTTGGGTTGGATTGGGCTGGTCTGGCTCCTGAGGGAGAACGTGGACTCGGTCACCCGGGTCAAGGCATTATAGGGCAGGACGCACCCTTATTCCAGGCACAGAGGTGGCAGGTCAGGAGAGACAGACTTGTGCTCCTTTCAAGGGCTTCGTTCCTAGGAGGTGGCAATGGCAATGGCTAGGCTCTGAGGAGGCAGGGCTGGGAGAGGAGCCTGCACATTACAGAGGCACCGTACTCACCATGGCAGGGAACACAATGTCACCTCAGGAGAATGCCAGAACTTGGAATCTTCCAAAACACTACCACATACACTCTCTCAGGGGATTCTCACAGCCTCCCAGTGAGACAGGCAGATGACTCCGATTGACAGATGAGGAAATAGGGGTTCTCCAGGGAAGTGCGACTTTCCCAGGCAAACACAAGGGAACCCAGGTATCTTAGTTATCTCAGGCCACTGTAAGGAAATACCACAGACTGGGCAGCTTAAACAACAGACCTTGATTTTCTCATAGTTCTGGAGGCTGGAAGTCTGAGATCAGGGTGCCAATGTGGTTGGTTTCTGCTGAGAGCTCTCTTCCCAACCTGTAGGTGGCTTCCATCTCTTTGTGTGCTCACAGGACCTCTTCTTTGTGCATTTGGAGATGGGGGAGAGGGGAGAAAGAGAGACAGTGAGAGAGAGAGAGAGAGACAGAGACAGAGACAGACAGAGCACTACCTGGCATCTCTTCTCAGAAGGACACTACTCCTTATCGGATCAGGGCCTTATGATCTCATTTAACCTTAATTGCCTCCTTATAGGCCTTATCTCCCAATACAGTCATTGGGATTTAGGGCCCTGGCATACAAACATATGTACGTACATTCATACAAACACTGGGGAGACAAAATTCAGTCCATAGCACCAGGTGCTCTGTAACAGAGCCTTAAAGAACATGGTTCATTTTATTACTGCTGCCTCTACTCAAAGTGTACACAGTTTGATGCATTTTGAAAATTGCATCCACCCAGTGACTGACCCAGCCCTTTGTCAAGCTACAGAACATTTCTGTCTTCCCAGGAAGTACCTCTGACTGCCTTGCCAGTTGCTCCTGCCTCCCTGGAGGCAACCGCCCTCAGAATGTCCTGTGCCACAGATCCTTTTTGCCTCCTCTTGCATTCTGTATCAGTGGAATCATACGGTGTCACACTCTGGCATCTATCCTCTCTCACTTGGCATATTGTCTGTGAGACACACCTATGGGGTTGTGAGGGTCAGGGGCCCACTGGTTTTTACTGCTGGGTGGGATCGCCACAGGGTAGGGATTCACAGCAAGCCCCTTATCCCTTCTCCTGCTGATGGGCATTTGGGTTGGCTCCAGTGTGGGGCTATTATGATGAAAGCTGATGGGAACATTGTTGAGTGAGTCTCCTTCTTTATGTTCCATTCTCCTAGGTAAATAAGTAGGAGAGCCAGGGCTGGGTCTCAAGGTAGCTGGATGATTTGTTGAAAATGACTGCATGCACATATTTAAAGCTGTTCTGACAATTCACACTCCTATCACCAATTCTCAACATGAGAACCATCCTAACCCCGACCCAAGGCAGAGAGAGGCTGGCAACCACTCGAGGCTGGCCACACCCCGAGTCCCACATTTGTACTGAGCCTGCTGCCACCCAGCTCCCCCAGAGGGACTTCCATGAGTTACAGAGTGTGCCGTAGGCAACCGGGTCTGTGAAGGACCGAAGGAGGACATGCTGACACTTATCCAGCCCAGCAGTACCCTGAGTCGGGGAAGCATGAGTGCCACGTTGAGGTGATGCTCCAAAGCGCCGTGTGAACCCAAAAGGAGCCACCTGCACTTTTGAGGTTTCAGTGGGCAGGTGGACACAGAGGGGGCTGGCAGCCAGGAAGAAGCTGAGAAAGTACTGTCCCCCAGGTAGGAGCAGCCAGCAAGGAGATGGGGGGTTCAAAAAGGGAGGAGAGGGCCCGCCTGGCTGCCCAAGAGCCTGTGGAGGGCTTGGGGCAGGACAGGGAGCCCCCAGAGGCTAGGAGCAAGAGCCGGGTGTGTGAGGAAAGGGGGTGGTGGAGGAAGACGGCTGTTGAGCAGCCAGAGAAGTCTTCGGCTGGCTGGGACCTGGTCTGAAGCCACAGTTTAGGAAGTGTGGATGGGCACTGCCTGGTAAGAAGGTAGGAGGGAACTTCAGGCTCTCCCTGGAGGAGACAGGAGGGGCCCGTTTGGCTGTGCAGGGCTTGGGCCCTTGGCGTTTGTGGTGCAAAGCAGAGAAGCTCTTCCTGGGTTGTGAGCAGACAACACTCTCACTCAACCTGTGGAGGTTAAGGGACACACCTGAGGTCAAGTGAAGCAGCCAAGTGAAGGGAAGCACCGAGACCTCCCTCTGCTGCCATGCCCATGTTCTATGTGCTCAGCTAGGCTGGCCATCCCTTGGACTTTATTCCCAACAGCCACTACTAGAGGAAGTATGTTATGGGAGCGTCCAGTCACCTAGTGGCCCGGGCCCTCTGTGAGTCTTGATGGAAGCATCTCTGCGCCACCCAAAGTGAAGTGTTTCTGTGCTTATTTCTCCACGTGGTTAACATCTACTGGGTGCCGGCTCTGTGCAGGGCCCAGTACTGGAAATCAGGGGGACCAAGCCAAAAGATGGAAGACCCTGGGAGCTGGGCCAAGCAGGTGGCACAATTACAATTCCTTTACCTCTACCAGGGAGCCCAGCTGCCCACAGGGCCTGGGTGGCAGTGGGGGTAGGAGGAAGAGGGCAGAGTGTATATCTACCTGGGTGTCACACAGGCCTCTCAAATGCAAGCATGGCCACAAGAACTCATCCCCACCCCCGTCACCCCACTTCCCAACACCCTCTCTCACAAAAGGTGAGAGGAAAAGAAAGATAACTGTTGGTGTGATTCTCCATGTCAGAGAAGGACCCTCCCATCCTCTGGGCCCACACACAAGTGAAAAATATGGGACCCTGCTTGAGCCCTCCCTGTGCCTTCTCCCTCCCTAGAGATTGTATCTTCTCCCTTTCTCTTTAAACCCTCTGCCTGAAGAGACCGAGGCCATCACTGTCTGGTCTGGCCAACCGCAGAAAACCCCGTCTGCTCCAGGCTTACCTCCCTGCTGCCCAGTTAACCACACAGCAGGTCTGATCCTTGCCACCCTCTCACTTCAAACCCATCAGGGCCCTCCACAGCCCTCAGGGTAAAGGTCCCAGGCCCGTGGCAGATGGCAGCAGGCTGACATATTCAGGTGCTTGCTCAAAACAAGGCACTGAGGGCCTCCTCTGGGCCAGGCTCTGGGATGAGGCCCTGGGATGAGAAACATGGGCAAGGCCCCTTCTCCTGGGGAGCTTGCCATCTGGGGAGGGAGACCCTGATGCCCCAAAGCAGAGACCCAAATCTCTGCTTTCTATCTATCATATGATGACATATAAATCAATGCTGCTAATGTAAATATGAATGGAGAGTATTCCAGGTTCCACTTTTGATGTGGGTGGCTGGGCAGAGGAGGCCTCTGGGAGGAGAGGGCATTTCTGCTGAGACTTGAATGAGGAAGAGGAGGAGGAGGAGGAGGAGGCCACCACCACAGGAAGTTCTTGGGGTGGGTTGTCCCACACAGAAGCAGAGGGAAGGCAGAGGCCACAGATGGGAAAGAGCTGGGTATGGTGCTCTGGGGCCAGCTGATAAGGCCAATGAATCAGGAGTTTGGTGAGAGGTGCTGGGGGTGGGTGGTATGGGAAGAAGAAGACCATAAGAGGAGGCCAGCTCCCGGGGGGGTGGGGGTGGGGCAAAAGGGGCTTTTGGCCAGGGAAGGGACTTTGGAGTTTCCTTAGTCTAAAGAGATGGGGAGCCACAGGGAGGACTTGTCACCGGGGAGGAGCATGGTCTGGTGCTGTTGCAGAGAGTTTGCCCTGGCTTCCCTGTGGGTGGGAGTGAAGTAGAAAGAGAGGCCAGAGTGGAGGCTGGGAGAGCAGGAGACCATGGAGACGTGGAGAGGGCCAGCAGTCATCGATTAAAGTGGATAAAATCCCACATTGGGTTAGATTGGGCGTAAGGAACAAAGGAGGGGGGAGAAAGAATCCTGGCATCTTTGCTGGAGCAACCAGGTGGAAGGTGGAGCCCTTGGGGGAATCCCGGGGAAGAAGCAAGTGTGTCGAGGAGGATGAAATGCTCTTGTTTGGACATCTTCATTCTGCAATTCCCATGGGGCATCCAAGCGTGCAGTTTGATGAGGACATGAGGAGCTCAGGGAAGGGGGTCCCACCCCACCCAGAGACAAAACATTTGGAGCCATCAGCGGGCAGATGGTCCCTCGGATGAGAGGACTTTGGGCGAGAATGGCGTTGGAGGCACCAAAGGTCCTGGGGCTGAGGCTGGGAGCCCACCTCCACCGCACTGAACTCAAGCAAAGGAGAAGGAGGAGGGAGTTCCAAGGATGGGCAGGCAGGGAGGGAGGAGATTAGCCCAAAGGTGGGGGCTTACAGAAGCTGAGAAAGGAAAAGGTTGTGAGAAGGAAGGAGGGTCAACTGTGCTGAGAGGTGGAGCAAAATGAGGGCTGAAAGGTGACAAAGGAAAAGTAGTCAAGGCATCACAGTCCAGCCCTAGCGGGGGGAGGGAGTAGTGGGCACCCCAAGGTAGAGCCAGACAGTCCTGGACTTGGAGTCAGCAGGTATGGAAGGAAGGAGAGTAGGAAGAGACGAGGCTGAAAACAGAGGGAAGGAATTGACAGTCGGTCTGCAGGCCAGCTGGCTGGCTGGGGACACGGGACCCATGTATGTTCCCACGGGAGCACCCTGTCTGAGGAAGGACCCCAGATAAATCATGGCAGAAACCAAGAAAGAGGACAATGTGGGGTGCGAGCCATGGCAGGGCTAACACCAAGGTTTGGTGGACAGAAATTCTCACTGTGGGTGTTTAGAGCAGCAGTTCACCTGTATTAGGAGAGCCTGTCTTGGCCCTCAGTGGGGAGAAGGGGAGGGGGTCCACACACGAGGCCGACTGGGAAAGCTGGTTTGTGACAGAACACTTGTGCTTCTTCATTTACCCAGCATTTACCACCTGACAGACAGGAAAGTCGGGAGAGTAAGACCATATGGGCCAGTCAAGCTCCCACTATGAGACCAACTCCAATGTGGCCTGTTTCTGGGCGATGGGTGAGTGTAGAAAAAAATGAGAGTGCCTTTGCCCTTGATGCTAGGAACTTTCTCCCAGTAACAGGCCAAGGAGGCTTCTCAGCAGTGGGGAGGAAATGAGCAAAGGAGATTCATAGAAGAGGAACTGGGAATGGCCAACACACTTGTGCAAGGATGCCCAACCTCACTGCCGACCAGGGAAATGCAAGGCACACAGTAATGAGGTAGCACTTCTCCCCATGGGAGTGGGCAAGTGGTCAAGGCTGGACAAGGCCAAAGGCTGCTCAGGCTGTGGGGGCACACAGGACCACACCTATGCTGCTGGTGGGAGTGAACACAGGTTCAGCCACTCATGGGAGATAACAGATTAGCAACACCTGGCCATGGCTTTGATGGGCACAGCCCAAGTCCCAGAAAAACCACTTCTTGGTGTACGTTCCAGAGCCTGTTGGGCCGACAGCGGCTAAGACAGGCATGCGTGGGGTGCTGGTGGCAGCAGTGTCTGTAACAGTCAAAGACTGGGAACAGTGTGAACGCCCATCCACAGGGTCATAGACAAATAAACCAGGGCTGTGATTCAACAAGGAGCATGAGTGAGCTGGACACTCAGGAAAACCTTGACCGGTATAGCTTGAGTGTGAAAGGCAAGTCACAGAAGAGGATGTCTGGCCAGACGCCAGGCAGGCAAGGAAAGAGAAGCCAACAACGCCGGGAGGTGTGACCCCAAGGGAACCTGTCTGCCATCTGACCGGTGGAGAGGCTGTCCACATGGCCCCAGACTCCCATGACAGGATGGGTGCAAGGTGGCGAGACCCAGAGGGGCTGGCACTCCATTTTGAGTTGTGGCAGCACTGCCTTGGTACAGTGACTAGCCTAGGTAGCAAAGGAAAGGGGAAGGATCTGTAGAAGAAGACTGACTCCGGGCCAGACAGAGGTCTCTGGGGAGGCACAACACCCATGCTGCTCTCAGGGGCCAAGAGGGCAGATGTCTCAGAGCTCATTAGGCTGGTGAGAGCACAGGGGGGCAGGGGACACATCCAGCGCTTCACGCCCAGCCCACTGGCTCTCCTGTACACACCCTCAGGTAGAGACCCCAGTTCTGTCCCTCCACTGATGCCCAGAGAAGGGGCAAGGACTTGCCCAAAGGACACATGGTAAGATACAGGCCCAAGGGGTTGAGCTCTAAGTAGCAGAAGCCCGTTCTTGGGATTGGGACATGAAGTGAGCAAAACAGGAAAGTCCTTGACACCCTCCTTGGGGCAGGGCCCTGGCACTGGGGCAGCGACGCATCTTGGCCCGTCGTGTGCCCACAGCGGCCACGGCCCCCGCGCGAGTATGGGGACTGCTGACCCCCGGTTGCGGTGGTGTGTGCGAGCGCTCATGTGCGCAGGTGGCATCTATTCCACGTAGTCGCACCTGGACGAAGTGCTTCTCGCCTAGCTGGGACAGGACCCGTTCTGGGTGGAGTGGAGGAGGGGCGGAAACAGGTGAAGGAGCCCCAGAACGCTCCCCCATCCCGCGCTCCACCCATGCCAGAATGCAGCGCTGGCGGGCGCATCTCGGGCCTGCCCAGCGGCTCTCTGGTGGGCACCCGGGGATATGGACCCCTCGCCAGGCTGACGCCCCGAGAGCATGTTCCGGGAGGGGCGGGCGGTGGGCAGGGTTGGGTCTAGGATGGGGGCACTGGCTCTCGGGTCCCCAGGGTCCCCACCTGTGCCAGCGCCCCCTCGGGGGCGGGGGAAGGAGCAGGTGACGTCACGCGCGGTCCCGGGGTGCCCGCGGCGGTGGCCACAGCCTGGCCGCGTGACCCGCGCGCGCCAATGGCCCGGCGGTCTCCGGGGCGACGCGGAGGGTCCGCGCTCCGCCGCCACTGCGCCCCCGCCCCGAGTCCGCACTGCAGAGAGTGGTGGCGAGCAGGCGCCGGCGCGCTAGCCCACGTGCCGCGCTGAGAGAGGGACAGGGAGAGGAAGAAGGAGAGGGAGTGAGAGGCAGCCAGGAAAAGAGGGGCGCACGACCCCGCTGCCGCTCGGCGCAGCCCCTGCGCCCCACCTGCTGGGACCTCGACGAGGAAGGACCCCGACCCAGAGGAAGGTAGGTACCAGAACCGGGGAGGGTGCGCTCAGCCCTCCGGGAGTCCCGCCCGCCCGCCCCAGTAGGACTGCGGCAGCCCGCGGGGGCGAGAGGGACGCGGTGGGGAGGGGGCCGTGGCCCCCGGCAGGCGGGTGGAAGGCGGGGCAGGGGTCTAGCCTGGGCTGCAAAGGCACCGCCCCGGGGGAGGAGGGTCACCTGGGGGGTGGGCGCAGAGGGGCGGGGGGCGGGGGGCGGGCCGCTTAACCTCGCTCTCGCCTCGTTTGTATTCACAGGCTGTGGAGACCTGGGCGGTTCTCTCTGAGTCCTAGACTCCCTCACTAATTCACCCCCCCCCCCACCCCCTCCACCCTGCCCAGTGTCACCCTGGTCCGCGCCGGGAACCGTTTCCTACGGCTGATATTAACCCCGCGCCGGCGGAAATTGCACGCGATGGCGGTGACGTTGCTGCGGGACTGGTGCAGGTGGATGGGCATCAGCGCTCGAAGGGGTCTGCTCATTCTGGGCATCCCGGAGGACTGTGATGAAGCCGAACTCCAAGAGTCTCTGGAGGCCGCCCTGTGGCCCATGGGTCACTTCACCGTGCTGGGCAAAGTGTTTCGAGAGGAGGATAATGCCACTGCAGCCCTGGTCGAGCTTGACCGGGAAGTTAACTATGCTTTGGTCCCCAGGGAAATCCCGGGCACCGGGGGTCCCTGGAACGTAGTCTTTGTGCCCCGTTGCTCAGGCGAGGAGTTTCTCAGTCGCGTGTTCCACTTCCTGGAGCAACAGGGGCAGACGGTGGAGAGTGTGGCTGGGGCCCTGGGGCTGGGACTGCGCCGGGTGTGCTGGCTCCGATCGGTCAGTCAGGCAGTCCAGCCCTGGGTGGAGACCATGCGGTACCAGCGCCTGGGCGTGTTTTCTGGGAGGGATCAGCCCGCCCCGGGGGAGGAGTCCTTTGAGGCCTGGCTAGACCACACCACAGACATGCTACATGTATGGCAGGGGGTCTCAGAAAGGGAGAAGAGGAGGCGGCTGATGGAAGGCCTTCGAGGGACGGCCCTGCAGCTCGTGCACGGGCTCCTGGCAGAGAACCCTGCCAGGACGGCTCAGGACTGCCTGGCGGCCCTGATCCAGGTGTTTGGAGACAACGAGTCGCAGGCAACCATCCGGGTGAAGTGTTTGACAGCTCAGCAAGAGTCAGGCGAGCGGCTCTCTGCTTTTGTGTTGCGGCTGGAAGTTTTGCTGCAGAAAGCCATTGAGAAGGGGGCCCTGGCCAGAGCCTCAGCTGACCATGTACGCCTGAGGCAGGTGCTCACCAGGGCCAACCTTACTGAGCCGCTGGATGAAGCGCTGAGGAAGTTGAGAATGGTTGGGAGGTCTCCAAGTTTCCTAGAGATGCTGGGGCTTGTTCGGGAGTCTGAGGCATGGGAGGCCAGTCTAGCCAGGAACGAGAGAGCCCAGGCAGAGGAAGGGGCTGGTGCCCGGGCCAATGCCCAGGCTGATGCCAGAGCCGGTGCTAAGGCGGAGGATGACAAGGTGGAGGAGAAGGAGCAGGAAGAGCGGGAGTCTGAGGAGGAGGACAGTGACGATCATGACGCTGTCCTTGCGGGCCTAGGTCAGGCAAGACCCTCAGAGGCCCCTGGGGGCCCCACCCCCGCCCAGATGGGCAGCGCTTCCAGGGAGGGCCCGGGAGGTCCTGGCTGTGAGCCAGAGGGCCTCGCCCAGGCAGGAGACCAGGAGACTGGGGAGCCCCTGGAGGAGGGGCTCAAGCCCATCCCAGAGGAGTTGGGAAATGAGGACGGGGCTGGGGAGATGAGCCCCCCCAAGTCCTCCTCGGGCAAATAGGCTCAGAAGGCCCAGAGGCCCCCTCTCCTCTCAGACAGCAGAGCTCTGGAGGCAGGGGGAGGCCACGCCAGGGCAGCAGCCTCACCCCACATGTGGAGCAGGGCCAAGGGAAGCACCCACCCAGCCCAAGCCAAGCTCCCGGGCACTCCACCACCCCCACGGGGACCTGATCACCACCATCAGCCCTTCCAACGGACCAGGATGACCATACTTGATGCAGAATGGGGCAGGGAGAGGTGCCCCCTCCCATGGCAGCTGAGGCAGCCCCAGCCCCAGCCCGAAACCCTGCCAGTTCAGGCAGCCAGCCTGGGAAGCACCCCTGAGTGGCTGGCCCTAGCCTAGGTGAGGGGCACCTGAAAATGTGTGCCACCCACACTGGCCTGGGAGATGTTAGGAGCCGTCTCAAGGGTGCCAGCCCCTCGGGCCGCCCAAGAGGGGGACCCTCATTCACTGACCCCTGGAGCACGTCGCTCCATGCTCTGGGAAGCCCACTTGTGTCTCTGTAGGCCCCTCAGTGACCCCCGTGTCAAGTGGCACCCCCCCTCCCCCGCTCCCCCTACACACACCCTAGTTACCATTCCCGTGCAGAGCCTTGAGGTGTGCAGGAGCCCGCAGCGGGTGTCCTGGCCTAACGAAGCAGCCTCCTCTCAGCCCGGGTGTGTGCCACGAGCTTCAGTGCGAGCCCAGGCTCTGCTCGCTGTCGTGCGGTGTCGTGAGCTCAGCCTCTGCTTCCTCGGTGTAGATTTAGGCCAACTGCTGCTTGTTCTTGTGGAGATGTATGTGTGTTCTTATCTGAGCAGCCGCCCCCACCCCACCCCAGAGACCTCTCGAGCCCAATCCCAGGAGATGGCGGGAAGGACAGAAGAGAGCATGGCTGGTGCTCACCCCGTGACCTCAGGAAGGAGGAACTGGACCAAGGACAGAGGTGGCCTGTGGGAGTCTCCACGGAAACCGTGCTGTGATGTGCCACTCTCTTGTTACTTGTGACTCAGTTTCTTCGGCTTGTCCAAGTGCCCCGTGCTGCGTTTTCCAGCATCCTGTGACTGTCCTGTGCAGGCCATAGGGCAGGGCCAGGCCCCAGCATGTCAGCCAGAGTGGAGAGTGCCCTAGAGTGAGGGGCCATGGCCAGCATCCATCATCTTGGCCAAGGGCCGATCGTGGGGCCCTCAGGAAGGGAGACTATGGCAGGAGGGCCACGGTGTTGGGGGAAACAGAGGCACCTCATTTGGGACCCCAAGAGGAGGGGGTCCGTGACCTATGGGCTGTAGTGGCCGTCAGACGTTCCTCTCTGTGTTGTCATTCCCTCTCTTCAATGGTTTCAGTAAATGTTTCTCTTCAATAAATTTCATTGAATGTTTCAGCCGAGTCTTGCCTCTGCTGTGGGCAATTGAGGGAAGGGTCTACGGGGGTTGGGAGAGGGAGCCAGAGAAAAGATTCTTGTTCAGCACCCATGGGAGGCTTCTCCAGTGACAGGGTAGGGTAGGCACTTTGACAGGAAAAATAGGATGTGTTGAGGGCCATTGTTCTATTTTATAGGTGAACTATAAAGTTTTGGGGTTCCATTGGTCCTCATCTTGGGTTGGTCCTGTCACCTTTGCTTTTTGAAATGTGTGAGGTTTTTCATAGTTTTCTCCTTTACTAGGGGGAAGTGTACACTGGCATCCAGCTCCTGGGATTGAATATTGTTTCAGGTGCATGATGCATGGAGTAGGGCCACGCAACAAAGAACTGTCTTGTCCCAAAGGGTTATAACATCCTTGGTGAGAAAGCCAAATTAGACTGATGGGGTTTTAATTTTTTTATTTTCAGTTTTTGTTTCAATTCTGGTTAATTGACATACAGTGTTATGTTTGTTTCAGGTGTACAGTATAGTGATTCAACACTTCCATACATCACCCGATGCTCATCAGAAGGGCCCTCCTTAGTCCCCATCATCTGTTTGACTCATCACCCACCCACCTCCCCTCTGGTAACCATCAGTTTGTTCTCTATAAATAAGAGTTTGTTTCTTGGTTTCTCATGGAATACTACTCGGCAATCAAAAAGAACGCAATCTTGCCATTTGCAGCAATGTGGATGGAACTAGAATGGATTATGCTAATCAAAATAGGCAGAGAAAGACAAAAGTCATAGGATTTATCTCATATGTGGAGTTTAAGAAACACAACAGATGAACATAGGGGAAGGGAAGGAAAATAAGATAAGAACAGGGTGGCAACAATGGTGTGGTACTGGGGTATGTTCAGGGTTGCATCCAAGATAGGCTGTGTGACTGGAACTTAGCACAAGCTGTGGCTGGCTGAGGCACCTAGAAACCTCAGGGAGTCCCAGGAGTAATTAGGTTCAACTTTGAAGGGAGGGGAATGGGCATCCGGTAGTACCTGAGGCTCCAGAATCTGTGGAAGGGCTGCATGGCTCAGGGCATCCACAGGCTCAGAGAGTTCATGTGTGTAATCCCAGAACCAAACAGTCACGGAATGGACTGGTCATGACGTTGGGTGCCCATACGAGGAGCTGCATGCTAGAGTCTGTGGTGAGGGGCTATCCCATGTATTTGTGATCAGTAACCGTAAGAGACTATTAAGTACAGAGAACAAACCCAAGGCTGATGAAGGGTAGGTGGATGGGGTTTGGGCTAAATGGGTGATGGTCATTAAGGAGGGAACTTGCTGGGATGAGTACTTGGTGTTATATGGAAGTGATGAATCACTGGGTTCTACTCCTGAAACCAAAACTACACGGTATATTAACTAACATGAATTTAAATAAATAAAATTTAAAAAAGAGTCTGCTTCTTGATTTCTCTCTATATTTTTCCCCCTTTGTTCATTTTGTTTCTTAAATTCTATATATGTATGAAATTATATGGTATTTGTCTTTTCTGACAGACTTATTTCACTTAAAATAATACTCTCTAGCTAGAACCATGTTGTTGCAAATGGCAAGATTTCATCCTTTTTATGGTTAAATATTATTCCAGGGTGTATGGATGTGCGTGTGTGTGTGTGCGTGTGTGTGTGCGCGTGTGCGTGTGTGCGTGTGCATGTGTGTATATGAGAAGCTTCGTAGCTGGTGTGAGGGAGACAAGAGAGAGAGAGGAGAGAGAGAGAGCACCATTGGCTGAGTTATGATCATGTGACGTTCGGTGTCACATACTAGTATTGCCAGACATAGCTCATTTATCAAGTTACAATTTATTAGAAATGTTTGCTTGTCTGGTGGAACACCTGAAGAACAAATTACTTGCAATCCAGGTTTTGATACACAAACACACACACACACACACACACACACATCACATCACATCTTCTTAGACTGATAGGGTTTTTAAACAAACAAAAAAAACCCATATTGGTTTTAATTTCAGGTATTCTAAGTGTGACAATCTCATTATGGAACAATAATGAAAAAAGTTACTAAGCGACAGAAAAACTCTAGGCTCTAGAGCTGTGTGTGTGTGTGTTTGTGTATCAAAACCTGGATTGCAAGTAATTTGTTCTTCAGGTGTTCCACCAGACAAGCAAACATTTCTAATAAATTGTAACTTGATAAATGAGCTATGTCTGGCAATACTAGTATGTGACACCGAACGTCACATGATCATAACTCAGCCAATGGTGCTCTCTCTCTCTCCTCTCTCTCTCTTGTCTCCCTCACACCAGCTATGAAGCTTCTCATATACACACATGCACACGCACACACGCACACGCGCACACACACACGCACACACACACACGCACATCCATACACCCTGGAATAATATTTAACCATAAAAAGGATGAAATCTTGCCATTTGCAACAACATGGTTCTAGCTAGAGAGTATTATTTTAAGTGAAATAAGTCTGTCAGAAAAGACAAATACCATATAATTTCATACATATATAGAATTTAAGAAACAAAATGAACAAAGGGGGAAAAATATAGAGAGAAATCAAGAAGCAGACTCTTTTTTAAATTTTATTTATTTAAATTCATGTTAGTTAATATACCGTGTAGTTTTGGTTTCAGGAGTAGAACCCAGTGATTCATCACTTCCATATAACACCAAGTACTCATCCCAGCAAGTTCCCTCCTTAATGACCATCACCCATTTAGCCCAAACCCCATCCACCTACCCTTCATCAGCCTTGGGTTTGTTCTCTGTACTTAATAGTCTCTTACGGTTACTGATCACAAATACATGGGATAGCCCCTCACCACAGACTCTAGCATGCAGCTCCTCGTATGGGCACCCAACGTCATGACCAGGCCATTCCGTGACTGTTTGGTTCTGGGATTACACACATGAACTCTCTGAGCCTGTGGATGCCCTGAGCCATGCAGCCCTTCCACAGATTCTGGAGCCTCAGGTACTACCGGATGCCCATTCCCCTCCCTTCAAAGTTGAACCTAATTACTCCTGGGACTCCCTGAGGTTTCTAGGTGCCTCAGCCAGCCACAGCTTGTGCTAAGTTCCAGTCACACAGCCTATCTTGGATGCAACCCTGAACATACCCCAGTACCACACCATTGTTGCCACCCTGTTCTTATCTTATTTTCCTTCCCTTCCCCTATGTTCATCTGTTGTGTTTCTTAAACTCCACATATGAGATAAATCCTATGACTTTTGTCTTTCTCTGCCTATTTTGATTAGCATAATCCATTCTAGTTCCATCCACATTGCTGCAAATGGCAAGATTGCGTTCTTTTTGATTGCCGAGTAGTATTCCATGAGAAACCAAGAAACAAACTCTTATTTATAGAGAACAAACTGATGGTTACCAGAGGGGAGGTGGGTGGGTGATGAGTCAAACAGATGATGGGGACTAAGGAGGGCCCTTCTGATGAGCATCGGGTGATGTATGGAAGTGTTGAATCACTATACTGTACACCTGAAACAAACATAACACTGTATGTCAATTAACCAGAATTGAAACAAAAACTGAAAATAAAAAAATTAAAACCCCATCAGTCTAATTTGGCTTTCTCACCAAGGATGTTATAACCCTTTGGGACAAGACAGTTCTTTGTTGCGTGGCCCTACTCCATGCATCATGCACCTGAAACAATATTCAATCCCAGGAGCTGGATGCCAGTGTACACTTCCCCCTAGTAAAGGAGAAAACTATGAAAAACCTCACACATTTCAAAAAGCAAAGGTGACAGGACCAACCCAAGATGAGGACCAATGGAACCCCAAAACTTTATAGTTCACCTATAAAATAGAACAATGGCCCTCAACACATCCTATTTTTCCTGTCAAAGTGCCTACCCTACCCTGTCACTGGAGAAGCCTCCCATGGGTGCTGAACAAGAATCTTTTCTCTGGCTCCCTCTCCCAACCCCCGTAGACCCTTCCCTCAATTGCCCACAGCAGAGGCAAGACTCGGCTGAAACATTCAATGAAATTTATTGAAGAGAAACATTTACTGAAACCATTGAAGAGAGGGAATGACAACACAGAGAGGAACGTCTGACGGCCACTACAGCCCATAGGTCACGGACCCCCTCCTCTTGGGGTCCCAAATGAGGTGCCTCTGTTTCCCCCAACACCGTGGCCCTCCTGCCATAGTCTCCCTTCCTGAGGGCCCCACGATCGGCCCTTGGCCAAGATGATGGATGCTGGCCATGGCCCCTCACTCTAGGGCACTCTCCACTCTGGCTGACATGCTGGGGCCTGGCCCTGCCCTATGGCCTGCACAGGACAGTCACAGGATGCTGGAAAACGCAGCACGGGGCACTTGGACAAGCCGAAGAAACTGAGTCACAAGTAACAAGAGAGTGGCACATCACAGCACGGTTTCCGTGGAGACTCCCACAGGCCACCTCTGTCCTTGGTCCAGTTCCTCCTTCCTGAGGTCACGGGGTGAGCACCAGCCATGCTCTCTTCTGTCCTTCCCGCCATCTCCTGGGATTGGGCTCGAGAGGTCTCTGGGGTGGGGTGGGGGCGGCTGCTCAGATAAGAACACACATACATCTCCACAAGAACAAGCAGCAGTTGGCCTAAATCTACACCGAGGAAGCAGAGGCTGAGCTCACGACACCGCACGACAGCGAGCAGAGCCTGGGCTCGCACTGAAGCTCGTGGCACACACCCGGGCTGAGAGGAGGCTGCTTCGTTAGGCCAGGACACCCGCTGCGGGCTCCTGCACACCTCAAGGCTCTGCACGGGAATGGTAACTAGGGTGTGTGTAGGGGGAGCGGGGGAGGGGGGGTGCCACTTGACACGGGGGTCACTGAGGGGCCTACAGAGACACAAGTGGGCTTCCCAGAGCATGGAGCGACGTGCTCCAGGGGTCAGTGAATGAGGGTCCCCCTCTTGGGCGGCCCGAGGGGCTGGCACCCTTGAGACGGCTCCTAACATCTCCCAGGCCAGTGTGGGTGGCACACATTTTCAGGTGCCCCTCACCTAGGCTAGGGCCAGCCACTCAGGGGTGCTTCCCAGGCTGGCTGCCTGAACTGGCAGGGTTTCGGGCTGGGGCTGGGGCTGCCTCAGCTGCCATGGGAGGGGGCACCTCTCCCTGCCCCATTCTGCATCAAGTATGGTCATCCTGGTCCGTTGGAAGGGCTGATGGTGGTGATCAGGTCCCCGTGGGGGTGGTGGAGTGCCCGGGAGCTTGGCTTGGGCTGGGTGGGTGCTTCCCTTGGCCCTGCTCCACATGTGGGGTGAGGCTGCTGCCCTGGCGTGGCCTCCCCCTGCCTCCAGAGCTCTGCTGTCTGAGAGGAGAGGGGGCCTCTGGGCCTTCTGAGCCTATTTGCCCGAGGAGGACTTGGGGGGGCTCATCTCCCCAGCCCCGTCCTCATTTCCCAACTCCTCTGGGATGGGCTTGAGCCCCTCCTCCAGGGGCTCCCCAGTCTCCTGGTCTCCTGCCTGGGCGAGGCCCTCTGGCTCACAGCCAGGACCTCCCGGGCCCTCCCTGGAAGCGCTGCCCATCTGGGCGGGGGTGGGGCCCCCAGGGGCCTCTGAGGGTCTTGCCTGACCTAGGCCCGCAAGGACAGCGTCATGATCGTCACTGTCCTCCTCCTCAGACTCCCGCTCTTCCTGCTCCTTCTCCTCCACCTTGTCATCCTCCGCCTTAGCACCGGCTCTGGCATCAGCCTGGGCATTGGCCCGGGCACCAGCCCCTTCCTCTGCCTGGGCTCTCTCGTTCCTGGCTAGACTGGCCTCCCATGCCTCAGACTCCCGAACAAGCCCCAGCATCTCTAGGAAACTTGGAGACCTCCCAACCATTCTCAACTTCCTCAGCGCTTCATCCAGCGGCTCAGTAAGGTTGGCCCTGGTGAGCACCTGCCTCAGGCGTACATGGTCAGCTGAGGCTCTGGCCAGGGCCCCCTTCTCAATGGCTTTCTGCAGCAAAACTTCCAGCCGCAACACAAAAGCAGAGAGCCGCTCGCCTGACTCTTGCTGAGCTGTCAAACACTTCACCCGGATGGTTGCCTGCGACTCGTTGTCTCCAAACACCTGGATCAGGGCCGCCAGGCAGTCCTGAGCCGTCCTGGCAGGGTTCTCTGCCAGGAGCCCGTGCACGAGCTGCAGGGCCGTCCCTCGAAGGCCTTCCATCAGCCGCCTCCTCTTCTCCCTTTCTGAGACCCCCTGCCATACATGTAGCATGTCTGTGGTGTGGTCTAGCCAGGCCTCAAAGGACTCCTCCCCCGGGGCGGGCTGATCCCTCCCAGAAAACACGCCCAGGCGCTGGTACCGCATGGTCTCCACCCAGGGCTGGACTGCCTGACTGACCGATCGGAGCCAGCACACCCGGCGCAGTCCCAGCCCCAGGGCCCCAGCCACACTCTCCACCGTCTGCCCCTGTTGCTCCAGGAAGTGGAACACGCGACTGAGAAACTCCTCGCCTGAGCAACGGGGCACAAAGACTACGTTCCAGGGACCCCCGGTGCCCGGGATTTCCCTGGGGACCAAAGCATAGTTAACTTCCCGGTCAAGCTCGACCAGGGCTGCAGTGGCATTATCCTCCTCTCGAAACACTTTGCCCAGCACGGTGAAGTGACCCATGGGCCACAGGGCGGCCTCCAGAGACTCTTGGAGTTCGGCTTCATCACAGTCCTCCGGGATGCCCAGAATGAGCAGACCCCTTCGAGCGCTGATGCCCATCCACCTGCACCAGTCCCGCAGCAACGTCACCGCCATCGCGTGCAATTTCCGCCGGCGCGGGGTTAATATCAGCCGTAGGAAACGGTTCCCGGCGCGGACCAGGGTGACACTGGGCAGGGTGGAGGGGGTGGGGGGGGGGGTGAATTAGTGAGGGAGTCTAGGACTCAGAGAGAACCGCCCAGGTCTCCACAGCCTGTGAATACAAACGAGGCGAGAGCGAGGTTAAGCGGCCCGCCCCCCGCCCCCCGCCCCTCTGCGCCCACCCCCCAGGTGACCCTCCTCCCCCGGGGCGGTGCCTTTGCAGCCCAGGCTAGACCCCTGCCCCGCCTTCCACCCGCCTGCCGGGGGCCACGGCCCCCTCCCCACCGCGTCCCTCTCGCCCCCGCGGGCTGCCGCAGTCCTACTGGGGCGGGCGGGCGGGACTCCCGGAGGGCTGAGCGCACCCTCCCCGGTTCTGGTACCTACCTTCCTCTGGGTCGGGGTCCTTCCTCGTCGAGGTCCCAGCAGGTGGGGCGCAGGGGCTGCGCCGAGCGGCAGCGGGGTCGTGCGCCCCTCTTTTCCTGGCTGCCTCTCACTCCCTCTCCTTCTTCCTCTCCCTGTCCCTCTCTCAGCGCGGCACGTGGGCTAGCGCGCCGGCGCCTGCTCGCCACCACTCTCTGCAGTGCGGACTCGGGGCGGGGGCGCAGTGGCGGCGGAGCGCGGACCCTCCGCGTCGCCCCGGAGACCGCCGGGCCATTGGCGCGCGCGGGTCACGCGGCCAGGCTGTGGCCACCGCCGCGGGCACCCCGGGACCGCGCGTGACGTCACCTGCTCCTTCCCCCGCCCCCGAGGGGGCGCTGGCACAGGTGGGGACCCTGGGGACCCGAGAGCCAGTGCCCCCATCCTAGACCCAACCCTGCCCACCGCCCGCCCCTCCCGGAACATGCTCTCGGGGCGTCAGCCTGGCGAGGGGTCCATATCCCCGGGTGCCCACCAGAGAGCCGCTGGGCAGGCCCGAGATGCGCCCGCCAGCGCTGCATTCTGGCATGGGTGGAGCGCGGGATGGGGGAGCGTTCTGGGGCTCCTTCACCTGTTTCCGCCCCTCCTCCACTCCACCCAGAACGGGTCCTGTCCCAGCTAGGCGAGAAGCACTTCGTCCAGGTGCGACTACGTGGAATAGATGCCACCTGCGCACATGAGCGCTCGCACACACCACCGCAACCGGGGGTCAGCAGTCCCCATACTCGCGCGGGGGCCGTGGCCGCTGTGGGCACACGACGGGCCAAGATGCGTCGCTGCCCCAGTGCCAGGGCCCTGCCCCAAGGAGGGTGTCAAGGACTTTCCTGTTTTGCTCACTTCATGTCCCAATCCCAAGAACGGGCTTCTGCTACTTAGAGCTCAACCCCTTGGGCCTGTATCTTACCATGTGTCCTTTGGGCAAGTCCTTGCCCCTTCTCTGGGCATCAGTGGAGGGACAGAACTGGGGTCTCTACCTGAGGGTGTGTACAGGAGAGCCAGTGGGCTGGGCGTGAAGCGCTGGATGTGTCCCCTGCCCCCCTGTGCTCTCACCAGCCTAATGAGCTCTGAGACATCTGCCCTCTTGGCCCCTGAGAGCAGCATGGGTGTTGTGCCTCCCCAGAGACCTCTGTCTGGCCCGGAGTCAGTCTTCTTCTACAGATCCTTCCCCTTTCCTTTGCTACCTAGGCTAGTCACTGTACCAAGGCAGTGCTGCCACAACTCAAAATGGAGTGCCAGCCCCTCTGGGTCTCGCCACCTTGCACCCATCCTGTCATGGGAGTCTGGGGCCATGTGGACAGCCTCTCCACCGGTCAGATGGCAGACAGGTTCCCTTGGGGTCACACCTCCCGGCGTTGTTGGCTTCTCTTTCCTTGCCTGCCTGGCGTCTGGCCAGACATCCTCTTCTGTGACTTGCCTTTCACACTCAAGCTATACCGGTCAAGGTTTTCCTGAGTGTCCAGCTCACTCATGCTCCTTGTTGAATCACAGCCCTGGTTTATTTGTCTATGACCCTGTGGATGGGCGTTCACACTGTTCCCAGTCTTTGACTGTTACAGACACTGCTGCCACCAGCACCCCACGCATGCCTGTCTTAGCCGCTGTCGGCCCAACAGGCTCTGGAACGTACACCAAGAAGTGGTTTTTCTGGGACTTGGGCTGTGCCCATCAAAGCCATGGCCAGGTGTTGCTAATCTGTTATCTCCCATGAGTGGCTGAACCTGTGTTCACTCCCACCAGCAGCATAGGTGTGGTCCTGTGTGCCCCCACAGCCTGAGCAGCCTTTGGCCTTGTCCAGCCTTGACCACTTGCCCACTCCCATGGGGAGAAGTGCTACCTCATTACTGTGTGCCTTGCATTTCCCTGGTCGGCAGTGAGGTTGGGCATCCTTGCACAAGTGTGTTGGCCATTCCCAGTTCCTCTTCTATGAATCTCCTTTGCTCATTTCCTCCCCACTGCTGAGAAGCCTCCTTGGCCTGTTACTGGGAGAAAGTTCCTAGCATCAAGGGCAAAGGCACTCTCATTTTTTTCTACACTCACCCATCGCCCAGAAACAGGCCACATTGGAGTTGGTCTCATAGTGGGAGCTTGACTGGCCCATATGGTCTTACTCTCCCGACTTTCCTGTCTGTCAGGTGGTAAATGCTGGGTAAATGAAGAAGCACAAGTGTTCTGTCACAAACCAGCTTTCCCAGTCGGCCTCGTGTGTGGACCCCCTCCCCTTCTCCCCACTGAGGGCCAAGACAGGCTCTCCTAATACAGGTGAACTGCTGCTCTAAACACCCACAGTGAGAATTTCTGTCCACCAAACCTTGGTGTTAGCCCTGCCATGGCTCGCACCCCACATTGTCCTCTTTCTTGGTTTCTGCCATGATTTATCTGGGGTCCTTCCTCAGACAGGGTGCTCCCGTGGGAACATACATGGGTCCCGTGTCCCCAGCCAGCCAGCTGGCCTGCAGACCGACTGTCAATTCCTTCCCTCTGTTTTCAGCCTCGTCTCTTCCTACTCTCCTTCCTTCCATACCTGCTGACTCCAAGTCCAGGACTGTCTGGCTCTACCTTGGGGTGCCCACTACTCCCTCCCCCCGCTAGGGCTGGACTGTGATGCCTTGACTACTTTTCCTTTGTCACCTTTCAGCCCTCATTTTGCTCCACCTCTCAGCACAGTTGACCCTCCTTCCTTCTCACAACCTTTTCCTTTCTCAGCTTCTGTAAGCCCCCACCTTTGGGCTAATCTCCTCCCTCCCTGCCTGCCCATCCTTGGAACTCCCTCCTCCTTCTCCTTTGCTTGAGTTCAGTGCGGTGGAGGTGGGCTCCCAGCCTCAGCCCCAGGACCTTTGGTGCCTCCAACGCCATTCTCGCCCAAAGTCCTCTCATCCGAGGGACCATCTGCCCGCTGATGGCTCCAAATGTTTTGTCTCTGGGTGGGGTGGGACCCCCTTCCCTGAGCTCCTCATGTCCTCATCAAACTGCACGCTTGGATGCCCCATGGGAATTGCAGAATGAAGATGTCCAAACAAGAGCATTTCATCCTCCTCGACACACTTGCT